>NC_143489.1:40029702-40629702 GCF_027475165.1 Benincasa hispida | reverse complement strand
TCTATTGGTGGTGTCTGTTTATTGAGAATTTCTTACTGAGAAAGTCATTAAAAAATGGTTCTACAAGGGTATGTATTACCTTGTTCCCCGATAATCGCATGCTTAGTTAAATTGTATGTTTATCCTTCTCTGTTATTATGTAAATTCAAAACAAATTCAATGGCATCGAAATTCATACACTTCCACATGGGATTTGATCCCTTCAAACCTTATCATAGTACCGCATGATTGTGTGAATGATGATGACATACAAGTCGGTCAAATTTTCTTCCGCAAGTATGATTTGTCACAGTTAAATTGTCAATTATTTCAATAAGAAAGAACTTTGATTATTGTGTAAAGAAATCAACAAAGATGTCATTAACTGTTCGATGTGTAGATTAGGACTGTAATTGGAGATCATGTGAATAAATTGGAAGAAAGTGACTGTTTTAAGGTGACGAAGTACCCAAGTGAATATACATGCGCACTTGAAATTAGGAGCAATGATCCTTGATAGGCCAGAAATTGGGTTATTAACATTTAATTAAGTTCAAATATGAACAAGGCGGTTGGTCATATCATTTAAGGGATATAATTCAAGACATCAGGCAACATTATGCGATAAATGTAAGTTACAAACTAACTTATTGTGCAAGAGAATATGCACTAGTATTCGCACGAGGGTCGCTCGAAGGATCTTATGTCGTTGTCAATGCATACAGTGAATGATAACTTGTAGAAATATATATTATTCTAGCTTTTTATTTAGAATAATCAAGAAAATTCATTAGAAAATGCATTAACTTAAGAAGAAAATCATGTGAAAAGATTAGCTTCATGTTCAAAACTTGTGAAACTTGTTAATTCTGAAATATTATAAGAATAACATCTTTAAACAAAGGATTTGATTAAAAAGGAAGTAGAAATTGATAAAGGAAACTAATGTTGCAGCCATTGGATGCACAAGAGGATCAAATCAACCTAATCGTGCATGCCAAGAAGAACCACAGAACCCACGAAGGACAAAAAGAAACTAAGTGACTTAGACAAATCTTTTTTATTGATAACCATCCAAGCGAACCAGCAAATGCAGCTGCGGTAGATTTTGATCTCCGAGAAAGCTTGCTTCTTAAGAGTCAAAGAAGAATCATCCTAAGATGCAAGTTGCAAGTTGCATGAAGAAAAGAAAATGACAAAGTGGTGACATACCCAATCAAGATGCAAGTTAGGAATTAATTTGAGACAGATGTGACAGAATCAATGAATATGTGATGCGATGAGTTGGCGCAACAGGGTATGAAATTAAATGCAAAGGTGTTAGATAATCATTGGAAAGAAGCTAGGGAACTTCCTTTTGGCACCTATAAATAACCCAAATTCCACACGTTAAAAAATTAAGATCCTTCAACCAAGAGACTGGTCGAAGCTCTATCGAATTCTCCATCATCTTCAACCTCTCTTTGAGGAATCCTGAGTGAAAGTTAAGCCTTCTTCTCTGATTAGAGGTAGATTCCATCATTTTCCTTCACCAGCACAAGTGAAATTAGTCAACCATTAAAGCCAAAAGGAGTAAGAGATTGTAACCAGTGGCTTATCACTTCCATTTCATGAACTTTCATTCCTTTATTTTTCATTAAATTTGTATTAAGATATTGATATTATGTCATATTCATTATTAATATTCACCATCTCCATTTTATCCATGTGTTCTTTTCTATCCATCACGAGCAACTGATTTCTTGATGTGTTGGGAATAATAAACTAACATTCTCACATGTTTTACATAAGTTGAAGTTCATCTTGTTTAACGTGTGCATAATTTGATGCTTGAATCCATCTGATCAATTGGTTTAAGTAGAAATAGCTAACTACCTAAGAGAGCAAGTTACTTTGGAATTCATTAAACAAGGAAAGAAGTAGCTTTAGAGATAAAGTTAACTTTATGTTCAATATTGGCTTAAACATGCATCTTAGAGATAAGATTTATGTGGCATAAATCATTGAGAGGCGAGTTCTTCATTTTGTAAGTCAAAGACATGAATAGATACTTATGCATCACTTAGGTGAATGTTAGTGAATCTTCTCAACCCTACTTTATTAATTTATTAACCCATTCAACCCACGCTGTTTTAATTTGTGCCACATCTTTACCATCAACGCATCCCATTCCCCATCATCAACACATCATCTTCACACACATACCTTCGATGCATCACACTTCCATTATCATTCTCCCCATTCACCTTTATCCATTTTCCCATTTTTTTAGTCAGTTCTCTTTTTTATTCACGCAAACAACATCATTCAAATTGAAGTGGTATCACTTTGTAAAGATTTTCTTAACCAATTTTGATTAATTCAAAAGTTCCTTTATTCAATCCTGGTACTTATCAGGAATCTCTACTTAAGCTTGCACTTGGGTTTAATTAGAGAAAACTCATATTCATTCCAGATAATTTGATTAATCAATATAGCACATACATGAAATGCAATAGTGAAACATTAAAGCTTGCAAATTTAGGTACCATATTTGAACTCGAAATGGAAGAACAATATTTTAAGTATGTTTTCATGGCATTGGGGCCTTGTATTTGGGGATTCTTGAACTCCATCCATCTTGTGATTGTTGTGGATGACACCAACTTCCAAGAGAAATACAAGGGTATGTTGTTTGAAGGGATCAAATCCCAAGCAGAAGCATGCGACCTTGCAATTTTGTTTTTGATTTTGAAGGAAAAACCGACGAAGGTTTCGCAGCAAAAGCGGGATTGTTCCCATTTTTAGTTTCATAGAATTGATAAAATTACATAATTAAAGCATAGAAGATTATGCATTAAAACTTAAAAAATTACAGCATGCTTTTTACAAAGGGAATTAGGGATGAAGAATTACGTACCCTTGAAGCCAAATAATTATTCGTGTTATTCCCTCGATCTGGATTACGATCCTCTTCAAACCAAGATAGCACCATTTGAGAACCCTCAGTATTCTCTTGGGATAAGAATTGGGCAGGAGTGGTGGGACTCTGCATAATTTTTTGAAAGAGGGATGGCAGGATGGAAGGATTTTTCTCAGAGAGAACTCTTCTCTGTAATCCAGAGGAAGAAGATGAATTCGTTCAACCCCACTAAACTTCTCACACAACACGTATGTTTTGAGAGAAAAATAGAGGGAGGGAGTTGCCTTTAATTAAATTGAAAATAAATAAAATTTAATTTAATTAAAATTAATATATATATATATATAATAACTATCTTATTATATATAGATATACCATATATTATATCAAATATAACACATAACCTATAGTTTTATATTGTATCAAGTACAATATAACCTATGGTTTTATTTTCTCTCAACTATGTGTGACATTTAATATAAATCACATTTATACTAAAATTTAATTATAACTCATCCATATAATTAATATTCGAATCATATTCAAATATTTAATTTCTCTCAACTATTTATGAAATTTAACATAAATCATATTTATATTAAATTTAATTATATGAATATCATTCATATAATTAGTATTTAAATCATATTCAAAATCCTCTCAAAATACTTTATATTATAATGTATCTAATACATTATATTAATTATATCATATATAATTAATTTCCTCAATTAATTTGAACAATTCAAATTAATCCAAATTTAATTATCAATTAAATCCCCGTTGAGCTACAGAGGGGACCTATGGACCTGTAGATTGAAGCTACAATGGTACTTGGATAATTAATTAAACTCTATAATTAAATTACCCAACATCCATTACTTGTCAGTCACTCCACTAAGACCAACAACTGCACTCTTTGCACTATAGATATATTTCTATGTTCATTGGATATAACTAGTCAACAGTGAGTGACCGTTCACAAATTGCTCATAAGTACAACTGGGCCAAAATTACCATTTTGCCCCTCTAGTTATATCTAACTCCTTAAGTACCATTGATTTCTCTAATGAACAATAAGTCATAGTCCAACTATGACCAAGTCCCTCTCGGGCCAAGAGAGGGTGTGGCCAAAGTGTTCAAGCCCCGTAATTAGCCCTTAAGAGAGCAATTTATCAACTTACCTCGACATCAGGGAAGGAGTGAATTTCGTTTAGTGTATTTGTGTTCACAGATTCCCAATCTGACGAATCCATAAAATGGTAGGTATATTGAGTTGGCAATCTGGCCACTTTAACCCATACTAATCAAAGGACTGCCTTTAAAGGCAAGAGTTCACAACTCACTCAGGATTCAGATCATATCACTTATGGCCATCTTTGTGAAATATAAGTCTCTATTATTAACGGTGTTATATAATAAGTCTAATCATTTCGTGGTTCAATCTTATGCAAATTCTTTGTATAGGATACTCTCGCTCACATGTCTCTACAACTTGTTTAAATTACATAAAATAACCTAGGATCTTAGTTTATTAGATTGAGTGTATGCTCATAAAAAACAGTTATTTTATTACTAACAATTTGTTTATACAATGTTTACAAACTACGAGATTACAATAGAGATTTAGGACACAAATCTCAACAATCTCCTACTTGTCTTAAAGCTTAGGGAGCTTCATGTACAATACAAATAAAGTACAAAAAATAATAAACTAGGGCATACACTATACCCTAGTAACATCTCCCACTTGCCCTAGACAATGTGTCGCATGTCCTGTAGACCCAAACTTTCTAGATGACCCTCAAACACTTTCGTCGTGAAAGCCTTTATAAATGGATCAACAATGTTGTGCTCTGAAGAAATCTTCATGACAATCACGTCACCTTGATACACAATCTCCTGAATCAAGTGATATTTCCGCTCAATATGTTTGCCTCTATGATGACTCCTAGGTTTCTTAGAATTTGTCACAACACCACTGTTATCACAATAAAGTGTATTGGGCAAAGACATATTTGGAATAACTTCCAAATCAGTAAGGAACTTTTTAAGCCAAACAACCTTTTTAACAGCTTCACAAGCAGCTACTTATTTGGCTTCCATAGTGGAGTCTGCTATGCATCCTTACTTGATGCTTTGCCAAACTATAGCTCCTCCATTCAGAGTAAACATTGACCTTGATGTGGATTTCTAAGAATCCTGATCAGTTTGAAAGTTAGAGTCTGTGTATCCTGTAAGGATCAAATCCTTATCTTCATACACAAGCATATAGTCCCTCGTTCTCCGAAAATACTTGAGGATTGTTTTGACCACTATCCAGTGATTTAATCCTGGATTGGATTGATATCGACTGACTATCCCTACTACATAACAAATGTCAGATCTGGTACATAACATTGCCTACATAAGGCTACCAACAACCGATGCATAGGAAATTCGTCTCATTGCCTCAACATCTTGAGAAGTCTTAGGTCATTATTCCTTAGACCATACAATTCCATGCCTGAAAGGTAACAAACCCTTCTTGAAATCGTGCATCGAATATTTGACAGCATCTTGTCAATATACAATGCTTGAGACAGGGCCAACTTTTTGTTCTTACGATCTCTAATGATCTGGATCTCTAGAACAAACTACGCCTCTTCAAAATCTTTCATTTGAAATTGGGCAGCCAACCATTTCTTTACATCCGTCAGAAAACCTACATCATTCTCAATGAGTAGGATATCATCCACATATAGCATGAGGAAAACTACTAAGCCGTTGATGTTTTTCTTGTAAACACAAGGCCCATCAACATTCTGATCAAAGCCATAATATTTGATTGCAGCATTAAATCTTATATTCCAAGATTGAGATGCTTGTTTCAGTCTATAAATGGATCGATTAAGCTTGTAAAACTTTTGCTCTTGATCTTGTTTAATGAATCTTTTTTGTTGATTCATGTAGATGGTCTCTTCAAGATTACCATTCAAAAAGGTAGTCTTGACATCCATTTGCCATATTTCATAATCATAACATATGGCTATGGACAAGAGAATTCTGATAGACTTTAACACGACAACAGGTGAGAAAGTTTCTTCATAGTCCACTCCTCAATCTGGGTATAACCTTTTGCCACAAGTCTAGTTTTAAAGGTATGTACCTTTCCATTTACACCTTTTTTTTCTCTTGTAAATCCATTTACAACCTATAGGATTTACCTCATCAGGTTGATCTACAAGCTCCCAGATAGAATTGAAGTACATGGACTCCATGATTCATGGCTTTAATCCATTCATCCCTATCAACATCTTCCATTACTTGTTTATAAGACAATGGATCCTCAACCCCATCATCAGTTATGATGTTTTTGGCTTCTGTTAAAACCATATAGCATACAAACGGGTTCATAACCTTCCCATTACGTTGAGAAAATCTCAACTCTTGAGATGGATCTGTGTGACTAGACAAACTCATATAAACAACTCTTGTCGATGTATCAGCCTTTTCAACAACCCTTGTTGAAGTCTCAGTAGATTCATTAGAAATTTCACTTAAAACAATTTTGCTTCATGGCTTATGATTCATCATATGGTCTTCTTCCAAGAAGGTAGCATTTGTCAACACAAACACTTTATTTTCACTTAGATCAAAGAAATACCCACCTCTTGTTTCCTTGGAGTAGCATATAAATAGGCATACTTTTGAACAACGTTCTAACTTTTTGGGGTTTTCTAGTAGCATATGAGTTTGACATTCCTAAATTCTGAAGTGGCATAAACTACCTTTACGACATTTCCATAACTTAAAAGGTGTTTCAAAAACACTCTTTGAGGAAACGTTGTTCAAAATATAAACAACAGTCTCTACTGCATATAACCAAAATGAGTCAGGAAGTTGAGCATAGCTCATCATAGACCGAACCATGTCCAACAGGGTTCTGTTTTTCCTTTCCGATACACCATTCTATTTAGGTGCACCTGGGTCTAAGAGTTGGGACGTAATTCCTTGTCTATCATATAGTTTTAGAATCTTAAGTCTATATATTCTCCACCATGATCAGATTGTAATGTTTTTATCTTTTTACCTAACAAGTTTTCAACCTCAGTCTTGTGCTCCTTGAACTTTTCAAGTGCTTCATACTTATGTTACATTAAGTATAGATACTCATATCTAGAATAATCATCTATGAAAGAGATGAAATATTCATACCCTCCTCGTGCTCTTACATTCATCGGACCATAGAGGTCTGAATGTATAAGCTCCAAGGTCTCTTTAACTCTATAACTTTTTCCAGTAAAAGGACGTTTTGTCATTTTGCCTTCAAGCCAAGACAAATAAATTAGATTTATTTTCTTTGTAGTTCTTCCTCTTTTGGAGAGAAGTGAGATTAGTTCCATAACTCATATCATAAACTCCAAGTTTTATCTCAGAGGACAATCCTCGTTGATTAACTTCATTAGACAAGGGACTTAAAGATGCATGAGAGATAAGAAAATTTTTTAAAACGGGTTAAAAATCATGATCATGCTCTTTAAACATAGTTTCATGCAAACCTAATCACAAAAAGGGCGTGTCATCAACTACTCATCATAACAAACTAAGCAAGAGAGCAAGCAAAGCAATTCAAGCACAGAAACATTGTCCGAGCATAGTGCTCAAGGACCCCAACAGTCACAACATACCCCACTCTCAACTTAAAATGATACATTGTACCCAATGTATTTCTAATCTAAGCCCAATAATATAAAATAGTCAAGGGAACAGAAAACCTCCATTGATGACGTTTCGGCACATGGGATGGTGGTAAAAGGGCTGCCTTAAATTGATCCTCTTCTTCTTTAGGGCAGAAGGAAAGAACCTACAAAAGAAAAACAAGAAGTTCAACTAGAAAGCAGTAAAAGAAAGCAATAATTTTTTCACCTGGCTCTCTTTAGGAAGGGAAAATTTTTAACTTCGATTACTCGACGTGGCCTATTCCCTGTCAAGGTACAAAGAAATTACCGTATTTCTCTGGTCCTTTCTTGGATGATTCAATATAGTCCAGTAAGGCTATAAGGCTTCTCATCTTCTGAAGAGAACCAGACAGGTCGAATTTGGGTATTTTGGAATATGGCAAAAAAGGTAAAAAGAAAGAATCAAAGGATTCAAGTGACCCAAAAGAGTCCAAATAAAGAAAAGACATAATAAACTCTGAGGACTAGAGGAACAAAACTCAAATATATACGAAATACCAGGAGTCAGAACAGGGCGAGGTCTTTAAACCTTTAACCCTATCATTTGGATCTCATCAGATTTAGGCTCTAAATTCTCCTTAACCTCACAAACCGGAAAGCATGGAGTGATGTCCTCATCATCACTGCAGTAGTAGCATGCTGCAAGGAACTCGGCCTCTGAGGTATAGACGATGGACTACTCTGGTGCGCTCTCTAGTCTCGCCTTAGTTAACTGAGCAACATGGGTGATCAATCCTTGCAGCCGAGCTTGAAGATCCTGCTGAGACTGAAGAGTACTATTAGCAAGTTCATAAATTGAAAACTCCAATGTCATACTTGGACACGAATCTCCAAGAAGTGGTTCCTACTTCTCCATTGTATCAACATGGACTACCTCATGCTTCTGAGCCTCTAGAAAATCAAAGGAATGGTCTGGCAATGGCCCATCCGGCCTCCCAATTGAAGTTGTAAACTGAGCAACAAGGTCATTCATACTTTGCAAGTCAGTCCTACCCTCGACCTCAGGGCGAAGACTCTCTTGCTAGATGTGCACGAACTCTTGCTGCCTACAGAGGTTGTCTTGCTCAAACTTAAAAGCTCTATAACCAAAGCCTCTAAAGACTTACCTATCCTTGAAGACTGAGCATGAGTCGACTGGTGTGGTGCTGTGAAATCTTGGCCACCAAAGCTCTATTGCCATCATGAGTATCCATGGTCAAACGAATCCCCCCCCCCCCCCACCAAGAATGGTGAGGCTCGTAGTCCGAAGGACAATAATACCCCTCCTTGGCGAATCCACATGGTGCTGGCATCCGCTGTAACCTCGGACATGCTTTCATAGGATGCCCCTCTAGTAGGAAACTCCCACATACCTCTACTTGTTGCGATCTCCTTTTCACAAAGTGGCCAACTAAGAAAGTCAACTCGACAAGCTTGTGGTGAAGGCCACTTACCTTGTCATCAAAATTTGCAACTTGGCTTTCGGACGTCTAAGATTGATTCAGAAATTCTGTCATGCTTAACTGACACAAAAAGAAAATAAATCAAAGCAAAAGATACTTTAACTAAACACTAACTAAGAAGAATTAATTGGCTTCCCCAACAACGGTGCCAATTTGGCAGGGTCGTCCAAACTCCATTGTGAATGAACATATACGTTTACAATTATATAGAAAAAATTATGCATAAAACTTAAATTACAACATGCTTTTTGAATAAAATACAAAGGATAAGAGACTATACCTTTGAAGAACTCTTCTTCAAGTATATCCCTTGATCGTTCACGAACACAGCGAACAACTCGATCACCCTCGAACAACAGTAAGTAGTAACTCAATCCTCGAACAAACCGGACACTACCATAAGATTACCTTGGTATTCTCGATGTGAGAATCCAAGAGTAGTGGGCTCTGGCTTATTTTGGTTAGAGGAAGATATAGAGTTTAGGAGGAAGACGATCAAGTTGAGAATAACACTGTCGTGTAGACAATAAAGTCTATCACATAGACAATACTCATTCATTTAGATGTTAAGGCTATCGTACAGTCCCTGAAGCTATCGTGTAGTAACTCGATAGTCTATCTGATATATGTCGTATTCACTTGTCTTGTGGAATAATTAAAACCATTTTATTTATCCCACTTTTTCCATAAAGCTTAATAACTACCCACTAATGGTGGTTATTTGAGAAAAATAATTTAATTATCAAATATCTAATAAATATAAATAAATATGATAACTAACTTATCATATTATATTTATAACCTATAGTTTTAATATTGCATCATATACAATATATAAACCATAGTTCTTTTTCTTTATTTTATGGCATTTAATATAAATCATATATATATTAAATTTAATAACTATGAATCTTATTCATAGAATATATTTGAATCATATTCAAATATTAGTTTCTCCAATCAAATAATAATGTATCAAATACATTATATCAATTATATCATTTATAATTGAATTAATTTAATCATATCACATATAATCAAATTCCGTCTTACTAATTTGAACATAAATTAACCCAAAACTAATTCTCAACTTGAATCCATTGAGCTACCAAGGGGACCTTATGGACCTGTAGCTTGAAGCTCCAACGGTACGTGAATAATTGACTAAACTCTTTAATCACATTATCTACCATCCGTTAATTGTCGGGTAGTCTACTAAAAATCGATAGCTGCACTTTTCACACTACAGATATATTTATATGTTCATTGGATATAACCAATCAATAGTACGATGACCCTTCACAAATCACTTGTAAGTACATCTAAGCCAAATTTATCGTTTTGCCCATGTAGTTATATCTAACTCCTTAAGTACCATTGATCCCTCTAATGAACAATAGATCATAGTCCCACTATGACTAAATTCCTCTCAGGCCAAGAGAGAGTGTGGCGCCACATTATTCAAGACCCGAAATCAGCCCTTAAGGGAGCAATTTATCTACTTACTCCAGGTTCGGGGAAAGAGTATATTATAAATCACAGAATGTTTGTTCATACAAGTGTTTACAAACTACAGGACCCTACGAGATTTAGGACATCAACCCCAACAATCTCCCACTTGTCCTAAAGCTAGTGGAGTGTACACGATAATCAAATTACAAGTACAAACTGAGCTTTTCCCAAATCTTTCATTTGGAATTGGGTCGCTAGCCAGTTCTTAATTGAAGTCAGTAAGCCTACATCATTCCCAATGAGTAGGATATCATCTACATATAACACTAGGAAAACTACTGAACTGTTGATGATTTTCTTATAGACACAAGGTGAAGGAACTCCTATCAAGGAGAACCTGTGAGAGGAAGCTAGATCGATCTAAGCCCATTGTGAAGAATTAAAAGCATTCACAAACATACAAAATAGTTATCCAACTTCGAACAAATTACAACATGCTTTCAAAATTAACAATAAAAGGAACGAGAGACATACCTTTGAAGAACTCTTCTTCTACTAGTCTCTCACTCTCGTGAAGAACTTGGACAGTAATCTCTCCCTCTCACCCAAATCGCCTACCCCTTTGTCTACTAGTCATGAACAATCTTCTCCATGAACAAGTAACCTCTTAGACACCACCACTCAGCAACCTTGGTATTTCCGGAGTGAGAACCCAGAAGGTGTGGGATCTGTTGGATTTGGCAGAGGGTTGGAGGAAGCCAACGATCGAACCAAACGACCAAGCAAGTGGGGGAAGAAACTGTCTATCGCATATACTTTGTGTGCTTGATTGTTTAGTAAAACTCAGAAGGTACACAATCGTTTAGAAAATCAGGCTTGATCATCTATACGATTGTTTAGAGAATTTCGTTAGGCATGCAATCGTTTAGTAAATTTCTTCACACAATAATTTAGTTAAAGGTGCTTTACACGATTGTTTGGGCTCTAACTTAGAAGACTATCGTATAGTCTCTAATCAGCTAAACGATTGGTAATTCTTTTAATGAAGCAGTTCCTTTCAAAATGAAAACGATTTTCATTTTATCCTTCAGTTATAAAAACTGAACATAACCTCCTACTTTCACGCACGGTTAAAGGAGAAACCACCCACAATTATCACATAATTATTTTAATTATAAATAAATATAATAACTAACTAATCATATTATATTTATAACCTATAGTCTTAAGACCACATCATATGTAATATTTAAACCATAATCCTTTTCTTCTTTACTTAATATAGATCATATTTATATCAAATTTCTCTAATTAGTATATCTTATACATTATATCAATTATATCACATATAATTGAACCTGTTTAATTATATCATATATAATCAACTCCCTCTTGTCAAATTGAACACTTCAAACTGACCCAAAAACTAATTCTCAACTTGAATCCATTGAGCTACCAAGGGGACCTTATGGACCTGTAGCTTCAAGCTCCAACGGTATGTGAACAACTGAATAAACTCTTTAATCACGAGATCCACCATCCATTAACTGTCAGGCACACCATGAAAGACCAACAGTTGCACTCTTCTCACCACAGATATATTTCTATGTCGATCGGATATAACCAATCAACAGTACAATAAATCTTCACAGATCGCTCGTAAGTAAAGCTAGGCCAATTTACCATTTTGCCCTTATAGTTCATCTAACTTCTTAAGTACTACTGATTTCTCTAATGAACAATACATCATAGTCCTACTATGAGTGGACACCTCTCGGGCAATGAGAAGGTGTGTGGTGCCACATCGTTCAAGCCCCAGAATCAGCCCTTAAGGGAGCAACCTATCTACTTACCCCTACTTCGGGGAAGGAGTGAATTCCATCTTGTGTAGTTGACTTCCTAGCTCCTCAATCAAACGAATCCCCAATGTGGTAGGTTTGAGTCGGCAATCTGGCCACTCGCACCCATGTAAATCAAAGGACCGCCCTTATAGACAGGAGTTCCCAACTCACTCAAGATTCAGATCATGTTACCTATGGTCATCCTAGTGAAATGAAAGTCTCTGTCGTGAACGACGTTATATAATGAGACTAAACACTTCATGGTCCGATCTTATACAAACTCCTTTATATAGGACATCCCCCGTTCGCATGTCTCCATAAGAATGATCAGGCTCATACCATTTGTAGCACTTTACAACACTTGTAACATCTACAAAACAGGTTGTATCCGTAATGTCACCAGGATAAGGTTTCCCTCCTTTATCCATATACTACAGACCATTTAGGTTATCACTTAAGGCATGATCCACTTGTATGTCTCCACATACATGCTTAAGTTACAACGACAACCAGGGATCTTAGTTTATTGGTCTGTGGTAAATGCAACTAAAAAATCTCATATTTCATAGATAACAATGAAGAAAATATTTCATATTATTACATCACAAGCGTTTGTTGATACAAGTATTTACAAACTACATGACCCTACAAGAGTTTAGGGCATCAACCCCAACACAAGGTTCAACAACATTTGGGTCAAAGCCATAAGATTTGATCGCAGTATCTAACCTTATGTTCAAAGATTGAGATGTTTGTTTCAGTCTATAAATGGACCGATTCAACTTGCAAACCTTTTGCTCTTGACCTTGGATTATGAATCCCTCGAGCTGTACCATATAAATGGTCTCCTTAAGATTACCATTCAGAAAACTAGTCTTGAAATCATTGACCATATCTCATAGTCATAATATGAGGCAATGGATAGGAGATTTGGATGGACTTCAACATGGCAACAGACGAGAAAGTATCCTCATAGTCAACTCCCTCTATCTGGATATAACCCTTTGCCACAAGTCTAGCCTTGAAGGTTTGCACCTTCCTATCAACACCCTGTTTCCTCTTGTAGATCCATTTACAACCTATAGGTGTAACCCTATTAGATTGATCTAAAAGATCCCAAACTGAAATGTAGTACATAGACTCCATTTCGAGATCCATGGCTTTGACCCATTCATCTCTGTCAATATCCTTCATTCGCCATCAGCTACCGTAGCTAGGATTTCAGTTAAACCCATATAATGAATAAGTGGGTTCGCAACCCTCCCATTACGTCGAGGTTCCCTCAACACTTGAGGTGGATTTGACCTACTAGATGAACACCTACATCAACAACTCTTGTTAAGGTAGCATGCTCTTCAACAACTCTTATTGAAGATTCATTAGTTTCTTTGGAAAGCTCATTCAACACAATTTTGCTTCTAGGTCTATGCTCCCTTATATGATCCTCCTCAAGAAAAGTAGCATTTGTCGATATAAATACTTTATTTTCTATAGGATCATAAAAATAACCCCCTTGTGTCCCTTTGTGGTAGCCTACAAATAGGCACAACCTCAAACGTGGTTCCAGTTTCTTAGGATTAGCCTCAAGCACATGTGCTGGGCAACCCTAGATACATAAATGACGTAAACTAGCTTTACGACCATTCCACAACTCCAAAGGTATTCTGACAACACTCTTGAAGGCCACACAATTCAGGATATAAGCTGCAGTCTCTACTGCAAAACCCCAAGGTAAGGAAGCGTAACTCATCATCGATCGAACCATGTCCAACAGGGTTCGATTTCTCCTATCTAATACACTATTTTACTGAGATGTATCAGGTGCTGAGAGTTGGGAAACTATTCCATGTTCTATCATATAGTTCTGGAACTCAGAATCCAAAAACTCTCCACATCGATAAGATCAAAGCGTTTTAATCATTTTACTTAATGCGTTTTCAACTTCAGCCTTGAACTCTTTGAACTTTTCAAAGGAATTAGACTTATGTTGCATTAAATAAACATACCCATACCTCGAATAATCATGAGTAAAAGTGATAACGTATTCATAGCCTCCCCTAACTCGCACATTCATTGAACCACAAAGGTCTGAATGCACTAACTCTAGGGGCTCTTTGGCCCTATAATTTTTTCCAATAAAAAGTCTTTTAATCATTTTGCCTTCAAGGCATGACTTGCACATAGGTAAAGAATTTTCTTCTAACTCGCTTAGAAGTCCATTCTTCACCAACCTCTCAATCCTTTTAAGATTTATGTGCCCCAAATGTAGGTGCCAAAGTTGAGCATTTTCTTTAGGAGAAACTTTAAGTCGTTTGTTTTGAGTTACAACAGTTTTAAACATCTCTATGTTATGGAGGAAATTTGTTGCTAACGGTCTTAGCACATACAAATTATTTTCTAGTTGAGCCGACACATAATTACATTTGAGTATTATTTACAGAAAAAAATTAGTGTATAATTACATTTAAGCAAAGACTTTATAGAAATTAAGTTCCTCTTTAATTCGGGAACTATATAAACATCATTCAAAATGATAAACCTATTCTGTAAAGTCAACCGGAGACCTCCCACTGCCACAGCTGGGACGACGTGCCCAGTGCCAACTCACATCGTCATTTCACCAGCACCAAGCTACCGCCAGGAAATAATTTCCTGAAATAAGGAACAAAGTGGTTAATGGCCTCAGAGTCAATAATCCAGGCAGAATCATCATTCTCCACTAAATAAGTTTTCAAAACTAGTAAATCGTATTTACCTTGTTTGGCCTTCTTTTTCTCAGCCAAATAACGTGGGCAGTTCTGCTTCCAGTGACCGTCCATGTTGCAATGAAAACACTTTCCCTTGTCTACCCTCACCAGTTGCCTAACCCGTGGAGCAGCAGGTTGTGGGTTAGTAGGCACCTTCCCCTTACGACCCTTCTTCTTCTTCTACTTGCTGGTTTCGAAAGAAGAAGGTGCAGATTTAGTTCCAGAGGTCGAATCTTTATGGAACATTTTGGAAGATGAGGCAACGTTTGCCTCACCAACCTTATTTTCCTTGCTTTTCAGCAAAGATTGAAAAGTCTACAACTCATTGAGTAGAGTTGTAAGGTTGTAATCAACCCTGTTTAGAATAGCGTTGCTTACGAAGTGAAGGAAGCTTTCTGGTGTTAGGTTTTATGTCTTAAAATCGTGGTTTGTAAACAGTAGAACTTATTCTGAAAATTCTATAAATTTGTTATTGAATATATTTTTTTTTAGAAATCCAATAAACCAAAGTCCCTTGACTATTACATGAGTACTTGAATTTTATGTGGAGACATACAATGGATCAGGCTCGAGTAAATAGTCAAAATGATCTATAGTATATGAATAAGGTTGGGTGCCTTATTTTGGTAACACTATTGGATGCAGCCTACTCTGTAGTTGTTACAAAGAGTTGTAAAGTGCTACAAACAAAATGATCCTAACTCGTTCATGTTGGGACATGAGAAGTGGGGGCATCCTGTGCAAATGAGTTTTGTACAAGATCAGACCACGAAACCAGTCACTCTTACTTTATAACGCTGTTTACTATTTAAGACTAACTATTTCAAAGCGATGACCTAGGTAACTTGACCTTAATCCTGAGCTAACTATGAACTCCTGTTTGTTCGGGATTATCTTTTGATCTGCAAACTGTGAGAATAGACCAAGGCCTCTGCTCAATAAGTCTCCCATTTTGGGGATAAGACCAGATAGATAGCTGGGAACATAGGGTGCAAGACGGAATTCACTCCTACCCGATTAGAGTTAGTAAAAAGGTTGTTCCCTTCAAGTGTTGATTCTGGGTCTTAAACAAGAGGTCTCACCCTCTCAGGATTGGATTTGTTGATTGGATCACAAATAAATTGTTCATTAAGGGATCAGTGGAACTTAAGGAACAAGAGGTAATTTTGGGGGTAAAACAGAGATTCGACCCAGCCGTTATTACAAACAACCTGTGAAGGGTTAAGTTACTAATCATGGTTATATCGAGTGGACATAATATATCTACAGTGAGGGGAGTTTAGCTATGGACTTCAGTGGAATCACCCATTAGTTAACGAATGAGGGTTAGTTCGGTCTAATGAGTTTAGCCAATTAATCTCGAATTGTTGGAGCCCATGATCTGTAGGTCCACGAGGTCCCCCTACTAGCTCGTAAATGGATTAGCCCTAGAGTAGCGCGATAAGTTAATTTGAAGTGTTCAAATTAGAATTAAATGAAATTGGAGAAATAATAATATGATTTACATATTTGAAGATGGAATTGTGTAAAAATAATTTAATATTTGATATTAAATTAATTAAAATTATTTAAATTGTTTAAATAATTATGTATTAAGTTTATTAAGAAATTAATTTTGTAAAATTAATAATATTTTCAATTTTATTAAATGAAATTGATTTATGAAATCAATTTTTGATAAATTGAAAAAGAAAGAAAAAAACAAAAAATGGAAAATCAGTTTTTTCCATTGTCTTCATCAAGTAACTCACTGACAACCCACTTCTTAAGTCTTCATTAACTCCAAGCATGGGTTGCATCTCATGTAGTTAATCTCTTTGCATGATCGTCTGCATTATATTGAAGAGATTGGAGTGATTTTGAGGCAATGCAACCAATCAAATTTTTCTGAAAAATTCGATAGAAGAAAAAAGTTCTTCATTTGGATTGCTGCAGTGAGTTTGTCTCTAAATTCCCTTAAATCAGGCTTTTTTTTAGTTGCATCTCATGCAGTTAATCTCTTTGCATGATCGTCTGCATTATATTGAAGAGATTGGAGTGATTTTGGGGCAATGCAACCAATCAAATTTTTCTGAAGAATTCCATAGAAGAAAAAAGTTCTTCATTTGGATTGTTGCAGTGAGTTTGTCTCTAAATTCCCTTAAATCAGGCTTTTTTTTAGTCCTACTACTCAATTTAGAGTACCAAGAGGATAGTAGGGAAGATCTTGTGGTGGTCTACAACAAGATTCAGAAGAGATTTGCAGCTGGAATTCAAGCTTTGAGGAAGTTCTACAAAGGTATGTCATGAAACCCATTTATTTCTACTATAACATACTTTCTTTTCTGCCAAAATTAATGAATTAGAGTGCTTATGGATCCTGGTCACTTCTGCTGAACCATGGTACATTCCAACATCTGGTAACGACTCTAGAATAATGCTAACTTGGCTGGCCTCATCGATGCTCGACCCGTTCATATTAAGAACATGTTCCCGAACAGATGTTCCCTCCTTCATCCGTGAGTTGAAGATGTAATTAAAAGCTTAGTGCCTGAGTTGCGTGGATGGTTTTCCGAACATTCTTCTCAGGGACTCCATGATCTCGCATGTAGTGATCATGGGCTCATGCTTTTTGGCCAAAACGTCGTTAAGGTTGGCCAAGATACATGCTAGGGCTTTTTCATTCACCCATGTCCAACGCTCGTATGCGTCTCGAACGTTTCGAGCAGCATTAGGAGGTGGAATAGGAGGACACTCCTCCATAAGGACGAACACTAAGTCATCGATGATAAGTATCGTGTTTATCGTGTTTTTCCAACTAGTGTAACTTTTTCCAGTCAGTTTGTCGACGACAAGAAATGAAAAAGTAGTGATAGCCATAAATAAAATTGCTGAAAAAAATTGAACATACTTAATAAGTTTACTTGCATTAAACCACTTTTAACACCAATTATGTTTTAGCAAAATAGTTCTATTGTACCCTAAGTGACATCTATTTTGCAATGATGCTCCAGTGAGGCGGGACAAAAGTCACCGTAGGGTGATCAAATGCCCTTTCACATGAATGAGACAATCTCAACTATTAGACAGAAACAACTCCTTGTAACTAAATCTAACAGTCACCATTGTTCGGTCCAGAATTTGTAAACATACTTAACAATTCTGTGTAAGTGTAACCCCTCATTTTAGGCCCTAGAGTCCTGCCTTAATGAGTCAACTGTAGAGAAAAGTAGATTAGAACAAGAAACTAAAACAACCCTATCCATTTCTAGAGATCAGATAAAGAGTTGTGCAAAACAACTATCCTTTAGGGAGACACTCCTAGGGTGCCTCGAGGTGATGCACTAAAACTTTATCCAACCTAATGAGAGAGACCGAGGGATATTTTGTCATACGTCCCACTCCCACTTATTATGAACCTTGGTATAAACTAAACTTTAGGGAGACATTCTCTCCATTCACCTTGGTATTGACCTACCCAAATGCCATCCTCTAGGGGGACACTCCCAAGGTGCCTCGAGGCTGAGGATAGATCTCACAGTGTGAACTTTTTAGGGAGAAACGTGCAGAGGTAAAGTGAAGTATTATACACCCCAAATACCTCCCACTGAATGTTCTACCTAGGGATTCATTAACTTAGAAAATCCAACTACTAATTTTAACTAAGTGGTTTGTTTAATTTTCTAAAAAAACAACACTTGCTTTTGATGCTTAAACAAGTTTGATTCAAGTCTTATTAAACACTTTAACAAATTGTCATCAAATTTGAATGCATGTAACAAATCTATCTAATTCATCTTTCTAGGTAGGTTCCCAGGTAGAAGTGCGACGTTTCCATCGACTTAAGTACCCCAGCCTAGCCAGAACCAACCTCAGCCAAAAGGTACCTTATAGATACATTTGTTACATATTTAATCTTTTATTAGTAAATTTAATCCTATTAAACCGAATTAAAAGATTAAACTTAGGTTTCTAATCTTATTAGAAACATGATCTTAGGTCTATCTCAATCAACTTTTAAAACTCTTTTAAAACATGATTAAAGCCTAAGGTGTGCATGCAACTCTTTTCTATTGATTTTAATTCTAATTTCATTATTTATAACTTTTATAAAGAATGAAACAATTAAAACCATCCACATTGCTAAGCTAGACATTCACAAGGTATTTATAACTTTTGTAAATAAACCTAAGTGTCATGCTTCATACAATGTTCATTCATTACTAATATATAACTTTTATATAACAAGTAATGAACTAAGCATACATGTTAACATACAACCTTATATTATAACATTTATAATATAGATCATGCATGGACATTCTTTAATGCATGCACATATTATAACTCTTACATTATATGATGCATGAGCATGCTTTAAGTAATTTAATCACGCAAACTAGTATATTATAAAACTTATAATATAAAAATGATGCATAAAAAAAATACATAACCTATGATGGGTTTTAAAACTAGAAGACATACATTATGGCATATAATCTAAATATACATCACATGCACATTTAATAAAAGTTGATTATCTCAAAACTGGAAATAAAAGCTAAACTATTACAAAAGATTCAAGTCAACCAGTTCGAACAGGTGAACCGGGTCTTGAACCGCCCACCTAGAAGCCTCGTCACTTGATCGTGTAGCTGAAGGAACTCTTATTCAAAAGAACCAGTGAGCGGAAGCAAGATCTTTCCAAGCCCATTGTGAAAGAATTAAAGGCATTCACAAACATACAAAATAGTTATGCATCTTAGAACAAATTACAACATGCTTTCTTAATTAATAACGAAAGGAACGAGAGACATACCTTTGAAGAACTCTTCTTTCTTCTGTGAATTTCTCGCTTTCATCAACAAGTGGACAGAAACCACTAGCTTTTGTTCAGATCGCCTACCCAATCGTCTAGTGATCACGAACAGTCTTCTTCTTAAACAAGAACTCTTGACACCACCACTTGGCAACCTTGGTATTCTCAGAGTGAGAATCCAGGAGGTGTGAGCTCTGTTGTGAATTTGGTAGAGGGATGGAGGAAGGCAATGATCGAACTATACGATCAAACAAATGGGAGAAGGTACAGTCTATCGCATCGACTGTGAATGCTTGATCATTTAGTAAATCTCGCTAGGTATACGATCTTTAGTAAAACACGCTAGATCGCTTACACAATTGTTTAGTAAATCCTGCTTAGCACGCGATCGTTTAGTAAATCGCTCTACACTACCATTTAGTAAAAGTCACTCTACACGATCATTTAGGCTCTCGCTTAGAAGGCTATCATGTAGTCTCTCATCAACTAAACGACTAGTAATGCTCTAGTGAAGCGATCTTTTGATAAAATGAAAACTATTTTCATTTTATCCTTTAATTATGAAAACTGAACATAACCTCCCACTTTCACAGTTAATGGAGAAAATAAACAACCACAATTATTTCATAATTCTTTTAATTATAAATAAATATAATAACTAACTTATCATATTATATTTATAACCTATAGTTTTAATATCACATCTTATGTAATATTCAAACCATATTTCTTTTCTCCTTTGTTCAATATAAATTATATTTATATCAAATTCCTCCAATTAATGTATCTCATACATCATATCAATTATATCACATATAATTAAACTAGTTTAATTATATCATATATAATCAAACTTCTTCTTGTTAATTTGAACACTTTAAACTAACCCAAAAACTGATTCTCAACTTGAATCCACTGAGCTACCAAGGGGACCTTATGAACCTATAGATTGAAGCTTCAATAGTACGTGAATAGCTGATTAAACTCTTTAATTACGAAATTCCCATCCATTAACTGTCTGGTACTTCACTAAAGACCGACAACTGCACACTTTTCACCACAGATATATTTTTATGTTCATTGGATATAACCAATCAACAGTACGATAACCCTTCACAGATCGCTCGTAAGTACAGCTGGGCCAATTTATCGTTTTTCCCCTATGTAATTACATCTAACTCCTTAAGTACCACTGATTCCTCTAATGAACAATACATCATAGTCCTATTAAGAGTGAAAACCTTTCGGGCCATGAGAAGGTGTGTGGCGTCACATCGTTTGTTCATACAAGGCTTTTCATAGACAACGGTGAAGAAAATATCTCATATTATTACATCACAAGTGTTTGTTCATACAGGTGTTTACAAACTATAGGACCCTACGAGATTTAGGGCATCAACCCTAACAGTAGCAAATCCTTCTGATCGTCGAGTAATGCAAATCGAGTATAAACAATCGTGTAGCGATGATCACGTCGCTTAAGACTATGCGATGAGCATGATAGTCTACACGATCGAGTAGCTAACGACTATACGATGAGCATGATAGTCTACATGATCGAGTAGCAAGCGTCGAGTATCGTATACCATGTGATGACTGGTAGAAATACACGTTATTACAGCTCAAATAAGTAAAACAATGAGAGGATGCGACGGTAAAATAAGCAATATCATGTCCGAAAGAACTAAACTGAAATGAATTGCAATTGCAAGCGCCCATCGCATAAAAACAGTTACCTTACTTATTTTATGTAGGAATAATGCGATGGCACATATGAAATTGTGATCCAAAAGAACAAGGCGTCATCGCGCTTGAAGATTGCGATCGCAAGACATATGATCGTAAGAAGTTTCTTAAAAAGGCGGCAGCATAAAGACTACATATCAAGGAACAATGTGATGGCACATATGCGTTGGCAAAGAACAATGCAACCGTAAGACATGCATTGGCACATGAGAAGTTGCAATCCTAAGGAACAAGGTGTCAGTGCACTTGAAGATTGCGATTGCAAGTTATTCGATCGTGGGAAGCTTCTTAAAAAGGTGGCCACATAAAGACTGTACATCAAGGTGACAACATAATAAATCATGATGGGATGGAAAGCTGATAACGGTCAAATCCGAATTTAGTTGACAAGCCATTAAAAGTCACACTGTAGCAAGTACGCTTAACTTTCGGTGACCATTAATCGGCGCATCAGAGCAGGGGAATTAATGTCGCTCATCATTGCAATCATTCGCAAGAAAGGTTGCTTCACCTTGAGCTCTATAAATACCAAAGGCCACCAATGTAAAAAGGGGTTACGAGCTTAGGAGTAGAGAATCAGTTAGTCTGTTCATACACATACTCATACATATACTTAACGGACGAAGAAGAGAAAGGAGACGAAGAAGCCGAGAGATCATTCCCGGATAGATCGAGAGACTGCCGAAAAGCGTTACAAAGGAGAGAGAGCCAACACTTGCGAGAGTAAGAATACACATTTTGAACAGAGTTGGAGTGAACAAGAGCAGTGTAAAAGGCCATGGGAAGCAAGACATTGCTTACTGGGCTTCTTATCTCTCAAATCCATTTGATATTTTGTATTCAATACTTTATTTACAGAAAATGGAAATCTCATTTCAATCTATGTTCAATCTCTCCATACCACGCATGAGTAACTAAATTTCTGAATGGGTTGAGAAGTACTTAGCTAGCATGACTTAAGATTACATTTTATGCGATCATCTTGCCTTATGTATGCGTCATTCATCATTTGGACATACTTGAGAAAGTAGTTTAAAGATAGAATCTAGGCTTGAAAGAGTCAGATTAGAATCTAGGCTTGAGAGAGTCGGATTAGAATCACATAAGTAGGAAATAGAGACTTAGACATAAACTCTATTGCTATCTACACATCGCATGTACCCTAGAAATAGGAATGATTGTATGCGGTCACCTTGTTTTATGTGTGCATCATTCATCACATAGACAAGAGTAAAGGCTTAGAAATAAGTCCTATCGACTCTTTCGCATACATATTGCATGCGTCCTAGAAATAGGAATAAAGGCATTCTGCATTGAGAAATGTAGTACTAATATTTGTATGTAGCATGATCACATAGCTTGTGCACAATCTTAGGAAATGTTAGCTAAACCCCTTCTCAACCCCTTCATCGCATACTCATTGTAACTTTACATGTTCATCACTCTGCATTCAACTCCGTTGCATAGGAAAAATCTTACTCAAACAATACCCATGTCATTTATTTATCACTGCAATAGAATCAAAGAGTCTGTCGCATATTTACTTAGTAGTCCCTGTGTTCGACCCTGGACTTACCAGGAAACCTATACTTGGGTCTTGTTAGGAAAACTTGAATGTTTAACGCATAACATATTACCGTGAACTCACACCATAATGCATCACAATTTACACGTATCACCATGCGATCGTGTAGCTACTGACTATGCGATGAGCATGATAGCCTACATGATCGTTTAGCGCGCATGCCTTGCATCGAGTATCAAATACTATGCAATCGTTTACCCCCCCGAGCGTCTACACGATCATGCAACCAACACAACATGATCGAGTAAACTCTTTGCATGACCGCGTAGCATTAACTATGTGATCGTTTAGTAAATACAACACGATCGAGTAGAACATTTCTACATGATCACGTAGCTAAAACTAAATGATCTTCTAGCTTAAGTTACACGATGCGACCAACATTTCGTCTTCTCCATGGAAGCGAACAACAACTCTTTGCATCTGAAGCTTCTTCACGAACCACTCAAAAACACAAATGAATACAGAATCGATTGCAAATTATTATACCAAAAAATGTAGAGACCCTTACAAATTAACTTTTGTAAAAGTAAATGAAAGCTTTATACAGAGACAATTATACTGAAATTATCCATCAACAACATCCATAAAAACACTTAACATTTAAACGCATTGCAAAATGTTAAAACCCACCAAGACTGTAAATGAAATTCAATACAGCAATGAAATTTGGAATTCAGAATAACCTGGCTCTGATACCAATTGAAGAAACTCTAGTTATAGAGGACCCTTGAGCGGAAACGGATCGTCCAAACTTCATTGTGAATGAACACATACGTTTACAATCATGCAGAATAGATTATGAGTAAAACTTAAACTACAACATGCTTTCTGAATAAAATACAAAGGATAAGAGACTATACCTTTGAAGAACCCTTCTTCAAGTATATCCCTTGATCGTTCACGAACATAGCGAACAACTCGATCTCCCTCGAATAGCAGCAAGTAGAAACTCAATCCTCGAACAAACCAGACACTACCACAAGATTACTATGGTATTCTCGGTGTGAGAATCTAGCGGTGGTGGGCTCTAATTTATTTTGGTTAGAGGGAAGATTTAGAGATTAAAAGGAAGACGATCGAGTTGAGAACAACACTGTTGTGTAGACGATAAAGTCTATTGCATACAAAATACTTGATCGTTTAGATGTTAAGGCTATCGTATAGTCTTTGAAGCTATCGTGTAGTAACTCGATAGTCTATCTGATATTTGTCGTATTCACTTGTCTTGTGGAATAACTAAACCATTTTATGTATCCTACTTTTTCCATAAAATTTAATAACTACCCACTAAAGGTGGTTATTTGAGAAAAAGAATTTAATTATCAAGTAATTAATAAATATAAATAAATATGATAACTAACTTGTCATATTATATTTATAACCTATAGTTTTAATATTGCATCATATACAATATATAAATCATAGTTCTTTTTCTTTATTTTATGACATTTAATATAAATCATATTTATATTAAATTTAATAACTATGAATCTTATTCATAGAAAATATATTTGAATCTTATTCAGATATTAGTTTCTCCAATCAAATAATAATGTATCAAATGCATTATATCATTTATATCATATAGAATTGAATTTATTTAATTATACCACTGTAATCAAATTCTCTCTTATTAATTTGAACATTTTAAATTAATCCAAAAACTGATTCTCAACTTGAATCCATTGAGCTACCAAGAGGTCCTTATGGACCTGTAGCTTGAAGCTCTAATGGTGTGTGAATAACTAACTAAACTCTTTAATCACATTATCCACCATCCATTAATTTTCGGGCAGTCGACTAAAGACCGACAGCTGCACTTTTCACACTACAAATATATTTCTATGTCCATTGGATATAACCAATCAACAGTACGATGACCCTTCACAAATCGCTCGTAAGTACATCTGGGCCAAATTTACCGGTTTACCCCTGTAGTTACATCTAACTCCTTAAGTATCACTAATCCCTCTAATAAACAAGAAATTATAGTCCCACTATGACTAAACCCCTCTCGGGCCAAAAAAGGGTGTGGCACCACATTGTTCAAGACCCAGAATCATCCCTTAAGGGAGTAATTTATCTACTTACCCCTACTTTATGGAAGAATCTTGTGTAGCTGAGTTCCCAGCTCTCCAATCAGACGAATCCTTAAAATGGTAGGCTTGTTGAGTCAGTGATCTGGACACTCTCACTCATGCAAATCAAAGGACCGCCTTCATAGGCAGGAGTTTCTAACTCACTCAGGATTAAGGTCATGTTACCTATGGTTATCGTAGTGAAATGAAAGTCTCAATGATGAATGGCGTTATATAACGAGACTAAACATTTCGTGGTCCGGTCTTATATAAACTCCTTTGTATAGAATATCGTCGTTGGCATGTCTAATACATGAATGATCAGGATTAGATCATTTATAGCACTTTACAACAATTGTAACACCTACAAAGTAGGCTATACTCGTAGTGTCGCCAGGATAAGGTATCCAGTCTTATCCATTTACTACAGACCATTTAGGTTATCACTTAAAATACGATCCACTTGTATGTCTCCACACACATGTTTAAGTTACAATGATAACCATGGATCTTAGTTTATTAGT
Source organism: Benincasa hispida (assembly GCF_027475165.1). Lineage (NCBI taxonomy): Eukaryota > Viridiplantae > Streptophyta > Magnoliopsida > Cucurbitales > Cucurbitaceae > Benincasa > Benincasa hispida. The sequence goes on along the minus strand of NC_143489.1, from coordinate 40,603,884 downwards.
TTATGGTTAATGCAATTAAAATATCATAGATTTTATAGACATAAGTGAATAAAATATAATATATTATAAATCACGGAATGTTTATTCATACAAGTGTTTCTAAACTACAGACCCCTATGAGATTTAGGGCATAAACCTCAATAGAGTGTACCATTCTCCAAAAATACTTGAGGATGTTCTTGACAGCAGTCCAGTGACCCTGTCCTGGATTAGACTGATATCTATTGACTATCCCTACAGCATAGAAGATGTCAGGTCGAGTACATAACATTGCATACATCAAACTGCCAACGACATATGCATAGGGGATCCGTCTCATCTCATCAACCTCTTGAGGTGTCTTAGGACATTGTTCTTTAAACAATGTAACTCCATGCCGAAAAAGTAGTAGGCCCCTTTTGGTGTTCTGCATCGAGTACTTGATCAACATCTTGTCAATGTACGATGCCTGAGACAGTGCAAGCACTTTGTTCTTTTTATCTCGAAAGATCTGAATACCAAGAACAAACTGAGCCGCTCCCAAATCTTTCATTTGGAATTGGTTCACTAGCCAGTTCTTAACTGATGTCAGTAAACCTACATCATTCCCAATGAGTAATATAACGCCTACATAGAACACTAGGAAAACTACTGAACTGTTGATTATTTTCTTGTAGACACAAGGCTCATCAACATTTTGGTCAAAGTTGTAAGATTTGATCGCAGTATCAAACCTTATCTTCCAAGATCAAGACGTCTGTTTCAGCCTATAAATAGACCGATTCAGTTTGCAAACCTTTTGCTCTTGACCTTGGGCTAAGAAACCCTCGGGCTGCACCATATAAATGGTCTCCTCAAGATTACCATTCAGAAAGGCAGTCTTGACATCAATTTGTTGGGTTTTATGTCATAAAACTCATGGTATGTAAACAATGGAGCTTATTCTGAAAATTCAATAAAGGTGTTATTGAATAGATCTATTACTTGAATAGAAATCCAATAAACCTAAAAGTCCCTTGACTATTGGATGAGTACTTGAACTTTATGTGGAGACATAAAGGTGGATCAAGTTCGAGTAAATAGTCAAAATGATCTATAGTACATGGATAAGGTTGAGTACCTTATTCTGGTAACACTATTGGATACGGCCTGCTCTATAGTTGTTACAAGGAGTTGTAAAGTGCTACAAATGAAGTGATCTTAAGTTTTTTATGTTGGACATGAGAAGTGGGGGTGTCCTTATGCAAAAGAGTTTGTACGAGATCGAACCACGAAATGAGTCACTCTTACTTTATAACGTTGTTTACTGTTTAAGACTGACTATTTCAAAGCGATGACCTAGGTAACTTGATCTTAATCCTAAGCTAACTATGAACTCCTGTTTATCTGGGATTGCCCTTAGATTTGCATAGGTGAGGGTTGGCTCAACAGCACCGGCTCAATATGACTGCCATTTCAGGGGTAAGACTGGATAGATAGCTGGGGACATAGGGTGCAAGAGGGCATTCACTCCTACCCGCTTTAGGGTAGTAGAGAGGTTGTTCCCTTAAATGTTGATTATGGGGCTTGAACAAAGGATCCCGCCCTCTCATTTGGCATGAGAGGGACTCGGTTTTGTGGTTGGATCACAAAACAATTGTTCATTAGGGGATCAGTGGGGACTTAAGGAATAAGAGGTAATTTCGGGGGTAAAATAGAGATTTGACCCAGTCGTTATTACGAACAACCTGTGAAGAGATTAACTACAGTGAGGGAAGTTCAACTATGGGCTTTAGTGGAGTGACCCATTAGTTAACGAATGGGGGTTAGATCGGTCTAATGAGTTTAGCCAATTAATATCGGATTGTTGGAGCCCATGATCTGTAGGTCCATGAGGTCCCCCCTACTAGCTCGAAAATGGATTAACTCTAGAGTAGTGTGATAAGTTAATTTGAAACGTTCAAATTAGAATCAAACGAAAATTGGAGAAAATATATTTAAACATGATTTAAATATATGAAGATGAATTTGTGTAAAAATTAATTTAATATTAGATATTAAATTAATTAGAATTATTTAAATTGTTTAAATAATTATTTATTAATTTTATTAGAAAATTAAATTTTGAAATTAATTTGTAAGATTAATAAATTTTTATTTTAGAAATAAAATATGATTTTAAAATCAAAATGGATTTTGGAAATTGAAAATTAAACAAAACTTGAAAATGGGTTTTTCAAAGTTCATCTTCAAGTAGCTTACAAGGAACTTGCCTTCTCCTTTGATTTACTCCAAGCATGAGCTGCATCCCATGCAAGACCTCTCTTTGCATGATAGTCTGCAATATATTGAAGAGATTGGAGTGAAGAATGGAAGGGGAGAACCGACTGAATTTTTGCTGAAAAATTCGGATGAAGAAGGTGTTCTTCAATGGGTTTTGTTCAGTGAGCTTTCTCCATATTCCCTTTGATTCCAGCTTATTTTGAGTCCTAAAACTCAATCTAGAGTGCCAAGAGGATAGTAGGGAAGATCTTGTAGTGGTCTACACAAGGATTCGAAGGATTTTGCAGATGAAAATGGAGATTTCGTTGGTTCAGCCAAGGTATGTTCATGAAACCCATTATACTCTGTCTTTAGCATGTTTCTTTTCAACCAAAATTAATAAATTAGAATGCTTATGGATCCTGATTTCTTCCACTACGTGATGGTGTCGATCTGCTTTAACTCGGGAACAACATACACATCATTCAAAATGATAAATTTATTCTGTAAAGTCAATTGGAGTTTTACCACTACAATAGCTAAGACGATGTGTCTGGTGCCTACTCGCATTTTCATCTCATCAGGCTCAAGCTACCGCCAGGATCTAATCCCCTGAAAAGAAGAACAAACATGATTGGTGGCCCCAGAGTCAATAATCCAGGCATAATTATCATTCTCCATTAAACAAGTTTCCAAAACTAGTAAATCATATTTATCTTGTTTTACCTTGGCTTTAAACTTCTTCGTTTCCTTTAATCAACGAGGATAGTTTTGCTTCCAGTGCCCATCCTAGTTGCAATGGAAACATTTTCCTTTCTCAATCGACATTGGTCTCCTACCCCGCTGTGAAAAAGGTTGTTGGTTAGCAAGTGCCTTCCCCTTCCCTTTACTACCCTTCTTCTTCTTCCACTTAGATGTGTTAGAAGTATAAGGTGCAGACTTAGTCCCTGAGGCTAAACCCCGATGGAACTTCTTTGAAGATGAAGCAACATTTGCCTCACTTACCTTCTTCTCCTTATTTTTCAACAAGGATTGGAATGTCTGCAACTCGTAGAGGAGAGTTGTAAAGGTATAGCCAACTTTGTTCAGCATAGCGTTTCTGACAAATTGCAGGAAGTTATCTGGCAACTAGTGTAGAATGATGCTAACCTGGCTGCTCTTATCAATGTGTGACCCATTCATCTCCACCACATTGAAGTGGACCATCATGTTCAGAACATATTCTCGAACAGATGTACCCTTCTCCATTTTGGAGTTGAAGATACATTTGAGAGCTTCGTGTTTGAGCTATCCAGACGGTTGTCCGAACATTTCCCATAAGAACTCCATGATCTTATGCACCGAGACCATAGGCTCATGCTTCTTGGCCAAAACGTCATTCAGACTGGCCAAGATATAAGTTGAGGCCTTCTCGTTCTCCCGTGTCCATTTCTCATATGCCTCCTGAACATTTCGAGTGGCAATCTGAGTCAGAATAGAAAGATACTCCTCCGTAAGGACGAACCTCAAGTCATCGATGATTAATATGGTATTTATCATGTTTTTTCAACTAGCATAATTCTCGCCAGTCAAATTGTTGGCACTTAAAAGAGCTAAAGTGGCTGTAGTGATTTTATCGTTGCTGAAAAACAGGAACAAACTTAATAAGTCTATGCATTACCACTTTTAACACAAATTTTAGTTTTAGAAAAATAGTTCCTATGTACCCTAAGTGAAAAGACATCTATTTTGCAATGATGCCCCAGCGAGGCAGGACAAAAGTCACTGGTGGGGTGATCAGGTGCCCCTTCACTGGGATGAGACATTCTCAACCATTAGACAGAAACAACTCTTGTAACTGACTCTAACAGTCACCATTTTTCGATCCATAACTGTTAACCTTTAACAATTCCGTGTAGGTGTAACCCCTCATTTTAGGCCTTACAGTCCCACCCTAATGTGCTAATACATCATATTTATATTATAAGATTTATAGTATAAGGGTGTATGAGAGCATGTATGCTTGGTTCATTTCTTTGTTATATAAGTGTTATATACAAGTAGTAATGAATGAACAATGCATGAAGCATGACACTTAGGCTTATTTATAAGAGTTATGAATGCCTTGTATGTGTTGCTTTGCATTGTGTTGATTTTAGTTGTTTCTTGTTATAAGTGTTATAATGGAAATTAGAATTAAAATTCATAAGCAAGAGTTACATGTAAACTTAGGTGAACTCATGTTTTAAAATGGTTTTAAAATTGGATTGAGATAGACCTAAGTTCATGGTTCAAATGAGATTAGATACCTAAGTTTAATCTTTTGAATCAGTTTAATAGGATCAAATTGATTTCCATAAAAGATTAAATTTGTATTAAATCTATCTATAAGGGACCTTTTGTCTAAGGTTGGTTCTAGCTAGGTTGGGGTATTTAAGCTGACGGAAGCGAAATAGATAGATTTGTTACAAGCATGCAATAGTTGGCCAAAGACTTCGTTAAAGAGTTTAATGAATAATGATAAAAAGTTGTTCAACTTTCCAAAGTAAGAGTTACTTTTGGGCAAACCTAAAAAGTCACTTAGTTAAAATCCTTACCGTGTTTTTATAAGTAAACTAAACCCTAGGTTATAAAATACTCCGTGAGAGGAAAAGATATATATGATATGTCAATTCCACTCACGTTTCTCCCTGAATTTTCACACTGTGAGATTCATGCTTGGCCTCGTGGTATCTTGGGAGCATCCCTCTTTAGATGGTGTTTGCATGAGCCAATATCAAGGTGGACTAAGAGAGTGTTTATAGTAAGTGGGTGAAGGATGTGTGTCAACATGTCCTGCGGTCTTCTTCATTGGTTTGCAATGTGAGATCTTCTTGCATAGCCTCATGGTGCCATGGGAGCGTCCCCCTCTGGATGGTTTGTGCGGTTGGTCAATATCAAGGTGAACCCACAAATGGATAGGGTCGCTTTAGTTTTTGACTCAATCGGATTTTTTTTCCTTCGGATTGGCTGCTTGGGGCAGAACTCAAGGATCTAAAATGAAGGGTTACACTTGCAAGAAATTGTTAAGAAAGTTAATGATTTCTTGACCAAATCAATGATGGCTAGTTGTTATAGGAACAAGAGTTGTTCTGGTATTAATGACTGGTTGAGAGTGTCTCAATTTAGAGGAGGGATAAATTGACTAGCCTTCGGTGGTTTTTGTCCTAAACCACTGAAGCGTCATTGTAAAAGTAGATTTCATACGGGGTTCATTTAGATTTTTCTAAACTAGATGGAATTTGGTTTTAAAGAGTATTTGCTAAAATCTAATGTTGATTAATGTGTTTGTTGTTTTCAGCAACATGTATGAATTTTCGTTAGTTGCCTCTTTTAATTTGACCGATTACATACATTGGAAAGACTCTTAAAACATATTTTGTGGTAAACGACCTCGAGTTTGTCATTGTTGAGGAGTTTCCTCAAGTCCCAACCTTTGATGCACCGTGAAATGTTCGTAATGCATATGAAGTATGGATGAAGGCTAATTCGATGGCCCGACTTAACATTTTGGCTAGCATACCTGATGCATTAGCCAAAAGGGTTGAGAACATGGTCATTGCACATCAGATCATAAATTCGTTGCAAGAATTGTTTGAATGTCAGTTCTCACTTTTTGAGCACAAAGGGATGGATGACAATCTCCTTTCTTTCTTGAATCTCAAGGGACTAAAAGAAAAAGAAATTGTTACTGACTCAGGTAAAGTTCATCGACGAGAATTGTTCTCTGAAATGGAACTTGGAGCTTATTTAGGTTATGAGACTGATCCCATTATTCTCCAGAAGAGGAGAAAGTTTAAAGACAATAAATGTGATTTATTTGTCTTGGAGACGTGTTTGGTAGATAATGATGATTCTGCCTGGATATTTGATTCAGGTGCTACTAATCACGTAAGTTCTTCCTACCAAGGATTTAGTTCCTGGAAAGCGTTGGAAAAAGGAGAGTTGACTCTTCGAGTTGGTACTGGTGAAGGTGTTACAGCTATTGTTGTAGGCAGGCTAAAATTATTTTTGGACAAGAAACGTTATCTATTACTGGATAATATTTTTGTACTTCCTCATATCAAGAGGAATTTAATCTCGGTTTCTTGTCTGATTGAATAAGGTTATACCATCTCATTTTCTGAGAGTGAAGTGTTTATTTTCAAGAATGGTATGGAAATTAGTTTTGGTTCAACTCTCAGTGCTGGGTACACCTCAGCAGAATGGTGTAGCGGAGAGGAGAAATAGGACCTTGTTAGACATGGTTCGCTCAATGATGAGTTACACTTCCTTACCAGACTCGTTTTGGGGTTTCGCACTGGAGACTGCAGTGTACATACTCAATTGTGTTCCCTCCAAGAGTGTTGCAAGAACACCTCTGGAGTTGTGGAACGGGCGTAAAGCTAGTTTACGTCACTTCCGCATTTGGGGTTGCCCTACACATGTGCTTGAGGCTAATCCCAAGAAGTTGGAACCACGGTCGAGATTGTGCCTCTTTGTAGGCTATACCAAAGGTACATGAAGGGGTTATTTTTATGATCCAACGGGAAATAGGGTATTTGTTTCCACAAATGTTACTTTCCTGAAGAAGGATCATATAAGGGAGCACAGTCCACGAAGCAAAGTCATGTTGCATGAGCTTTCCAATGAAACTACTGAAACTTTAACAAGAGTAATTGAAGAGTCAGCTACATCAGCGAGAGTTGTTAATGAGAGTTCATCCAGTAGGTCAGTTCCACCTTAAGAGTTGAGGGAACCTCGACGTAGTGGGAGGGTTGCGAACCCACCCGTTTGCTATCTGGGTTTATAGAAAATCCTTGCTATGGTAGTAGATGGCAATGTTGAGGATCCATTGACTTATAAGAAGGCAATGGAGAATGTTGACCGAGATGGCAACGTTGATAAATCTTGTGTCTACAAGAAGATCATCAATGCTAAAGTAGTCTTCTTAGTGTTGTACGTAGATGTTATTCTACTCATTGAGAATGATGTAGGTCTACTAACTGTAGTTAAGAACTGGCTAGCGACCCAATTCCAAATGCAAGATTTGGGAGAGGCTCAGTTTGTTCTAGGTATACAGATCTTTCGGGATCGTAAGAACAAAGTGCTAGCACGGTCTCAAGCATCGTTCATTGACAAGATGTTGCTCAAGTACTCGATGTAGGACTCTAGAAGGGGCCTACTGCCGGTCAGGCATAGAGTCACTTTGTCTAAGGAAATGTGTCCTAAGACGCCTCAAGAGGTTGAGAAGATGAGACGGATCAATCTAACCCAGGCCATTTTATTATTGCTGACCCGTTTACAAAGGCTCTCACGGGTACAGTGTTTGAAGGTCACCTACGAAGCATGGGTCTACAAGATCGCCCGCGGCTGGACTAGGGCAAGTGGGAGATTTTCTTGTACTGGGCTTTTATACCCTAGTTTATTGTTTTGTACCTAGTTTGTTGTACACCCCACTTTGCTTTAGGACAAGTGGAAGATTGTTGGGGTTGATGCCCTAAAGTCTCGTGTCCTATAGTTTGTGAATAGTATGTACGAACGCTTGTGTTGTTAATATATGATATTTACTTCACATCTTGAATTTTTGCTCAGTTACTTGTTTTATTTGCTTTACCACAAACCAATAAACATAAAATCCCTGGTTATCTGTATGTGACTCAAGCATGTATGTGGTGACATACAAGTGGATCATGTCTTGAGTGATAACCAAAATGGTCTGTAGTATATAGATATAGGAGGTAAACCTTATCCTGGTAACTACGGACGTGGCCCACTTTGTGGAATGATCACAAGTGTTGTGACTTGTCACAGATGGTCTGATCCTGATCATTCGTGTTGGGGAGATGCGAACGGGGGCGTCCTATACAAAAATTTGTATAAAACCTGACCACGAAGTGTTAACATCTCGTTATATAACACCGTTCATGACAGAGACTTCACTTCACTAGGATGACCATAGGTAACATGACCTCAATCCTGAGTGAGTTGGGAACTCCTGCCATTGAGGGCGGTCCTTTGATTTGTATGGGTGCAAGTGGCCAGTTCACCGATTCAAACCTACCATTTTGGGAATTCGTCTGAATTGGGAGCTGGGAACTCAGCTACACAAGATGGAATTCACTCCTTCCCCGAGGCAGGGGTAAGTAGATAGATAGCTCCCTTAAGGGCTGATTTCGGGGCTTGAACGATGTGGCGCCACACACCTTCTTATCTGTGGTAAGAAGAGTTCAGCTATTGATCTTTAGTGGAATCACTGACAGTTAACGGATGGTGGATCTCGTGGCTAAAGAGTTTGGTCAGCTATTCACGTATCGTTGGAGCTTCGAGCCACAGGTTCATTAGGTCCCCTGGGTAGCTTGGATAAAAGTCGAGAACCGGTATTTGGGTTAATTTGAAATGTTTAAATTGACAAGAGGAAGTTTGATTATATATGATATAATTGGACTGGTTAATTATATGATATAATTAGCAAATGTATGAGATACATTATTTTGGAGGAAATTAGATATAAATATGATTTATATCAAGTAGAGGCGAAAATAATATAGCAGATATGTGATATCAAACTATCGGATATAAATATAATATGATTATATTTATTAATTAATTAATTGATTAATTATATGATAATTAATCATTTTTCCACGTTTGGACATAGGTAGTGGGCAGCGTCGGTTATGGTAACCTATGGGTTAAAATGAAAAATGTTTTCATTTTTGAATCGTGCAATCGATCGTCGTTCAATCGCTCAAAAAAATTCGTGAACTGCACGTTGGTGATTCAAAGCGATCGCTTGAAAGCCTATGTGATAGCGTTCTCTGTCTAAACGATCGTATACCTCGCGCCTAAACGATCGCACACTGTTGCCTAGACGATCGGATAGCTTGTCTAAAAGATCGTATAGTGTGCCGATTTAGCTAAACGATCGTATACCTTTTCCTAAACGATCATTCAGAAAATACCACACGATCGTGTAGCTCCTCTTGATAAGCATTTCTGCGATACGATAGCATCGTTTTCTCTCCCACTTGCTTATCGCCTACACGACTCGTTGTTCCTCCGTCCTCTACGAAATTCACCAAAGCCCACCCTTTGGGTTTTCACTCCGAGAATACTCAGGGCTCATTAGTGGTGGTGTCATCCTTGTTGTGGTGTTTGTGTTCGCGTTAATCGTGCTGCTGCAGTCGATGTTTTCTGCCGGGCATTGGTAGAACATTTGGAGGTTTCCACTACGTAGAAGTTCTAAAGTTTGAAGATAGTCTTCAATTGGTATGAACCCTTTCCCTATTATTTGTTGTGTTCTGAGCATGCTGATAATTAGGTTTATATGCATAACTGTTAGTGTTGAATGTATATCTTTTGTGTTTCGATCACGATGAGATCGAAGCGATCCGAACGCACTCATGGAACTCTAGTATGAGATCCTTCAAATATTTCATCTCTTTCATAGATGATTATTCAAGATATGGGTATCTATACCTAATGCAACATCAATCTGACGCCCTTGACAAGCTCAAGGAGTATAAGGCTGAAGTTGAAAACGTGTTAGGTAAGAAGATAAAAACACTACGATCTGATCATGGTGGAGAGTATGTAGACCTCAAATTCCATAACTATATGATAGAATATGGAATCACATCCCAACTCTCGGTCCCAGGTACACCTCAGCAGAATGGTATATCAGAAAGAAGAAACAGTACCCTGTTGAACATGGTTCGGTCTATACTGAGTTATGCTCATATTCCATACTCGTTTTGGGGATTTGCAATGGAGACAGCATGATATTTTGAACAACGTTCCCTCGAAAAGTATTTTTGAAACACCTTTTGAGCTGTGGAGAGGCCGTAAAGGTAGTTTATACCACTTTAGGATTTAGGGATGTCCGGCGCACGTGCTTGTGGCTAACCTTAAAAAGTTGGAACCGCATTTGAAAGTTTGCCTCTTTGTAGGCTACCCTAAAGAAATGAGGGGTGGATACTTCTATGATCCAAGTGAGAACAAAGTGTTTGTGTCAACAAATACTATCTTCTTGGCAGAAGACCACATCAGGGATCATAAACCAAGAAGTAAGCTTGTTTTAGATGAGATTTCTAATGAGACTACTGAGAGTTCAACAAGAGTTGTTGAACAGACTGATAGGTCAACAAGAGTTGTTGATGTCAGTTCATCTAGTCAACCATCTCAAGAGTTGAGACTGCTTCGACGTAGTGGGAGGGTTTCGAACCCATTAAAATGCTACGTGATTTTGTCTGAAGCCCAAAACATCATGTCTGATGATGGAGTTGAGGATCCATTGTCTTATAAGCAAGCAATGGAGGATGTTGACAAAGATGAGTAGATTAAAGCCATGAATCAGGAAATAGAGTCTATGTACTTCAATTCCATCTAGGAACTTGTGGATCAGCCTGATGGGGTAAAACCTATAGGGTGTAAGTGGATCTACAAGAGAAAACGAGGTTTAATGGAAAGGTGTAGATCTTTAAAGCTAGACTCATGGCAAAGTGTTATACTCAAGTCGAAGGAGTGGACTATGAGGAAACTTTCTCACCTGTTGTCATGTTGAAGTCTATCAGGATTCTCTTGTCTAACCACATTTTATGATTATGAGATATGGAAAATGGACGTCAAGATTGCCTTTTTGAATGATAATCTTGAAGAGACCATTTACATGGCTCAACCAGAGGGGTTCATTGTCCCAGATCAAGAGCAAAGAGTTTGCAAGCTTAATATGTCCATTTATGGGCTGAAACAAGCATCTAAATCGTGGAACATTAGATTTGATAGTGCGATCAAATAATTTGGCTTTGATCAAAATGTTGATGAGCCTTGTGTTTACAAGAAAATCATCAATAGCTCAATAGCTTTCCTGGTGTTGTATGTGGATGATATCCTACTCATTGGGAATGACGTAGGTTTTTTTTACTAACATTAAGAATGGCTAGCCGCCCAATTCCAAATGAAAGATTTGGGAGAGGTATAGTATGTTCTAGGGATCTAGATCATTTGGGATCATAAGAACAAGAGGTTGGCCTTGTCTCAAGCATCGTACATTGACAAGATTTTGATTAGGTACTCGATGCTGAATTCCAAGAAGGGTTTATTACCCTTCAGGCATGGAATTATTTTGTCTAAAGAACAGTGTCCTATGACACCTCAAGAGGTTGAGGAGATTAGACAGATTCCCTATGCTTCAGTTGTTGGAAGCCTCATGTATGCAATGTTATGTACTAGACCTGACATTTACTATGCAGTAGGGATTGTTAGTCGATATCAGTCCAATTTAGGATTAGATCACTGGACGAAAATCAAAATGATTCTCAAGTATCTTCGGAGAACGAGAGACTATATGCCCGTGTATGGAGATAAGGATTTGATCCTTACAGGATACACAGACTTTGACTTTTAGACTGATAGAGAGTCTCGAAAATCGACATCAGGGTTAGTGTTCACTCTGAATGGAAGGGTTGTAGTTGGCAAAGCATCAAGAAAGGATGCATCGCGGACTCTACTATGGAAGTCGAATATGTAGCCGCTTGTGAAGCTGCTAAAGAGGTTCTTTAGCTTAGGAAGTTCCTTACAGATTTGAAAGTTGTTCCAAATATGTCTTTGCCGATCACACTCTATTGTGATAATAGCGGGGCTAGCAAATTCAAAGGAACCTCGGAGTCATTGTAGAAGCAAGCATATTGAACGGAATTATCATTTTATCAGGTAGATTATGCATCACGATGATGTGATAGTCACAAAGATTGCATCGGAGCACAACGTTGCTAATCCATTTACAAAGGCTCTTACGACTAAAGTGTTCGAGGGTCATCTAGAGAGTCTGGGTCTACGGGACATGCGACACCTTTTCTAGGGCAAGTGGAAGATGATATTGGGGTATAGAGTATGCCCTAGTTTATTGTATATTGTACTGTTTTATGTATTGTACATTAGTCTCCCGAGGCATTAGGACAAGTGGGAGATTGTTAGGATTGGTGTCCTAATTCTCCTGGTGGTCTCGTAGTTTGTAAATATTTTGTACACATTGTTATTAATAAAATAAGTGTTATTTTATTTTCATTTACTCATATCCAATAAACTAAGATCTGTGGTTATTTTATGTAACTTAAGCATGTATGTGAGACATACAAGTGGATCATGCCTACAGATACGACCCGTTTTGTAGATATTTACAAGTGTTGTAAAGTGTTACAAATGGTTTGATCCTGAGTGTTTTAGGGACTCAACTCCTGGATTCTCACATCGAGAATACCAAGGTAACACTTGTGGTGGTGTTCTAACTCAGTTCGTGGATCGAGTTGGACTCGATTGGGTTTGAGGAGCATCAAGTTGTTCGTATTGTTTGTGTTCTGTTTGTTGTGTTCAAGTGTTGCTGTTGGATGCATTAGAGACTAATCAAGGGATACTTGAAGAATGATTTTTCAAAGTTACGCATACTCTATGTAACACGCCAGGCCCAGGATTCGGATTCGGCCCCTATGCTTTTTAAAAGTGAAAGTTGTCCCCATGAACCAACACAGGTCGGTATAGGTAGTAACTTTCAATTCTTTTAAGCCTTTCTTAATCATACTTTCATGTCCTCAAGATCCCTCTCATTCGGATGTGATATCAGTTCATTCATATACCCCTCCTAAACTCAGATCGTTACACTCTATCCTTTGAATCTCTTGTAGTATGTTGTAATTTCTATTGATGTATAATCTGTATGTTTCCATTTAAGACTGTGATTGATTATGTTCGTTCTGAATGGAATTTGGAACAATCCAATTCCACTGCTCATGGAGATCTCTCCGTTCACAAAACCATCTAGCGCATGACTTTTTTTTCATTGTTCTTAACCCCTGGGTTCGTTTTTGCATTTTCGCCTGCCGAAAAGTTCATGCACAAAATGAGCTTCGTTCGCAAAACTGTCTGGCGCACGACTTTTTTTCATCGTTCTGAACCCCTAGGTCCATTGCAGAAACTCTTATTTAAGAGAACCAGTGGGCGGAAGCAAGATCTTTCCAAGCCCATTGTGACAGAGTTAAAGGCATTCACAAACATACATAATAGTTATGCATCTTATAACAAATTACAACATGCTTTCTTAATTAATAACAGAAGGAATGAGAGACATACCTTTGAAGAACTCTTCTTCTGTGAATCTCTCGCTCTCGTCAACAAGTGGACAGTAACCTCTCGCTTTTGTTCAAATCGCTTACCCAATCGTCAAGTAATCACGAACAGTCTTCTTCTCGAACAAGCACCCTTTGACACCACTACTCGGTAAACTTGGTGTTCTCTAAGTGAGAATCCAGGAGGTGTGGGCTCTATGGTGAATTTGGTAGAGGGGTGGAGGAAGGAAAGGATCGAACTACACGATCAAGCAAGTGGGAAAAGGTATTGTCTACCACATAGAATGTGAATGCTTGATCGTTTAGTAAATCTTGCTTAGCATGCGATCGTTTAGTAAATCACTTTACATGATCATTTAGTAAAAGTCGCTCTACACGATCGTTAAGGCTCTCGCTTGGAAGGCTATCGTGTAGTATCTCATTAGCTAAACGATTAGTAATGCTTTAATGAAGCGATCTTTTGACAAAATGAAAACTCTTTTTATTTTATCCTTCAGTTATGAAAACTGAACATAACCTCCCACAATTATCTCATAATTGTTTTAGTTATAAATAAATATAATAACTAACTTATCATATTATATTTATAACCTATAGTTTTAATATCACATCATATGTAATATTTAAACCATATTTCTTTTCTCCTTTATTCAATATAAATCATATTTATATCAAATTCCTCCAATTAATGTATCTCATACATCTTATCAATTATATCACATATAATTGAACTAGTTTAATTATATCATATATAATCAAACTCCCTTTTGTTAATTTGAAGACTTCAAACAAACCCAAAAACTGATTCTCAACTTGACTCCATTGAGCTACCAAGGGGACCTTATGAATCTGTAGATTGAAGCTCCAACGGTACGTGAATAGCTGACTAAATTCTTTAATCACGAAATCCACCATTCGTTAACTGTCGAGCACTCCACTAAAGACCGAAAGCTGCACTCTTCTCAGCATAAATATATTTCTGTGTCCATTGGATATAACCAATCAACAGTACGATAACTCTTCACAGATCGCTCGTAAGTATAGCTGGGCTAATTTACCATTTTGTCCCTGTAGTTACATCTAACTTCTTAAGTACAACTGATTCCTTTAATGAACAATACATCATAGTCCTACTATGAGTGGACACCTCTCGAGCCATGAGAATGTGTGTGGCGCCACATCGTTCAAGCCCTGGAATCAGCCCTTAAGGGAGTAATCTATCTACTTACCTCTGCTTTGGGGAAAGAGTGAATTTCATCTTGTGTAGCTGAGTTCCCAGCTCCCCAATTAGACGAATCCCCAAAGTGACAGGTTTGAGTCAGCAATTTGGCCACTCACACACATGCAAATCAAAGGACCGCCCTCATAGGCAGGAGTTTCCAACTCACTCAAGATTAAGGTCATGTTACCTATGGTTATCCTAGTGAAATGAAGGTGTCTGTCATGAACGGCGTTATATATGAGACTAAACACTTCGTGGTCTGATTTTATACAAACTCCTTTGTATAGGACACCTCCACTCGCATGTCTCCACATGAATGATCAGGATCAAGCCATTTGTAGCACTTTACAACACTTGTAAAATCTACAAAGCGGACCGTATCCATAGTGTCACCAGGATAACGTTTCCCTTCTTTATCCATATACTACAGACCATTTAAGATATCACTTAAGGCACGATCCACTTTTATGTCTCTACATACATGCTTAAGTTACAACAACAACTAGGGATCTTAGTTTATTGGTTTGTGGTAAATGCAACTAAAATATCTCATATTTCATAGACAATAGTGAAGAAAATATCTCGTATTATTACATCACAAGCATTTGTTCATACAGATGTTTACAAGCTATAGGACCCTACGAGATTTAGGGCATCAATCCCAATAGTAGTAAATCCTTCTGATCGTCGAGTAACGCACATTGAGTATAAACGATCATGTAGCGATGATCGCATGGCTTAGGACTATGCGATGAGCATGAAAGTCCACGTGATCGTGCAGTGCGCTTCGAGTAACGCATGGCATGCGATCGTGCAACTAACAACTATGTGATGAGCACGATAGTCTACATGATCGAGTAGCAAACGTCGAATATCGTATACCATGTGATCATGTAGCTACTGACTATGCGATGAGCATGATAGCCTACATGATCGTTTAACATGCATGCCTTGCATCGAGTATCAAATAGTATGGGATCATTTACCCTTGAGCATCTACGCGATCATGCAGCCAACACAACATGATCGAGTAAACTCTTTATACGATCACGTAATACTAGTTATACGATCATTTAGCAAATATAACACGATCGAGTAGAACATTTCTACACGATTGCATAGCCAAATCTAAGCGATCGTCTAGCTTGAGCTACACAATGCAACCAACGTTTCATCTTCTCCATGGAAGCAAACAACAACTCTTTGCGTCTGAAGCTTCTTCATGAACGATGCAAAAACACAAATGAATACAGACTCGATTGCAAGTTATTATGCCCAAAAACGCAGGGGCCCTAACAAATTAACTTTTGTAAAAGTAAATGAAAACTTTAAAAAAGGACAATTATCCCGAAATTATCCATCGACAACATCCACAAAAACACTTAACACTTAAACACATTGCAGAATGTTAAGACCCACCAAGACTATAAACAAAATTCAATATATGAAATTTGGAAATTAGAATAACCTAGCTCTGGTAGCAATTGAAGGAACTCAAATTATAGAGGAACTTTAAGCAGAAGCAAATCGTCCCAACTCCATTGTGAATGAACACATACGTTTACAATTATACAGAACAAATTATGAGTAAAACATAATTACAACATGCTTTCTGAATAAAATACAAAGGATAAGAGACTATACCTTTGAAAAATCCTTCTTCAAGTATATCCCTTGATCATTCACGAACACAGCGAACAACTCGATCTCCCTCGAACAACAGCAAGTAGAAACTGAATCCTCGAACAAACTGGGCACTACCACAAGATTACCTTGGTATTCTCCGTGTGAGAATCTAGAAGTGGTGGGCTCTAGCTTATTTTGGTTAGATGGAAGATTTAGAGTTTAGGAGAAAGACGATCGAGTTGAGAACTGCACTGTCGTGTAGACGATAAAGTCTATCGCATACACAATACTCGATCGTTTAGATGTTAAGGCTATCGTATAGTCTCAAAAGCTATTGTGTAGTAACTCGATAGTCTATCTGATATCTGTTGTATTCACTTGTCTTGTGGAATAATCAAAACCATTTTATTTATCCCACTTTTTCTATAAAACTTAATAACTACTCACTAAGGGTGGTTATTTGAGAAAAAGAATTTAATTAATAAATATAAATAAATATGATAACTAGCTTATCATATTATATTTATAACCTATAGTTTTAATATTGCATCATATACAATATATAAACCATAGTTCTTTTTCTTTATTTTATTGCATGTAATATAAATCATATATATATTAAATTTAATAACTATGAATCTTATTCATAGAAAATATATTTGAATCTTATTCAAATATTAGTTCTTCAAATAAAATAATAATGTATCAAATACATTATATCAATTATATCATATAGAATTGAATTAATTTAATTATATCACATATAATCAAATTCTCTCTTATTAATTTGAACATTTCAAATTAACCCAAAAACTGATTCTTAACTTGAATCCATTGATCTACCACGGGGACCTTACGAACCTGTAGCTTGAAGCTCCAACAATACGTGAATAACTTACTTACATATATATTTCTATGTCCATTGGATATAACCAATCAATAGTACGATGACCCTTCACAAATCGCTCGTAAGTACATCTAAGCCAAAATTATCATTTTGCCTTTGTAGTTACATCTAACTTCTTAAGTACCACTGATCTCTCTAATGAACAATAGATCATAGTCCCACTATGACTAAACCCCTCTCGGGCCAAGAGAGGGTGTGACGCCACATTGTTCAAAACCTGGAATCAGCCCTTAAGGGAGCAATTTATCTACTTACACCTACTTCAGCCTAGTGAAATGAAAGTCTCAATTATGAACAACATTATATAATGAGACTAAACATTTTTTGGTTCGATCTTATAAAACTCTTTTGTATAGAATATCTCCGCTCGCATGTCTAATACATGAATGATCAGGATCAGATCATTTGTAATACTTCACAACGTTAACACCTACAAAGCAGGTCATACTCGTAGTGTCACCAAGATAAGGTATCCAGTCTCATCCATATACTACAGACCATTTAGGTTATCACTTCAAACACGATCCACTTATATGTTTAAGTTACAACAATAACCATGGATCTTAATTTATTGGTTTGTGGCTAATACAATTAAAATATCATATATTTTATAGACAAAAGTGAATTAAATATCATATATTATAAATCACAAAATGTTTGTTCATACAAGTGTTTAGAAACTACAAGACCCTATGAGATTTAGGGCATCAACCTCAACAGAGTTTACCATCGCCCGTAAAGCCTCGCTAAACAAATAATATTTATAAATCACTGAACTAACTATTTATACTAACTGGTAGTACAAACGGCAAGTCCGAGGTTGAACCTCAGGGAAGCGCGGAAGATTAGTTCATCAAAGCTCTTTTTCAGTTAAAGAAATAAATTGGAGGGGGGGTGGGGGGGGGGGGGGATGGAGGGTGTTGTGGATTGATAAACGAAATTACATAAAATAAAGTGCAAGAAAAGTAAAGATAGAAGCACAATTAATCAAGATGTCTTAGCTTAGAGGAATAGATTCACCCAATGTAATTTAGATCATTGAACCAATTTATGACTTAAACTTCTTGTTTATGCCTAGTCCAATTAATTGGAATCCCAACCAATGGTCCTAATTATCTAATCAAAATGCACAGAAAAGGAATATGTTCCATACAATTGATAAATCGCATTAAGTTCTAGGGATTACGCTAATATGAGTGTTTAACTTCCAACATTTAATTAAATAATCAATATGGTTTTTCTCTAGGTTGATAGAAGTAGTCCTTTTTTCCTAACAAATCTATTGCTTTCATTGGGATTAACTTATAATTATGTGTCATATATTACAAGTTAATTACAAAGCATTAGAATTACACAACAAAATCGCTAAGCGTAAATCAACAATTAAAATCATGCAATTCATAAATGTAAATTTGATTAAAACCCATAGACAAGTTTGTATACATAAACAAATTAAAATCTCACAAAATTACATCGAGTTCCTCCGAATCCCTAGGCTAAGAAACCCAAATCTTACCTTCCCATGGAGATGGAGAAGCTACAATCCGACATCTACTCGATAAATTACTAAAGAAACACCCAAAATATAAAGTGGAAGAGAGAGGAGAGGGGAAACTCGACTGAAGGACAAAGGTGGGTGAATAATCTGACCTAAAGTGAAAAACGTAAATATAGGCCAGCGTCGCAGCGTTACAACACCGCATAGATGAGTGTTTTCGTCTTCAATTCGTAGTGTTGCAATGTTGCCCTGTTTTGCCCAAAATAGGTAGCTACTACCTTATAGCGTTGCAATGCTCCATCCAAGGGTGTTTTCATCTATTCATGTCTTTTTGAAGTCCGATCGCTCAAATTAACTCCTAATTGCTCCAAATTAACCCTGAATAGCTCATAACGACTGATTCTACCTCCAAGATACTTAATACCTGTAAAATCGCTAAATAAACACATTAAACATAGTAACAACCTAGAATTAAGAAGAGAAAAATAACACATTTTTTGTGTTATCAGTATGTCAAATTTATAAAAATTAACGAGAGTATTGTGCTTGACTGATTGTCCAAACAATGTCTTCATCGAATCCATGATTTCTTTTGCAGAAACCATGCTCTCATATTTCTTAGTTAGTATATCATATATGCTTGCTAATATATAAATTCGAGCTTTATCATTTGCCCTAATCCATCTTTCATAAACATTCCAAACCATTTTCTCTACAGGTGAGATAGGAGTTAGAGGACATTCCTCTGTTAAAACAAATTTTAAATCATCATTTGCTAGTATTGCCTTTGTATTTGATTTCCATGTTGAATATTTACAACCGTTAAACTTATCAGAAATGAGTGTTCTAGAAGAATTCAACATACTGAAAATATAAACAAATTCTAATTAGTAAATTGCTTTTTAAACTCAATTAAATTTTAGCAAAAGTAATAATGTACCCAAATTTCATTATTTATTTGCAATGATACTTTAGTGAGTCAGAATAGATGCTACTGAGGGATAGTCAAATATTCCTTGACTGAAGCAAGACATTCTTGACTAAATACTAACTACAGAATAACTCTTTATTCCTATAGTTATTTAGTTACCGTTTTCGGTCAAGAACTTACTAACACTTAGTAACTCTTCTAAGTGTAACCCTCCATTTTTAGACGTCAAAGGTCGGCCCCAATAATGCTACCGAATTGGAGAGTCAAAGTTGGGATTCAACCTAAGAGACCCTATCCATTTCTAGAGTTTGAGTTGTTCCGAATCCTATATTACAACCCTTCGAAAGGATAGTCGCTAAAAAGATGACTAGCTAATGTCACCTAAAAACGACAAGCAGGTGCAACGTAGGAATCTCACAGTCAAACCTAATGGAAAAGACCATAGGATATGTTGACACACTTTGTTCTCCCACTTACTATGACCTACTTCCCCTATTTGTCTTGCTATTGACTCATGCAAACACTTTCCAAATGGAGGTCACTTCTAGAGTGACTCGAAGTCGAGCATGAATCTCACGGTGTGAACTTTTAGGGACTTGAGAGCTAAAAACAATATATCGTATATATTATTAATCTCCCACTAAAGTGTTCTATTTGTTTTGGGTAAATATTTATTTAGATATATGGCTAATAAACACAACCTAAGTCTAGGTGTTTATCCAAGTATAACGTTTATATTTGGATTTAATCTATGATGTCTAAGTGATAAACCAATTTATTACATCACATCGCTCACGCATGCTCATAAAATCGGGTTAACAACGTTCAAGAACCGGCTAAAATCCTCAGGTAGCAGTGTTTTGTAAACTATCAACTTAAGTACCCCCAGCCTTAGACAGGATTTTAGCTTGGGTGAGTTTGTAACTAAAGTTTTACAAGATAACAACCTATTTTAACTAATTAAAACAAGTTGTTATTTTTCAACCCTAGGTGAGCATGCCTTTTATCTTTGTTATAGATTTTAAATTTCTAATTCATTTTATAACACTTTATAAAACTATAGACATGTTTTTCCATCCATAACATACACCAAATATTCCTAATTTAATATAATAAATTATATTAAACGCATGAAACCCTAGATCATGCATACTATATATTATAACAAATTATAACATACTTTCGATGCTTGATACATGCTTCCTATGGTGGGATTTAAATTTACATAGCATAATATATGCACATTCAAGATTTATTTAATTATAACATACATTCATAAATAATTAAATATACACTGATATAGACCAGTTTTGGCATCCTAAGCAAGCAACAAGCTAAATATTGCAAGAAAAATTTAAAAACAACCTTGAACCACTACTAGACTACCCAAACGGGCCCGAACCAACTCCAAATTGCCCGAACCGGACCTCCAAGGCATTAAATAGGGTGAACTGCTCCAAAAAATAGCTGAGCAGGACCTTCATGACCCGAACCAGTCGAACCAGAATCAGACCCATAAATAAAGAGCCAATTACAACAATTTCAATGTAAATTGAAGGGAAATCTAATGCCAAAACTGTAATATATCCATATCAGCACCCATTCATACAACTTATAAAAAACACCCACCAAGCTAAAATTAACATAAATTGAGTGCTTAAATCATGCTCTGATACCAATTAATGGTGTTGACATTCAAGAAGTGAAGCAATTAGGAACTTAAGCACTCTAAGTATGTTCAAAAGAGTAAAACTTAGGGTTTCAAGAACACTACATTTGAAGAATCCTCCAAATTAGCTCCTAATTCAGCTGAATCTCCTCTTCAATAACTTATAGACCGTCACTTGAGCTTTCCTACTATTCTCTTAGCCCTTGATTGGATCGTGGGATCCAAAATGAAAAGAAATTTGAGGAAATTTTGAAGCTTTGTGAGTTCGGTATGAAGAACTTGAAAGAACCCTTTCTTTCAACAAATTCCAATTGCATGCCACTCAATTCTCAGCAAAATCCACCTTTTTGTTCGATAATATCATACAAATTAGATTATTTGAGATATTGACACCAAACTACTTTTATAAGAGAGGAATTTTAGGTGTTTAAAGTGGGAAAACCCCACTAAAGAAAAGATTTTCATTTTAAAATTGATTAAAATCAATGTAATTTGAAATTACATAATTTCAAATTTAAAAATTTGATTCTAAAAATTAATTCAATAATTAATTTTAAATAAAATTAATTCTAACAATAAATTAAATAAAATTCTAAATAATTAATTAAATACCAATTCTTAACATGAATCCCTATTCGTGTTTTTAATATTTAAATCATATTTGAATATTCTCCAACTCTCCAATCTTGTTTAATTCGATAATTAAACATATAATTATATCGCATATAATTAACAATTCTCGTAATTCGAATTTGAACGTTCAAATTTTCTCATCACATTATTCTAAGGTTTAGTCAGTTTATGAGCTAGTAGGGGGACCTAATAGACTTACAAATCATGAGCTCCAACGATTCTAGATTACTTGGCTAAACTCTTTTAATTGAATTAACCAATATTCGTTAACTACCGGGTCACTCTACTAAAGCCCAATAGTTGCACTCTCCTCATTGTAGTTCTTTCCATGTGATTTAAGCATGATCAGTAAGTTGATCGTTCACAGGTTGTTCATATTTACAGTTAGGTCTAAATTACCGTTTTACCCTATAATACATCTTGCTCCTTAAGTCTCCACTGATCTACTAATGAATAATTGGGTTATGGTCCTACCAATAAATCGAGTCCCTCTCAGTCATAGAAAGAGCGACCCCTTGTTAGAGAGAGCAAGGCCTCTTGTAAGAGAGAGTGGGATCCTTTGTTCAGTACTAAGAATTAGTACTTAAGGGAACAACCTATCTATTATCTCTAAAGCGGGTAGGAGTGAATTCCATCTTACAAAACTGTATCCCCAACTATCTACCCAGTATTACCCTTAAAATGGGAGGCTTTAAGCAGCGATATTCAACCACTCTCATCTAAGCAGATTAAAGTATAATCCCAAATAAACAGGAGTTCATAGTTAGCTTAGGATTGAGATCGAGTTACCTTAGGTCATTGAGTCGAAATAGTCAGTTTTAACAGTAAACAGTGTTATAAAGAAAAGTGACTATTTCATGGTCCAGTCTTATGTAAATATCTTTTGCATAGGATGCCCCCACTCGCATGTCTCCACATGAACGATTTCGATATCACATTGTTTGTATCATATACAAAATGGATTGCATCCATAGTGTCCCCAGGATGAGGTACCCAACCTTATCCTTATATTTATAAACCGTTTTGGCTATATACTCAAACTTGATCAACTTTTATTCTCTACATAAAATTCAAGTATTCATGTTATAGCTAGGGGTTCATCAATTTATTGGATTTAGGCTATTACAAATGCAATTTACATGTTCAATAACAACGTTATTGAATAAACCTCAGTAATATCTTTATTAGAAATAGAATATGTTTAATGTTTACAAACTGTGAGTTTTAGGACATACAACCCAACATGACGATCAACGGTAATTGTCAATAGTGGTTCTTACCAGAGTTCATCACCAATTTTGATCATTGAATTGGCTAGTTGAGTTAGTCACCAAAGTTTAGGCACTTGAGGTGGTTACTAGAATTGATCACCAAATGTGGTCTTCATTAGAGGTATTTGAGACTAGAGTTATCCATCAAAGATGGTCAACGAAGCATGTCATTAGCAATAATTGCAAGAATGAGATACTAGAAGTCACTGATGGTGGTTGTTCCTATCGTTGATCGACGATCATCAAAGTTGGCTACCGGAGGTAGTCGTTAGAGTTTGGCATCGGAGGTAGTCATTGGAATTAATCGTGCAACTATGGTTTTCAGCAAATTCGATCGCTGGAGGTGGTCATCAGCATGTCATTGACGATGATTGTTGTCGAAGTTGGTCATCAATGGTGATTATCAAAATTGGTAGTTTGTGGTAGTCGTCAAAGTTTTGTCATTGAAGGTAGTCAAGAATTGACTACCAGTGGTAGTTGTTGATGGAGTTGGTCATTGGAGCATATCATCGATGATAATCGTCAATGGTTATTGTTGTCGGAGTTGGTCGACGGGTGGAGTCATTGGAAACATTTGAGATTGTGTGAGATGTTGGGAATGTAACCAAAAGTCCCACATTGGTTAAATAAGAGGATGATCATGGTTATATAAGTGAGAACTATTATCTTTTTGGGGTGAAACCAAATGCAAAGCCACGAGGATTTATGTTCAAAGTGGACAATCTCTAACCTCAAGATTAATTAATAACACAAACTTTATATCAATTGAATTATAGTTATTTTATATTTTGGGTGTTAGTTAGGATGGTTCGTAAATAGTTGAGATCATTGGATTTCGTGTGTATTTTCCATACCTTTTATGAAAGTTTTTTTTTTTTTTTTTTAAGGAAAAATGAATCACATGTTATGATAGGACATTGGGAGGAAAAACTAACTAAAAACTCCATTTCAAAAGCCTGCAAGTTTCTTTGAATTTGATTTTAGAAATTTATAATTTATATAATTCATCAAAAACACATTTTTAACCCTTGTTTAAAAATAGAAAAATTTTCACCGGTAGAAAAAATGTCAAACCATTAATAGAAATGGAAAAAAGAAAAAATATTAATAGACTTCTATCGACTTCTATCGATGATAAATTTGTAGCAGTTTCTATCACTGATAGACACTGATAGACTTCTATCAGTCTCTATCAATGATAGACTTTTATCAGTTTCTATTACTATAGACACTGATAGGCTTTTATCAGCGTCTACCAGTGATAGACTTGTATCAATTTCTATCACTGATAGATGCTGACAGACTTCTATCGGCGTCTAACTGTGATAGACATTGATAATAATGCCTATCACAAATATAATTAAAATTTTCTATTTGTGTAAATATTTTATCTTATTTTTATAATTTTTGAAAATCTCCTAAAATTATTATTATGCTTGATATAATTTTAACGTACATAACTTCTAGATTGAGAATTTTGAAAATAATAATAATAATAATAATAGCTTGTGATTTTTGGATTGATATTGTTTACAAAGAAGTTGTGTCCTATTGCATTGAGTTGTTTATCCCTTTACTCCAAAAATACAATAATCCTTGGGGAGATCTTGTGTAGTAATTAAGTTCTCTTGCAAATCGGAGATTGTACTATCCTAATGAAAATCAAAACTCAAAGTAAAGAAAGCTTTTTATTCTTTAGAAGAATGAGCATTAAGCATAGAAAAGATAGATCAAAAAAACGATTTTATTATATGAGGTCCTGATGCTACCCTTTTATAAGCTATGGGAGCACTCCCTTTTATAATACCCTTTTACTTAGCAAATTTGCAACCACTCTTTAGAAATATAATCCTATTTCAGTACACCAAAAAAAAAAGTTTTAAAATATTTTAATTAATGAAACTGCCTTTTACATGTTTAACTCAAATAGTTATAATCATTTGAAGAGAAAGATAAAATATGAACTTATGAAAATTTAGAAGACAAATGATAGGATTGTATGTTTAAACGTATGTCCACGTTTCATATCTAAAGTCTAAATCACACCCATACAAAAAATGATATACTACTTCATTGCATAGCCACTACTTCATTACATTAGATTGTAATGTTCATATGTATGATCCAGATCACATTCACATACAAAAAGATATACCAATTCATCGTGTAACCACTCAATCTCAATACTAATAGAGTAAAAGGATGGTTGTTCGTTCAAACATATCTTTACCATTAGATCAGGATGTTTCATATTTATGGTCTAGATGGCATCCATACACGAAAAGAATACACCACTTTATTCCGAATAGTTGTAACAAAAGATACAATAGGAATTATTAAAAGATGTAAGGACAAAAATTCCACAATAGTTTTTTTTATATATTGTATCGATAAGCACTTTAAAAAATATTTCAAACACACTGTGCTAAGAAACGCGACAATCATCCAACATTTTGTCCTTAGAACTACAAGTACTAGTGATTCTTATGGGAGGAAGTTGTTTTTCATTTCCTACTTACACATTTTATGGCCTTCGTTGATAGGCATGAGAGGATTGAACAGTATTAACATTGATTTTTGTTGATATATTAGTGTTTTAGATCCACAAGAGTTACTAGCTTGTTTTGTTTGGGTTAAATTACACGTTTTATATTCTCCAAATTTTAATTTTGTGTATAATAAGTTTCTTCAACTTAAATACATTTCTAAACTTTTACTTGCTTGTTTATTAGATCATTGATGTTTTTTTAATTTTAAAAATTAATTGATGTATTAAATATAGAACTCCATTAATTTATTGTTATCTACTAGGTCTGTGAATATTAAAAAAATGGTGAAGAAGCAAAAGACCAATCAATCTAAAACTTTAAAGTAGAGAAAGCTAACGTTCCGTACTCAGTCAGCCAAGCAAAATTCCAGCTTAAATATTTATGCTTTTTTTGGTAATTAATTAGACTTGATTTGGTAAATATTTCGTTTTTAAAAATTAAGCCTATTTACTCATAATTTCTTGCAATGATTTGTATTTTTCTTAAATACAATAGTTGAATTCTTAGCCAAATTCTAAAAACAAAAACAAGTTTTTAAAAACTACTTTCTTATTTTCAAATTTTGGTTTGGTTTTTTGAACCATTGGTAAAAAATAAATAATAAATGAAGAAATTTGGAGGTAGAAGTAGTATCTATAGGTTTCATTTTCAAAAAGAAAAAATCAAATACCAAATAGTTATTAAATGGGGATAACTTATTGTTTTGAATTTTTGGATTTTTGAAAATTAAGCTTTCAAACACTCATTGTAATTCTAAATTTCTTTGTTCGTGTTTTCTTTTTGTAAGAATTTGACTAAAAATTCAACTTTTGAATTTAAGAAAAATGCAAATCATGATAAAAAAAAAAAAAAAAAAAAACAATTAGAATAAATTAAGCTGAATTTTCAAAAGCCAAAAATAAAAAAACAAAATAGTTATCAAACGAATCTACCTCTAAAAAACTTCAATACCCTATTGAACACAGAATTGAAGCTCACGTGCCAAACAGACCCTCTAAAATATTTTTAACATACCAACTACTCATGGATACGCAATTAGTTTGGTAAAGTCTAATAGTAAAGTTCATCGAAGATTAATTGAATATTCTTTCAAGATAATGAAAAAGAAAAAGAAAAGGAAAAAAAAAGTATAAAGCTTAAAGTACATGAAATTATGTAAATGGGCCTAGATCAGTGGTCATGCTCGAATCCAAGATATTTAATAAAAGTGACAACAAAATCTTATCCTATACCATTCTTTAGTATCCATAATAACAAAAATAATGAGCTACCCATAACTCCAAAGTAACCATTTGATTATTTTTGCTCATAATTTTTGGAACTTGGAAGGATTTCAATAATTCAAAACCATATGTTATGATTATTTTTTAGTATAATATAATTAAATATGCATTGTATGTAATGGATCATCAAGATATGAGCTAGTGGTAATGTAATCTAATTCTTTCAATTTCTTTAAAGTTATAAGAATGCTCTTTTTCCCTTTTATTTATTCTCTTTAAAAAAAAAAAAAAACATGATTTAATGGGAAGAGAAAAGAACATTGAAGTATTCGATAACCAAAATGGAGAAAAAGAAAAACAACAAAAAAGATGATAAAAAGGAAAAGGAAAAAAATAGGAAGCGCATACTACTTTTAAATTGGAGTATTTTCGAATATAGAAAAATAAATTAAAATATTTATTAATATAATAAAACATTATTGTTTATCAGTGATAAATACTGATAGATCAATAATATTATCATCTATCATTGATAGACATTAATAAACACTAATAGATTGTGATATTTTTCTACATTTAAAAATATTTTTAACACTTTTTTATTTAAAATAATTTCCCTTCAACCAAAGTTTGCAATCTGTTTATTGAGTTCTAAACAGAATATGAATTTTGTTTGAGATCAAACAAAATTGGCATTTTGTAATTACATTTTTTCAATATTTTATATTATGTTTTACTTAATCATTTATATTAACATTAGATACAATGGTCTTTGAAATTACATTTGCAATCTTAAAAAATTACTGTGAGAAAGTTTAACCGTTAACTGTCTACCTTGTTTGGTTAATTAAATTCTTAATTAATCTATTAAAATTACTTTTAAATTTTAATTAAAGGTTATTTTCAAATATAAAAAAATGAACTAAAATATTAATAAATAATAACAAAATATCACAGTCTATCTGTAATAGACAGTGATAGACAATATAATTTTGCTATTAATTTTTTTTAGCAGTTTTGTCATTTAAAATAATTTTCCTTTAATTAATGTGTAAAAGTTCATAGATAGTAACTTTTAGATTTAGCTTTGTTAAAAATAATTGCTTTCTTAATAAATATATTATATTAATATTCTTCCATATTAATATATTTTGTTACATATATTTTTAAATTTTCTTTGATTTAATTTTTATAACAATTATTTTCTTAAAATTTTATCAAATAATTTAGATTAAATAATATTCATATGCTTTAAAAAACACATTATAATAAATTGTAAATTAATTAACAATGTAAAAATAATTAAAATAATAAGCCAACAAGGGTTCATATAACTAAATTATACAAATTTAGTATTAATTTATCAAATATCGTACGTAGTTGTTTTCTAATTAAAAATTAAAATTTACCAAATAGTATTGTACTTTCTTCCACAATTTAGTTTTTTTAAAAAAAACAACCGACAACTATTATTTTAAAAGCTATAGTAATCTCGAACTAAGCATTCAATTTTAGTTCATATACTTTTAAATGTTTAATTTTAGTTATTTTAATAAATCTTAAATATAATATCTATTCTAATTTATTGTTGATTTTTTTTAAAAAAAATTATCTATTAATATTTTTACTATAAATTTTGAAAACATATTTGCCCAGTATATTTTCTTACGTTATTTAACCAATTTTAGTAAATAAATTTTGAGTGATTAAACTTAAGATTGATTAAAAATATAGAGACTAAAATTAGACATTTGAAAATGCAAAGACTAAAATTAAAAAAATTATACAAATACCAATATGGTATTTTTAACCATCCGAAGATTTAAATTTTCAACTTGAATTAAATAAGTTTAGGTTCAAAATCACGTAATTATGTTCATATCGGTAAACTTTGATTTCATGATTGAACTCTTTTGGAGTTATAAAAGAGACAATGTTAAAAAATTTAAAGAATTTAACTGATATATACGATGTATGATATTGTAAATTATATAAAGAAAAATAATAAAAATTGTCCCAAGTAAAACCTTGAATTAAATGAGCCAAAACTAACATTACTGAATAAACATATCTAATCATGAAAAATCCCAAACACTAAAGGCCCTTTTTAAATATAAAAAATATTTTAAAATATTTATATTTTATAGCAAAATTTTTTTAAAAGTATAAAGCATTTTTTTAAACTTCTTAATATAAAGTCTAAATATTTTTTTTAGATTTTGCTATTTATAAAAAATTTTCAACACCCTTTAAAATTTATTTTTTTAAGTTACTGAATTAATTATCTCAGAAAATCATCTAAACCCAATTAATCCATTTAAGTTTAGGTTAAATTACAATTTTATTTCCTGAAATTATAAGACTGTGCCTATTAAGTCTTGCATTTTCTTGAAGAGCCTGATTAATTTTATAGCTTTCAATTTTATGTTTAAACATCAATTTGTTAGTACAATCAATAGAAATATCTATGAATATAGATCAGTTATAGTTGAACTACATATATTCATTTTAAATGTTCTATAGTCTTGCCAATTATTAAAATATTTGTAGATATCTCGATGTATATCCATATATCAAAGAGTTCGACATCGATATTAGAGTTTAATTAATATATTGTATATGCTCATAAAATATTAAAAAAATCAAATAGTCACCACTATAAATATAAATATAAATACTAATAATAAGATCTATAACTTATTTAGAGAGTGATTAGAACTTAAATATTATTATAAATTATTTTTATAAATTACTCGATTTACATGAGTATTTATTGATATTAAACTGAAAAATAATCAATTTTAACTATGAACTTGTAAAGTTATATCAATTTGGACCTAAATTTTCAATTTCATCATTTCTAACTTATATGCATTGCAATTATAGCAAAAGTTTAAAAATTGTTGCAAATTTAACTCTAAAAAAATTCATGTTTCAAGTGCATTAAAAAAGTTCACTCTTATTCATTTAATGAATTATAAAACATATATACGACATGAAATTGATAAGTTGATAAAAAAAATAGAGAAAAACAACACTCGACATAATTTTTTTTGTCAAAATTTATGTATTCTAGAAATATTAATTCATAGTTAATTTGTGCAAAGTTCTAGTTCTTTTTCTTGTTAAAATGAGTAGAAATTGAACTAGAGGTTAAAATTGCTACACCTATGTTGAAGATTGTCCAAAGCAAGATCCAAAGCTCACAGGCGAACCCAAGCTCCATAAGGTATCAATAGAAGGTATAGGGGGAACGTGTACCCCAAAAGGGAAAAATCAATACTTTGGGGTTTAGGCCGACCATCTAAGTTGGTAAATATATACCAATTGAAAAATAATCAAATTGCACCCAGTCTGGCATCCTACAACCTCAAGCACTGAAAACAACCCTAACACTGTCAGTGTTATACGTAACCAGAGACAAGTATAAGAGGAAGGATCTATAAATAGTCTCATTCAACGAACCCCGAAGGTAAGAGTAAGTAATCTCGAGAGAAAAATCCTGATCTTACATTTTATGTATTTAACTGAACTATACACTCTCTATACTAACTTAAGCATAAACACTTGATAGACTCGGTACGGCACCAGTGCGATGATCTCTTATATATGTTAACTCAAAAAGTGAGACAAACCAAAGAGAAGCGGACGGAAGGTCAAGCCTATTAAGGACCCACAATGTCATCTAATGCGGACGAAAACTTTATGAATTTAGGATCAAAATTATTGAAATGAAAAATTTATAATTTAAATGGACACAAATTAATAAGTTTAGAGTCGAAGATTATTTTATTTTATTTTTATTTTTGAGTTCTAATGATCAGGAATGTTGTCCCATGAACCATCCAAGTTGCAATTAGAATGGAAAGGCATTTGCTTTATTTGACTGTTGTTTTTGTGTCTCACCGACAAAACTAAATGAGAGAAATGAGAATCGGATTCCCGTCAATACGAGTGCTCGTTTTGGATCACATGCTCCACACAAATATTATATTCTCTTCAACTTCAAAATGCCACACATTTATTATTTATTTTATATTAATATCTAAATTAAATTCTTTCTCTCTCTAATATATATATATTTGAAAGGGATGTCAAAGATTAAACATTTAATAGCCATCATAATCAAATTAGGTGACCTTTAGGTGCCGCCACCTATGCATGTATCGCTTCATTTTCATCATAACAATATTGTCCAACATTTTTTTCCTATACTAATTTCAAATTTTGACAAATCATTCCCAATTAATTTTCTTTTCTTTTTCTTTTTCTTTTTTAAGTTCAACCACATGTGTGAGTGAATTAAATCATTTGATACTTTATGTAGATGTTGAAATCTACCTTTCTTTTTCTTGAGACAATAACGATAAATTTATTTAATAAAAGAAATAATTAAATGTAACTTGCAAAATATAAAGATATATACACTAATGTGGTACTAGCTAAATACACTTTGATGCTAAAGTTAGAGAGCAAATTAATGTAGCCAATTTTTAATTTCAAACCAAAAATGAACTTACTTCTCTTAAAACCATCATGATGTATATATAGGAGTAAATGATCAAAGTTATCTAAAAGGTCTGTAGGACATTTTGGTAAGATTGGCCTCGACCAACATGTTAATTTTGGGGCAAAGAAGAGGAATAGTAGATTTTAAGTTTTCATTTGTAAATATAGCAAATCAACATTTCATTTGTAAAAATGACAAAATAAATTAAAAATAAAAAATAAATGAATTTATGAAAGTCTAAACTACCCTAACTATACAAATAAGATTGCAATTGACTTATTAACAAACATTCGTAATTACACTATAATTAAAACAAATATCTAAAGACTATTAATGTCTCTCTTGACCGGGCTCTGAGCATCACACCAACCTCTTCTCCAACCAAGTCACCGCCATTTTCTTCTCTGAAATCGGCTCCTCCACAAATAGCGGTGACACCTCTGACTTCTATTCTACCTTCAATGCTCCATCAGGCATGGCTCCCTCTTCTTCCACCAAAATTTCACCACCAACTTCGTCTTCAGCTCCTTCACTGACTTCATTTCTTGCTCCTTTGGAGCCACCAGTGATTACTCTAGTTCCATATTCTTCTATCTCGACTCCTCCAACACAGACTCCGTTACCGACCTCAACCCCTAGTAATAGTGCTGACGTGAATAGAATCATCATCTCTAAATCTATCATCACAAACATAATTTTCTCAACTCTAGTACTTTAAATCTGATTGGTTTGTCTTCACTTTTCACTCTACTATTTTAAGGAAGTCATTGACACAAAGAAGAAGATGAGAGGAGGGTGTGCAACGTTGTTGGGTTAAAATAACTTAAGTTTTTATTTTAAAAAAATAACTCACATTATATAATATATATATACATATACATATACATATACATATACATATACATAGAGATGTATGTATGCATACATATACATAGAGATGTATGTATGCATACATATACAGATATGTATGTATGCATACATATATATATATGATATCTGATCGTATAAATTTTTCAAACGAATTAAAAAATCAAAATGCAATAACATAAAATAAGTTGAAAAAGATTAAAAAATTAAAAATAAATAAATAAAATGATAATTGAAAAAAAATAGTTTTGTTTTGTTTGAAAAAAAAAATAACTATATGATTTTGTGATTTACCATAGGGGATATATTATAAGAGAAAATAAAGATCTATGATAAAAGAAACATGCAAAAGAAAAAAATTAGTTACACTGTAATTTGGATGATGGTTTTGTAGTCATTAAAGATTTTGTAAAAGTTTTGGGTGATACTTCCGATGTGATATTTACGTGACCTATAAATACATTGTAATTAGTCTCCAAACAACGCCCAACAAATACAATACAATTGAAAATTAATTAACCAAACAATCTAAATCGCTCTTGAATTTACCCTAAAATTCTATAACAATATTGTTTTTCTTGTTCTAGACCCAAAATATCAATTGAGAAAGTGAGAACTGGACTGATAAAGTTGATGTCCGTTATGGAGATCTCATAAATAGAAGAGAAATAAATAATATTTGACAATGGGACATCCTTCCTTGATCGAATCTATCAAGGTGGGTTTAAGACCCCAAGGCAATGTGATTAATACCAACACCGTCCATATGCTTGACCTACCTTTTCATAATGGCTTGATAGGAATCACTTTGAAAATAAGAGACTTTGCAACTTGAACTCTTGGTCGATGGTCGATTAAGTTAAGTCTTTCATCCATGCACAAGTGGATTTGATCGATTAAGTCAAGTCTTTAAAGGAGACTTGTCGTTGATTGAGACAAAAAAATAAAATTAGTTAAAAAATAGATAAAAATTTTAAAAATAGATAAAATTAAATTTGAAATTGAAGATAAGATCAAATATGATTTTTGAAAAATAAAAATTACATTATATTTTTAAAATTTGAAAAGTGTAGGGAGATAATGTAAGAGAAAATCAGGATTCATGCTAAAAAATGTGCAAGGGCAAAATTAGTTATGGCTGAAAATACAAATGAAGACATTTTAGGGTTAAAGAAAAATGGGAACACGTGAGTGAGTGAGAGTGTATTTGTTATAAATTTGATGAATTTTTTTGTTTTACTATTCTTACCAACAAAATCTTTAGAACAAAATATGATTCAAAAATTTAAAATAAGATTAATTAATAAAAATGAGATATTTTCTAATATTTCACGTATAAAACAAAATTATAATAAAAATAATCATAAAAATAATTTAAAAAACATACCATTAAAGTCGGTTAAAAAAAACTAATATAATATAAGATTTGAAAATTTAAAATAAGATAATCATAAAAACAATTTAAAAAATAAATGATTTAGTTAGATTAAGAAAATGTATATATAAATATAAAAAGCCAGTTTAGGAAAGGATTTAGAATGATCCAAACCATTTTTTTGGGGATAGAAGATTATTGATATACAAATTTCAATTATTTTTAAATTAAATCACAAAATTTATGCTAGATTTTCTGCATGGAAAGAGGCACTTAGTTCCAATTTGATAAATTAATTACAATGTAATTCAGAAAGATTCAGAATTAATTATAGTAGAATTAAAAAGGCCGGTGAAGGTATTTTAGGATTAATGGAAAATCGACCCACATGTGTGTCACACAATTTTCTATATTTAAAAAAAAAATCGTTGTTTGCTATTTCTTCAAATGAGAATGTAATTAGTATTTTATGATTAATGGAAAATCGACCCACGTGTGTGTCACACAATTTTCTATATTTCAAAAGAATTTCGTTGTTTGCTATTTCTTCAAATGAGAATGTAATTAGTGCTATATACTTGAATTTCCCTTAATTTTGAACAAATGCTCGAGTTCCATTTTCTCTAGACCTATTTTGGTTCTAAGTTGATACCATTGGCTCAAATCTTGATATTTTCTTGATCATGTCATTTCTCTTCCGGCTTGATTATGTCTTTTGATTTAAAATATCACTCATAATTTGTCAGACTTAGTTGGTGATAGCCAAAATGAACTTTAGGTCAATGGTAATTGAGATGACTTTTTAAAGAGGTTGAAGATTTGATCTCCATTCTCGCACTTATTGTAGTAAAAACTCCGCGGTAATGTCCAAGTTGGTTCATATTATCATAATGAAACTGTAATTAATTAGAAATGTGTCTCATTCATAAATTTTCATTCTAAAAATTAAAATAAAAATGTTTACAACCATGGAAAGAGGGGTGGGAATGGTTTACCTCATTCCTATTTCAATGGGTGGGGAGTAGCACTATAAGAAAAATATTTTCTCTCACGACGTTCTAAAATAGAGTTGGATAACAGTTGTCAAGAAGAATGTATCTTATATTATTTCTATACAGCGTCAAGATGTTATCTTGTCCTCTTGACATCATATGGAAAACATTAGGAGAAACAACTACTTTCGACACTTCATAATAGCCTATCATTTATAGTCAGTGAACTCCTGATGCATAATTTACTATCCGTCAATAATTTTGGTCGAATTTTTTCGCATCAATATCTCACGACGATTTGTAACATATGATGAGACTGACCGAGACGTAGCCATGAGAGAAATTAATTACATGATCATTTTCTTGCTATTTCAATCGAATTTTGGAGAAGAGTAATTTTAGTTTGATAGTTTTGAGCCAACTTATTAAATGAAATCAAGTGAAACTAGTTTTGAATCACTAGCACCTAAATGTAAACATTTCTATTGGGTTTTAATAATTGATCAACCTGCAAAGTCAAGGAGTATAAGTAGATTTTTTCTCAAAATTTTTAATCGAGGGTTGAATGTTTAAGATTGCAATTTAGTCTCATATATCCAAAAAAAAAAAAACAAAAAAAAAAAAAAACAAAAACAAAAACAAAAACAAAACAAAACTAGTAGATTCTTGAACTTTTTGTTTCTTATCTAATAGATTTCTATCGTTACTTTATTAATAATATAATTAATTTACATCATAAAATGCTTTATTTTATGAAATTAACTCATCACGTTGTTGACAGTTGGATCTCATCCACCTTGAATTGCATCGAGGGTGGCTTTGACCTTCGGCCCACTTTAATCTTGATCTTGATATTGTTCGAGCTGACTAGTACAAGAGATCCTTATACCATTGTGGTACTGAGTCTATTACCATTCCCATATTTAAGTTAGTATTAGGAGTGACTAATTCAACTAAATATGAAAGAAATAAGAGAGATTACTTACTCTCTTCTTGGGGATGCTTGAGTGAGGTCATTTATAAGTCAATTCTCTGACATGTGTCCACGGTTACATGTGATGCCAGGGGTGTCACGACGTTTCTGGTGCTCGAAGTTGCAAGGTGCTAGTCCAGCTTAGCTCATTTATTTTTCTATCAGTATTATATTTATCAGCTCGATGTTAGTTGATCTAAACTCTGAGGCATTGACATTTTTCTTTGACACGTGCTTCCCTATACTTTTTCTTGGTACTTTTTGGGCTTGTTGGACTTTGGGCCTTGCCTTGAGTTACCCTCAACACACGTAGTCCTTAATAATACATAGTATATATATCACGTAATTATTAAATCAATCAAGTAATATCAAAAAATTATAATTAGGCACAAGACTAAACATTCAATCACCTATATTACACACATTTTATACTACTAATCAGATATATAGAGTTTTAGAAGTTCAACAATCCAATACAAATTTTTACTACAAAACCTAAACATATAAAAAAAAAAAAAAAAAAAAAAAAATCCCTAATGATACAAAAATCTATACTACTTGAGAAATAGTGGGGTGATCAATAAAATGGATAATTCCTATTCCATGGAATCAAAATATTTCCTTAGTATCTTGCAATAGGATATGAAATTACAGACTTCCTAGTAAAAGTGTGCCCTTTATGAGGAGGGGAGATTTCTTTTAAAGTTGTTATATTCTACGAACATTTTAGTACGATAGGATATCATGTTGATTTCAAGTGGAGACACGTTAAGAATACAAACAAGACAAACATGACTAACATCTAATTTAATTGAGAAACGTATTTATATATTTTTGGTATCTGAGAAACATAATTAGTTGAGAAACTTTGTCAAAATTAATGGAATGTGAACAACATTACTTTCAAGGTAATAGCTAATATAGGGCTAAATGGCTCTAGTATACTCTAGAATTTTGGCCTAAAGTCTAAACATAAAATAGCAAAATTAAAGAGTCTAAGAGGTATTGTTATCAGACATTTTCTTTTATTATTATAGCCCAAAGTCTAACATGAATGTGGCAGCAAGGAGACAATGATGTTACAAAATATTAATTTGGAATCTCATTTTGTATTCCTTTATTGAACATTAATTTTAAATTCAAACCCTATATTCATTTCTAAATTCCCATACCCTATATATATTCATCTCAAAACTTACATCTTTTATTCTTAAACATTAAAATAGACGTTGTTTTTATTTTTCAACTTAAAATTCCATAAAAAAAAATTTAGTCAATATCATTTAATTTTCTTATTCAATTTTAACATCAATCACTATTAGATCATCTATTTCGAAATTTAATACATCGAATCTAAAACACAAATTCCCCACATTCCATTTAATCTTTATAATTAAATAAATTTGTCAAACAACTCACTCTCAAAGACATGAATATGGATTTCAATCTTAAATTGAAAAATTATGTTTGAATAAGAAGAGATATTGTATAAATTAAATCTATACTATACATAAAAGAAGTTAGTAGGAAGAGAATCTTTACATTTCGATTTAATCCTACATCTTTTATTAATTCTTATTTTGTCTTGATTACAACTATTAACATCGAAACGTGGTTACATGACAAAATGGCGTATCTATTTGTGTATGGGTGTGATAAAAACCATAGATATGAAAATACTACGATGTAAAGGTAGAGATATGTTTGAAATTGATAAATATATCATTTATCTCATTGCAATTATTCAAATCGAATTAGTATATTCTTTTATGTATGGGTAGGACGTAAACTATATATAACATCAAAATCTAGTTTTTTTTTCTAAAAAAAATTATCTATGTATTAAAATAAAACTATCAATTTCATATACATCCCACCTATTAAGAACTAGTAAATAAAAAAATGGCATGAAAAAGATTTGGAAGAGGCAAAAAATAAAAAATGGAAAAAAAAAAGTGATTTGATATTAAAAAAAACCCAGACGCCATGTGGGGTGACAGGAGAAGACAAGGTTGTTGGCGGTTGGAGAAATATTGGGTGGTCACGAAACTTACATATATCTCTTTTTTTCTTTCTTTTTTATTTTTTTTTAAGTTTTTCTTTTGTATGCCAATTTAAAAAAGTGATTTATTTTATTTATCAATTGAATATTCACTATTATTTTGTTCCTTGATAAAAACTATAAAGCAAAAGTGTTCTGCAAAAGGCATAATAAGGTTCTCTCTCCTATTTTATTTAATTTTTGCAGTCATTTTGGAATCTCTCTCGCTTTGGATTTGGTTCGTGGTGGATAAAAGTAAAAGTAGATCATCATCACTCATTAACTTGCTCCACTAATAAAGTTGGAATAGTCATCTTAGTTTAAGCTTTAAACTTTGATGAAACTAAAAGTTCCAATCAAAATTCACTTAACTTGTTAACTTTATGGGTAATATCTTTACTCTTTTTGTGGTAAAATGTTATAAGTTTGATCTATGATCATTTAGAATTGTATTTTAATTAATTTTATTAATTTCTAATAGTGCAACAGATGTCTAGATCATATTTATAATTATGTGTATTTAGTCAATTTAGTTTACATTTATAAACTATTAGGAGTTTTTAATAGGAGATAATTGTAACTTTGACCAAAATTTGGGTCCAAAAGGAAATTTATCTCGCTTTAATTTTTTTTTGTTTTGACCTTTTTACTTACATCATCAACCGTAGAAATTATAAAAATGTCGTTGTAGTGCACGCGTCCTAGGCTCTCAACTCTTGACTCTCGCTACTCTCATTCCTCACCCCCTCATTTTCAATATTGTAATCATGTTGTTCGCTTTCTTTTAATAAAAAGTGTGAGAGCAAAGAGCTAAAAGCGAGAGTCAAGAGGAAAGAGTTAGAGGCAAGAACAAAGAGCTAGACTAAGAACAAATTGCGAGAGCAAGTTGTAAGAGAAAATAAAGAGAAGAGTGAGAAAATCTAAACTGTAAGGTGCAAGAATAGTAGGGAAACAAAGAGTGAGAGCAAGAGCACAACTCGATGCACAATGGTCCATTTTGGTAGTTTCACACTGATATGGCATAAGTAAAAGGCTAAAAAAAAAAAATTTAAAATTTATTTTGGACCTGAATTTTGGATCATCTGTACAAAAAAATCTTTTAATAGATCTCTTAATTTTAAATTTTGTAGAACAGATCTATGTTATTAAATTTGTTGTTTAACACTTACCTATTACATTGACTATGTTATATAAAATTAAGCATGTGGAGATGTAAGTATTAAAATGATAGAGAAAAACTTTCTCTTTTTTTTTAAAAAAAAAAGTGATAAAGATAAATTTGTTAGAATCAAAATTAATTGAAAGCTTAGAACAATTAATTATTTTTTAAAGTACGGAAACTAAAAGGATGCAAAAGTAACTATCTAAGATATGTGATGTATTTTGTAATTGTGGCATATAATGTAATTAAAATATGGAAATATATTTCCATAATATGAGATATTAGGAGATCTTTTTTTATCAAGATTTTCAGGAAAAATAGATTTATTTTTTTCCATTGTGAAATTGAGGAGCACAACACAGCATAACGAATATAGAAAAAATATAATATAATAATATATATTTAAATATAATAAATAAATAAATATATATGATATAATAATAAATTAAAATTATAAAATAACTAAAACTATAAAAATTGGGCAATATAGAAATATAAGTAGAATTTTGAAGTGGATTAACCCACTAATGTGTATAATTTTAAGATCCACCAAATGTCAAGTGACAAATAAGATATAATCTTACATGAACACCAAACATGAATAATTACAAGGCACATTGATCTGTATGGGGATCTAAATGAGACAATAATGATGCATTCCATGTAATTTCTTTTTCCAACTTCTTAATTTGTCCCCCTATTGTTGGAAAATTTATCTCATTAAAATGACAATAAGCAAATCGTGCCGTAAATACATCACCCGTCAAGGGAAGGGTTCAAGATATTTAATAATTGATGGAGAATCATATCTAACATATATTCTTAACTTCTTTAAGGACCCATCTTAGTGCGCTGTGGTGAAACAATTGAAACATATACTGCATATCAAAAAATTCTCAGGCTCATGGTTATAAGCTAATTGTAATGGTGAGTATTTAAGATAAGTTACTGGCTTAATGCGTACATGTGACGCTGCATGCAAAATAACATGTCTCCATATAGATGAAGGAAGTTTAACTCTCATAAGTAATGGTCTTGTAATTAATTACAAACGTTTTATAAATGAAGTTTTGGTCCCTACAGTTTGGAGTAAGTTAAAATTGAAGTTTTGGTCCTACAGTTTGGAGTAAGATAAATTTTATGTCTTATGGTTTATAATTAGAATTTAACCCTATGATTTGATAAAAACTTCATAATAAATATTCATTATTAGGGGCTATTTAAGAGGATTTAACAAACTATCAAACCGTAAGAACTAAATTCTAACTAACTTTTACTTTATCCAAATCATAGAGACCAATACATATTTTAATTAAAAAAATTGAATTGAGTTTATAACATAATATGCTATATTTCTAAATGTTTTATTTATCTTTATTTAATATATTTCTGCAATTTAAATTTTAAAATTCAAATTATGAATACAAACAAAACATAAAAATGTTAAGAAAACATAAAATATTGTTTTCAAATTTGTACTGTTTAGATCATAGAATTTGAAAATAATTTTAAAAAACAAAATTGAAGTTATCTGTCAAATATATATTTGCTGAATTGAATGAATTTGAAAACATAAAATAAAATTTGGATTGCAAACCGAAAAGGCTCTTATCGACTGAATTATCCGTTAACTCACATCAAATTCTTTGAATCGTGATTAACTTACTAAAGTGACGAAAGTAAGATTATTTGTTTGGAAATACAACAAGCTTTGTGTTTTAATTGGTATAGTTATTCGTGTTAAATTAATCTTTCATTAATCAATGATGTCCCTTTCAATATCTTTTTCTCTCTCACCAACAAAGGAAATAACCAAATTATATTAAAGATAATTCCATTTCGAAGGTAAAACAAGCGAGCTACCCATTCATCCATGGCTGCAAAAGAAAATTTTCAGGGGGGGGCTTAACAATGGCTTTTCATCTCCATCCCCACCTGCCACCAATCTATTCTTCCATTTCTTTACTTAAATTCCATTATTCTTCTTAGTGCTTGTCCAGTTCACATCCTTCTCTCACATATTCTCCCCCCACCATTGAAGCAAACTCAAAGCAGCCTTCAATTCTTCTCTTCCCACTTTTTTCCCTCTCTTTTTGAACTTTTCTTTGTGGGTATCTGTGCTTTGTGCTCTTTTTTGTTTTGTTTTTTTTAAGGGGTTTCTAGATTTCTGTGCTTTTCTTTGAGATCTGCTTCAAAATGGGTTTCTCCCTTGGTACTTGTTCTAACCAAAGGGAGCCTCCTCTTGAGTTAGATCATCACCATTGTCACTATAATGAGCTCAAGATTAAGACCCTTTTGAGAAAAATGATTTGGGAACTTGGGTTTGCTTGTATTCTTCCTCCTACTCGTCTTCGTCGCAAGAATCAGGGAATTCAAGATGAAGAACACCCAAATGTGGAGGGGATAAACAAGAATCTAGAGCACAATAAAGCTTGGTTGCTTGCGGAATCTGGTGCTAGCGGTGGGGAGTCGTTAAATGCCGATCCACAATCGGTTCATTCGTCTTTCCGGTTCAGTTTTTGCTCTCAGGTTGAGCTTGAAACCATGAACATCGGCTCTTCAACCACTGCGGCGACTGTTTTGATGGTGAATTTGGACAATGGAATGATGGCTGAAGCTCTTACCAAAGAATTGAAATGGCGGAGGATTGAGTCTCTGGAAAAGAGC
Source organism: Benincasa hispida (assembly GCF_027475165.1). Taxonomy (NCBI): domain Eukaryota; kingdom Viridiplantae; phylum Streptophyta; class Magnoliopsida; order Cucurbitales; family Cucurbitaceae; genus Benincasa; species Benincasa hispida. The sequence continues at coordinate 40,562,428 of NC_143489.1, read as the reverse complement.
ATTTCCCCTGTGGCTCATACTTTGATTAGATTCAGATATCGCGAAATTCTTTCTGCAACTCGTAATTTCTCAAAAGGTATTCTCAAAAGTCAAAGAATCTTCTAGTTTTTTTAACCAAATTTCTTATATGTAATCTTGAAACTGTTTTTCATTTTCCCCAAATTTGGTTAGGCAGAGTTTTGGGAAGAGGGGCCTTAAGCTGTGTATTCAGGGGAAGGGTTGGGTTTTTGAGAACTGCTGTGGCAATCAAACGTTTGGACAAGGAAGATAAAGAATCTGCAAAGGCATTCTGTAGAGAATTAATGATTGCTAGCTCTCTTCACAACCCAAATATAGTTCCTCTTGTTGGGTTTTGCATAGATCCAGAAGAGGGTCTATTTTTGGTTTATAAGTATGTCTCTGGTGGAAGCTTAGAAAGACATTTGCATGGTATGATATGATTTCTTGATCTTGGATTCTGAATTTACTTGAAGTTTGGTTAGTTTTTGAGTTTCTAACATCATAACAATTGCAGAGAAGAAGAGGGGAATTAAGGGTCGTTTGTCACTTCCCTGGTCAGTAAGGTTCAAGATTGCTCTTGGAATTGCTGAGGCTGTGGCTTATCTTCATAATGGAACTGAAAGATGTGTTGTTCATAGAGACATCAAGCCTTCAAATATCCTTCTTACATCCAAGAAAATGCCAAAGGTAAAAGAATATGTTCATTTTTGTCGATATTCCTTTGGTTGTTCGTTGTGCAACAAAGAAGATAGAGAGGATAGTGAAATAGAGAGAAACCAACCAAGTCATCAGTCTAAGGACACTTGGATAATCTGAATGATATCTTCAAATAAGTTTAAGTAACAAATGCTATAACCTTTCATTGTTCTTATTCATCAATTATTTCCTGGTAATGGTTGACTGCAGTTATGTGATTTTGGGTTAGCAACATGGACTGCTGCTCCATCTGTGCCTTTCCTTTGCAAAACTGTTAAAGGAACATTTGGGTATGAACACTCATTCTCAAGACATTCTAATATAGGGGAAGGATGATGAAAATCTATCTCGCATTCCGCTTTTCTGTTCCTTTCGGATTTACAATATTTAAACTTATTTGTAGTTACCTAGCTCCGGAATATTTCCAGCACGGGAAGGTATCAGATAAAACAGATGTCTATGCTCTAGGAGTCGTGTTATTGGAACTCATAACGGGCAGGAAGCCGATTGAAGCAAGGACTCATGGAGAGGAGAATTTGGTTTTATGGGTAGGTCATTATATCGCTCCTATAATTTTGTTTACTTTTGTTTGATTAATGGTTCTGTAAAGCTTTAGAATGAAAACCAAACTCTTGTCCTTGAGATGCTATAATTGAATATGCCTCTGTACAAAGTCATCTAATGCAATAGAATATGACAATTTTCAAGTCTGAATTTGATCTCTCTTGTATGATTGAACTGTATTGCAATATATTAACCACATAATTCCTTTCGAAACTTAGTTTTATCAGCAGCAGCACAAACAAATAGAAGTGCAGAACTTCATCTGATCCTGATGGGAGATGATTTAAAAGCCTATTTTTTTGTGTGAATTTAATGATATATTGACTTCCATTTTGTTTCAATGTATCAATTAAATGTCGATGTCAGTCGTGTTGCGTTCATGGTGCAGTCCCCTAGTTTATGACAGAACTAAGTGGCTTTTGTTAAATATAACAAACTTCATATTTTCCTACAGGCAAAGCCACTCTTGCAGAAAGGGAAAGGGGCGATTACCGAGCTGCTTGATCCACAGGTGACATGTACGACGAAGAATTCAAATCAAATAGTCCAAATGATCGAAGCTGCCGCTGCTTGCATTACCGGTGAAGAATCACGCAGGCCCGGGATTGTAGAGATCATTGCAATATTGAAAGGTGAAGAAAAGCCTCTGCCCTCCAGATCAAAGAGGTACGGCTTCTTGGGACATGGATGTGTCACTGATTGTTATTCACAGTTTCAAAATACAAACAGCGAGATGACAGGTCATTTGGCGTTGGCCATGTCGGGACTTCCCGAATTTGAAGATGATGATTACCTTTTCTGTCGTTGAAAAAGTTACAGTACAAAAACATGCCATGACCAACTGAAATAAGGAAAGAATTTTTCTCTCGTTTTGCTTGCTTTTGTAGATCTCTTTAGTTGAATCATTGACATTAGAATATGAGAAGGAAAAAAAAGAGAGTGATGAAACTGTAAATAGGTTCATTTTGTATAGAATCTTTCATGTACTTTTCCCCATTTTCCATGGAGGAAATGTAATTAAATTCCATTTGAAATTTTAGTGTCTTTTCATCAGATCATTTGAGAGACAAGAAGCATGCAGAAAGCTACCATATTTGGAATGGTTTTTCCAGTACTTAAAAACTTTGTAAGCTCTTGACTCTAAAAGTTTGACTATATGTAGTACACGATTCGAAATTTGCCTCAAGAAAAGCGAGCTACACAATTCTAAATATTTATATAAGATATTGCTTTATACCATTCATGTTTTGAATCTCAAACATTATGAAATTAAACATATCTTAATAATGAATTATTGTTAGGAAGTGGTTGGTTGAGAGAGACATTCATGGAAGTTGCAGCTTAACAACCAAAACAATATTTCCATTATGAAAAATGTTGAAAAAAAAGTGGAGCCCATTTGAATTTTTTTTTTTTTGTTTTTGTTTTTTTTCATGCAGATATCAAATCAATCACGACAAGATACATTTAAAAAATGGAAAAGCAAAAACAGAACAAGAAATTAAAAAAAAAAAAAAAGATAAACCGTATACAAACATTTAGAATATCTTTGCAACATCCTTGACTAATCCACGGTTAGCACGGGCGAAATCTGTGAACTCTTCGTACGAAATGAACCCATCACCGTCAGTGTCGATCTCGGCCATCATCCGCTGCACTTCGTCGGCAGTGACGGAGCCAAGCGTCTTCAAGGCTTCCCCGAGCTCGGATGCAGAGATCTTACCATCGCCATTGGCATCAAAGCGCTTGAAAATGCGTTCACGTTCAGCTTGGTCTTGAGGATCATCAGCCATTGTGATATTATGTAAAGGATTAATGTGTATTGAGGATTTGGTGATCGAGAGATCTTGAGAGGAATAGAAGTTTGAAGAAAATGGTGAGTTATATAAACAGCTAAGTTTGGGAAGATTAAGGTTATCCTCAAATGTCGGGTTAGTGACTTTAGATGGCCAAAAGAATGTAAAACTTGCAACTGATTTTGCCTAAATTATGGTTTCTCATGAAAGAAACATTCTTTTCTATTGGGAATTCTCTCACTCTTTTTGAATTTTTTCTTAGACTATTCCAAAGATAATAATAATAATAAAAGTATTAACATTTTTTTGGTTTGTAGAATGCACGTTAGTTAGTGATTAGTTTACTTTGTCTCATTCAAACACTTTGGTCAATCATTAATTATGTAGTGATCATTATAATTTATATTTATATCAACGTTTATGTCAAATATTAATTATATAAATAAACTATTTTGAAGTATACTCTCTACAATATGTTATTAAATGAAAAAGAATAAACAAAAATTTTGTAATTAGTCAAATTACCGTAAAAAAGTGTGAAGAAAACATGGTAAGGTTAACTAATGAAAATGGATTTTTCTCGGATGTTTTAACTTGACTACTTGGTTTTAGGGTGTATTTAGATTACATTTTTAAGTGTTTAATTTAAAAAATAAGTCATTTTAGAAGAAATTGAAGTGTTTGACAACCACTCAAAATAGCTTTTCAAGTATATTTTAATCTATTAGTTTACCCCATTTCAAAGTCATGTTTGCTTTTTATCCTAAGAATGCTTTTTTTTCCCTTCAAAAAGCACCAAGTTTTCAAAATATACCATATTTATAATATTTCAAATAAGCCCCCAACGAGTTACGTTTATTTGTTTTTAATTAAACTTATATTTTAAAATTAATAATAGATATTGGAGATCTGTCGTGGAGTCATGGTATAGAAGTTAACTTAGTTTGGGATTACAAAACATTTAAAATAATAGCTGACACTATGTTTTTAGGAAAAAAGAAGTTGCAATACTAAGCAAAGTAATGTTTGGTAAATTTCAGCTTTAGACCTCAACAAGTTGATCACAACGTTTGGTAAATAAATACTAAATTATTTTGTTTTATATATAATAACTAAAACAATTTCACTAATAACATTTGTATTTTTTTTATATAATTTATTATTTTTAAATAATTGTTTAAAATGTTATATTTTGTTGCCCTATATTTTTGGTTTTCTTTGAGCAAATCGTCAATGTAACTCTATGGCTCATGATTTAGCTTCCCACACCTACAAATTATGATATTTTACTGTGTGGATTGAAGACTACCCTCCATGTTTGGATTCTGCTATTTGTTTAGTTTTGCTTTCTTTAAGTTTTTTTTTAATCCTGTTTTTGTTTGTTGTACTAAAAAAAACTTAATTTATTTTTTTTAAAAAAATATGATTAATATCCTCTGTAATCACTTTCAACCCTCCCAAAATCAACCCCAAATTCTATGTTAGTTTCTTTTTCCTTACGGTCATCATTTTCTTTTTCCCCAACAGTCATCTTCTTCTCTCCTATATGTGCAATAAACTTACTTAAGAGTAATTTTTTTTATTAGGAAATATGTGATCCACAAAAAAGAACTATGTGAATATTGATGTGATACTTGTGACACTGCCAACCATGCCTAAATTAGTAAGAAGCTTTAAAATGTACTGTATCTGAAGAATTATGGTTGACTTACATTTTTGGAGTTATAATAGTGTATGTATAGGTTAGATGACCTATGGTTTCTCTTTATTTTCTTCCGATTTGAGCTACCAAATTCTTTATTTCCCTCCAGTTGTGGGTGAAGAGATTTGGAATACCTCGAAGCAAAAGCAAACAAATGCAAACACAAAATCCAAAGGGACGAAAACTACGACAAACAAAAATTTACTAAGCATGTTTCTTCTACTGAGATTTACAGAAAAGAAAAAGAAAACAGAAACTTACCCTTGAATCTCACTTCTTCACGATTCCTCTCCAACAACACGAACAATCTACTGCTTCTCTTGATCTCTCGAACTCGGTACCACGAACACAATGAACAATGTAACCAAAGAGACACCACCACAAATCTTCCTTGTTATTCTCAAGTATGAGAATCAATAAAGAGTATGTTGGGCTTCTATGTCTTAATTTTGGCAAAAGGGAGAAGAATTTTTTGAGAGAGTGAAAACACAGAGAGATCTTGAAGAGGATGAAGATGAAAATAATGAAGCACACCACTCTCTCTTGTGTTTTCACGTATATGAGAGGTAAGGGAAAAATGACTTCCCACTCTTAAAAAATAACTACCTGATTTTAAATTCATAATTTAAAACTAATTTTAATTTAATTATATTAACAAACTAATATAATCAAACTATATATTATATCTCATATGATATATAACCTATAATTTATTATATCACATATTAAATAACCTATAGTTTAAAACCTCTCATAGTATTAATATGAATCATATTCATATTAATTTTAACCTATAGATTTTGTATAAATCATATTCATATAATTAATATTTGAATCATATTTAAATATTTATTTCTCTCAACAAAAACTTTATATTATAATGCATCATATACACTATATTAATTGTAACATATATAATTAACTCCCTTTAATTAATTTGAACAATTCAAATTAATCTAAAATTAATTTGATTATCATTAATCCTTATTGAGTTAACAAGGGGACCTTATGAACCTATAGATTGAAGCTTAAGTGATACTTGATTAACTAATTAAACTCTTTAACTAAATCAATCAACCTTCATTAACTGTCAATCACCTCATTAAAGATCGATAACTACACTATTCGTTCTATAGATATATTTCTATGTCCATTGGATATAACCAATCAACGGTGTGTTGAGCCTTCAAAAATTGCCCGTAAATATAGCTGTGTCAAAATATTGTTTTACTCCTATAAATACAGCTGGATGTGTGTAGGTGTGTGTGTCGGTAGGGGTGTGGGTGGGTGGGTGTGTGCATGGGTGTGCATATGCGTGCGTGCGTGCATGTGTGCGTGAATTTGTAATATTGCTTATTTAATTTGTTCTTATTCTTCTAGTTTATATTCTTGTTGCATACTCTATTTGTATTTGTGTTTATCTATACTATTTTGATCATTACATTTAACTTTTTAGGGTGTTTATTATCTTGTCATTCCAAATATATTATCCTAATATTCTTATAAAATCATTAGTTGTATTTTTCTAAAATATCAACGATGGAATCTAGAAAATTTGAAAGTCCAATTTTCTAGAATTCTTCAGGTGAGGATTAGACTCTTTGGAAGTCCGAGGTTGATCTCTACTATGTTTTTCATTAAAACTTTAAAATGCCCTTTTATATTATATTATGTTTCTTAAGTTATCTTGGTTACTATTGTTATTAATATTACCATTGTTATCACTATTATTTTGCTTTTATAATTTTCCTATAATTTTTTTTTAAATTTCTAATGTCATAGTTTTAAAATTTTGCTTTCTCTTTTTTTTTTTAACCATGTTATCAAAGCAAAATGTTTTAAAAAAATCCTTTTAAAAATGGCTATTCCAATGGTGGATTTTTGAGAAATATTATTGAGGTAGGGAATTTTTCCTCAATTCTAATATAGTCAAATTGATGGAAAATATTTTACTTACTTTATGGGATTATTACTTCAAATATTGGACTAATGATGGGTAAAATAGGACTTTATTTTTTTAAAAAAAAATCTTTCAAAAAAATAATTTTAAAGAATATTTTCATTTCAAGATTTTAATTTTGGCCGCCATTTTCTAAATGGATGTTGTGGGATGCTAACACCTTCCTCATATACAAATGACTTATGAACTCAACTTTAGTTTTCACAAACCATTTAATTATTTTTTAATTAAAAATTATTTATTTTACTTCAATGTCCAATCACATTGTAAAAAAGATTGGTGGCAACTTCTTTTTTATTTTTCTTTTAAAATTAACCTATCTCGAGGACATCGACGATCGAGAGTTTGGCCATTTTCCCCTTATCTTGAATTGTATTATTTTTTTAATTTCATTTTAAATTTGTTGTGAATATTTATTGTATATTCTATTATTGCACACAGTCATAAGCCTTCTACTCGGGCTTTACCTAATAGGACCGCAATCGAGAATGGAGTAGGTTGACCTTCGAGGAGCTTATGCTCTCATGCATGCACACGAAAAATCCTCACTCAATTTGGTCATTATGTCATGTATGACTTTTGACCAATTTGAGGACCTTTTCCATATAGGACTTTAGAGCAAATCTCATTTTGCTTGAAGCCATTATATTGATTTTTATTGATCTATTATTTTGCTTCACACACTATCACAAGCCTCCTACCCGGACTTTATCCATTACGTCTAGAATCAAGGACGGAGCAGTGTTGACAATTGAGAAGCTTATGCTTCCATGCAGGCACACGATAAGTTCTCACTTAACTTGGTCATTTTATCATCTACGACTTTTTGACCAATTTGGAAACTATTGTCATTTAGGGTCTTAGAATTAGCCTCACTTTATGAGTTTATGTAATTTTCTATGTTAATCATCATATCCTCTTATTTTCATTAAGCGTCATTTAATCATCATGCATAATCTTTGGTTTGTAAACCACATTTGCATGTTGTATCATTTTTAGTTAGCATTTTATTTTCTTTAAAACCTCATTAGCTATTGCATTTAGCCATTTCTTCTTAATGTATTAATGAATGTTGTTCACATTAGGCTTTTGTAAATGCTTGCATTCTCAATGAAATCATGCATATGCTTCATACTAATAATTAATTAACTCTGACTAATTAAATCATCCTCTTTCTTTAAAATGATTAAAACAATCAAAGTTTTTACAAAATAGATCAAAAGATCCCCATCCCACTATCATTATTGGACTAGAAGGAAAGTTGAGATCATGAATGAGTTAACTAGCCAAGTACAAGCAATCGGAAAGGATGTTGAAGAGCTAAAAGGACAAATGACAAAGGTTTTATAATTGCTCGCTTCAAGGAATGAGAAGGTAGTAGCAGGCACATCCGGACAAGCAGAGTTGGAACAAAACCAAGCTTCAGAGAAGCTACTAGATCCATCATTGGTAGGATTGAGGACCTACCTTACACAAGATCCTAGTCAAGCTCCACAACAAATGAACCATTTGAGTAACCTAGAATCCACTCTAAACGTACATGGCTACAACAAGAAGATTTTGTAGTGTGTCCTTCGTGGAAACCGTGCTTTAGTTCATATTATTTTATTGGTTTATTACTTATTATGTGGTTTTATTTTTTCTTTATTAATGTAAATGCATGGGTTATGTTCATCTTTCATGTTGTCATGCTTTTCATACACATTCACAAGACTCCTACCCGGGCTGTACCTTTTAAGATTAGATTCGGAGGCTTAGTAGTATGATCTTTGTGGAACTTGATTCCTGTGCAGGCACATGAAAATCTCCATTCAAGCCAAGTATACTACAAAAACGGTTGGAAGACTTGGGGACTATTTTCCTCAAGTTGTGTTAGAATTTAACCTCACGTTCATACATGCATGAATTTAATTTAGGAATTTGGTTCGTTCATGAAATTAATCAAGATGTTATTTCGTTTATTTGTTTGTCGCTGAGTTTTCTTTACATTTTCTTTATACTTTGCTTATATTCATGGTGTTGTTAGTTGAAATGCATTTATTATTTTATTATTATTTTCTCTTTCCTCTAGTATTTTCATGCATGACACACACATATACACAAGCCTCCTACCCAAGCTAATACCCTCTACGATTTGATTCGGAGCCTGAGTAGTGTGACCTTCATGAAACTTGGTTCCCGTGCAAGTGGATAAGTGACTTAACAACCCTTAATTTTGGTCGTAGATTAAAGAATGAGTTCAATAAAATGGCCATCTAGTACCAATCCTACAATGATTGAGCATAGAAGACCAGTCTTAGTACGTTATGTTAGAGTAAGAAAACATGCAGCGAAAGTATCAAGGATCCATAAGCATTCAAATTCATTAATTTTGGCAGAAACTAAAGCATGTTCATCTAAATAAGAGAATTTTAAGATCATACCTTTAAAGAACTCTTCAATAACTTGATCAATCAGCAACAACCTTCACATAAGATCACCGTGAACCATCTCAAGATCTTTTTCACTATTCTCTTGGAGCTTTAGATCGAGTTGTGGGACTCACAGCAACTCACTTCGAAGAACCCTTTCTTCCCATGGAATTTTTCTCTCAAAATTTATGTGTTATGCTTGCCTTCTATTCACTCCAATCTTCTTTATTTATTGCAAATGAATATGCAAAGAAGAGATATGCATGACTTGTAACTTATGCTTGAAGTATTAATGAAAAGGAGGAAGTGAGCTTTGTGTGAGCATGAAGAAGTTGATATTGGAAAATCAAGAGTTTCCATTTTGTTCATGCAAAACAATTTTTCCAATATTTATTTAAAAACAAAAATTTGATTTCAAAATTCAATTTTGATTTTAATAACTGAAAAATAATTTTCTAAAATTAATTTCATAAATTAATTTAAAATATTAATTAATTTAATATCAAATATTAAATTAATTTTTGCACAATAATCATCTTCATATATTTAAATATATATATATATATATATATGTATGTATGTATATATATTCTCCTATTCTATTTAGTTTAAACGTTTCAAATTAATTTCTCATACTACTCTAAAGCTTAACCATTTACGAGCTAGTAGGGGGACCTCGCAGACCTACAGATCATGGGCTCTAACGATTCAAAATTAATGGGCTAAACTCATTAGTTCGATTTAACCCCCATTCGTTAACTGGGACACTCGAATGTAGCCCATAGTTGAACTCCCCTCACTGTAGATAGATTATATCCACTTTATAACCATAATCAGTAAGTCGATCATTCATAGGTTGTTCGTAATCTCAGCTAGGTCAAAATTACCATTTTATCTCTGTGAATACATCTTGTTCCTTAAGTTTCTACTGACCCTCTAATGAACAATTCTGGTCCATAATCTCTATGGATCAAATTCTTTCTCTATCATGAGAAGGTGAGGCCCCGATTGTTCAAGATCTGGAATCAGTACTTAAGAGAACAACCTATCTGCTATCCTTTAATCGGGTATGAGTGAATTCCATCTTGCAAGGCTATGTCCCCAACTATTCATCCGGTCTTATCGCCAAAATGGGAAGCTTATTAAGCAATGTTGTTGGACTACTCTCATTGTTTGCAGATCAAAGGATAATCTTGGACAAATAGGAGTTCATAGCTAGCTCAGAATTAAGATCGAGTTAACCTAGGTTATTTAATAAATGAAATAGTCAGTTTTAACAGTAAAAGGTCGTTTTAAAAAGAAGTGACTATTTTCCTGGTCCAGTCTATATGCAAACTCATTGCATAGGATGGCCCCACTCACATGTCTCAACATGAACGATTTGTGGATCACATTGTTTGTAGCACTTTAAAACTTCTTGTAACAACTATAGAGTGGGCCACATCCAACAGTGTTACTAGGATGAGATACCCAGTTTCATCCATATACTTATTAGACCATTTAGACTATATATTGTCAACTTGATCCTGTTTATGTCACTACATAAAGCACAATATTCAAACTATAGCTAAGGATATGTTTATTGTATTTTCATAATAAGATGCAAAATCAACAAGTCATTATTATTGATAAATAGAATGTTTAACACGAAATGTGAGTTCTAGGATATTGCCAACAATCTCCCACTTGGACTAAAACTTCAGTGAAAATAAATATATACAATATAATGTTGAGAAACATAATGGGAAAAATACAATAAACTAGGGTATCTCTAATACCATAGATATTCTCCCACTTGCCCTAGATTACACTACTCGGAGTCCTAGCCCAACTAGGTGGCCTCGAATACTTTAGCAGAGAGGGCCTTTGTGAATGCATCATCAAGGTTGTCTTCAGAGGCAATCTTTGTGACGATCACATCTCCTCTGTGTACTATCTCCCAAATGAGATGGTACTTTCTTTCAATGTGTTTTCCACGTTTGTGACTCTTAGGTTCCTTTGAGTTGGCAATAACACCACTATTGTCACAATACAGTGTGATAGACAGGTGCATATCTGGAATGACTTCCCAACCATGAATTTGTGTAGCCATATTGCTTCTTTAGCAGCTTTGCATGTAGCCACATATTTCGCTTCCATTGTGAAGTCAGCGATACAACTTTGCTTGATGCTTCTCCAAACTATAACTCCTCTATTAAGAGTGAAAACTGATCTTGAGGTAGATTTTCTAGCACAGTCTGAAAATCAGAATTAGTGTATCCTGTAAGGATCAAATCCTTAGGTCCATACACAAGCATATAGTTCCTTGTTCTCTTTAGATACTTGAGGATATTTTTGACAGCGGTCCAATGACCGTGTCCTGGATTGGATTGGAACCTGCTGATGATTTCAATTGCAAAACATATGTTAAAGCGTGTACACAACATAATGTACATCAACTCCCAACTGCAGATGCATATAAAATTTTGTTCATCTCCTCAACTTCTTAAGGTGTCTTAGGACATTGTTCCTTTGAAAAATGAATTTCATACCTGAAAGGTAATAAACCTTTCTTGGAATTTTGCATATTATACCTTGACAACATCTTGTCAATATAAGATGCCCGAGATAGTGCCAATGTTCTATTCTTTCGGTTCCAAAAGATCTGTATTCCTAGAACATACTGAGCATCACCCAAATCTTTCATTTGAAACTGTGTTGCTAACCATCTCTTTACGTCAGCAAGGAAACTTGTCTCATTCCCAATGAGCAAGATATCATCAACATATAAAACTAAGAATGCTATAGTTTTGTTGACTATCTTCTTGTATACACAAGATTCGTCAACATTCTATTCAAAACCATAAGATTTGATCGTAGTGTCAAATCTTATATTCCAGGATCTGGACGCTTGTTTTAACCCATAAATGCATCTATTAAGCTTACAGACTTTTGTTCCTGCCCTTTTTCGATGAACCCTTCTGGTTGAGACATAAAAATACTTTCACCAAGATAGCCATTCAAAAAAGTTGTCTTGACATCCATTTGTCATATCTCGTAGTCATAATATATGGCAATGGCAAGAAGTATTCTTATTGAGTTGATCATGGCAACAGGAGAAAAAGTTTCTTCATAATCAACTCATTTTCTTTGGGTAAAACCTTTTGCCACGAGTCTGGCTTTATAGGTCTGTACCTTGCCAGTTTGGTCTCGTTTTCTCTTGTAGATCCATTTACAACCTATAGGTGTTACCCCATGTGGTTGATCTACAAGTTCCTAGACGGAGTTGAAGTACATAGACTCCATTTCATCGTCCATGGCTTTTATCCATTGTTCTTTGTCGACATCTTCCATTGCCTTTTTAAAGGTTAATTGATCCTCTAAACCATCATCTCTTATGATGTTTTGAGTTTCTGTTAAACCCATTTAGCGTTCAGGTTGTTGAATAATCCTCCCATTATGACGAGGCATCCCCAACTCTTGGGATGGACGTGACCGGACAACAACCGTTGTTGATGGACCAACTTGATCAACAACTCTTGTTGATCTTTCTGTAGTATCTTTAGACAGTTCTTGCAATATTAGTTTACTGCAAGGTAGATGATTTTTAATATGATTCTCTTCCAAGAACGTTGCATTTGTCGATACAAATACTTTATCTTATTGGGGATCATAAAAATATCCTTCTTTTATTTCTATGGGGTATCCTATAAATAGGCATAATTTCGAACGTGTTTCCAATTTCTTAGGATTGTGTACCAACACATGTGCTAGACAACCTCAAATACAAAAATGACGTAAACTCTCTTTGCGTCCTTTCTACAATTCATACGGTGTTTCTGAAACACTTTTGGATGGAACAACATTCAAAATATAAGTTGCAGTCTATACTGCATACCCCCCAAAGGATTGAGGTAGCTGAGCATAACTCATCATAGATCGAACCATGTCCAACAAGGTTCGATTTCTTCTTTCTGCAACACCGTTTTGTTGTGGTGTTCCAGGTGTTGTGAGTTGGGATTGAATTTCATGATTTACTAGATAGTTCTAGAATTGCAAATCCATATACCCATCACTTCGATCAGATCGAAGTGTTTTAATTCTTTTACTTAATAATTTTCAGTCTCAGCCTTAAATTCTTTGAACTTTTCAAGAGTTTTAGACTTGTGACTGATTAAGTAAATATAGCCATATCGAGAGTAATCGTCAATAAAACTGACGAAGTACTGATATACTCCTCAAGCTTTAACATTCATCGGACCACATAGGTCTAAATGTATAAGTTTAAGAGGTTCTTTGGCACGAAGATCTTTGTCAAAAAAAGATATTTTTGTCATTTTTCCCTCAAGATATGATTTACACGAAGGTAGGGAACTGTCTTCTAACTAATTTAGATGGCATTTTTAACCAATCTGTCAATCCTGTTGAGATTAATGTGACAATCCTGAGGTGCCAAAGATAGGCGTTAGGAGAAATTTTCCACTTTTTATTATGAGTCTCATTGGTTTTAAACATCTCTATATTTAAAATGGCTTTTGCTACGGTTGGTTTTAATATGTACAAGTTGCTATCAAGTCTTGCAGAACAGATATGTACAACTCTTGAATAAACAAACACTTCATTACATTCAAAATATATATTTTACATATTTTTTAATAGACAGGAAATGGAAATCAGATTTCTTTTCATCTTTGGTACAAAGAACACATTCTTGAGCAAGATAAAAGAATCTCCAAAAAACAACTTCACATCTCCCATTGCTTCAGCTAAAATGACTTCACTTGTTCCCACCTTGAAAGTCATCTCATATTCAGAAAGTCTTCTCCAAGAACTAGTTTCCTGTAGAAAAGTACAAACATGATTAGCTGCGCCTGAATCCAATATCCAGGTAAGGTGAGAATTTTCCACTATACATGTTTCAACAACCATTAAATTAGATTTACCTTGTTTAGCCTTTTCTACTTTCTTTTCAACCAGATATTTTGGGCAATTTCGTTTCCAATGTCCAACTTCTCTACAATGGAAACATTCCTTTGAGAGTTTTGTTTTTGTTTTTCTTTGCAGTGGCTTTTTTTCCCCTTTTCCTTTCTTCCTCATTTGTGTGGTTTTATCCTTAGAAGAAGAAGGACCAGCTTTCTTATCATCAGTGGATTTCGTACCTGACGTGGACCCCTTATAAATCTTTTTCGATTTCGAAATAACATTTATTTCTTTTTCCTTCAGTTTCATCATTGATTGATAAGTTTGCAACTCATTCAAAAGCGTCGTTAAGTTATAAGTGATTTTGTTCATGACAGCATTTTTCCTGAATGGCAGATAACTCTCTGGGAGAGATTCCAATATCATTCTTACTTGACTTGTCTCATTTATCATTGCCTCGTGAGCCTCTGCAATATTGAAATGGACCATCATATTGAGAACGTGGTTCCATCTTTCATGGGTGTCACATAAACATATTTGATGGCTTCATGTCTAACAGAAGATGACAGTTGCCTGAACATCTCCTGTAATGATGCCATAATCTCACAGGCTGTGGGCATGACCTCATGTTTCTTGTTGAGTACATCATATATACTCATCAAGATATAGGACCGGGATTTTTCGTTCGCCCTCACCACCTATCATAGACGTCCCGAACATTTTGGGTGGCCGTTGAACTGGAAACTGGAGGACACTCTTCCATCAACACAAACCTCAGATCATCTACTACTAATATCGTATTGATGTTTGACTTCCAGTTTGAATAACCCTCTCCATTAAAATTATCAGAAGCAAGAAATTGTATGATTGAGTTCGACATTGTTGAAACATTTTAAACAAACTCTATTAAATATGCATCTAAATCCATTTTTTGCAAAAACTAATAAAGTACCTAATAAATCTTTATTTAATTGCAATGATACTTAAGTGATTTAGAAAAATTGCTACCGTGGGGCAGTTAAGAATTCCTTCATAGAAGCAAGACAGTTATTGACCAAATACTATTTTCAGAATAACTCATATTCCAATTTTTTTATTAACGTTTTCGGTCAAGATCTTTACTAACAATATCCAAGACGAAACTATAAGACCCTATTCATTTTACTGAAGCCTGGGTTGTTTCAAATCCTATGTTACAACCCTCCGTAGAGATCATCATGGTTAACGACTAGCTAGTGCCGCATAAAAACGACAGCAGACGCAACATAGGAATCCCACGGTTCAAACTAATAGAGGAGACTGTAGGACAATGTTGACACATTTCCTTCACCCACTTACTATGAACTACCTCCCTCATTCACCTTGTTATTGACCCATGCAATTTCTTTCCGTATAAAGCAGTCGAGATAAAATCGACACGAAGCGGAGCATGGATCTCATGGTGTGAACTCTTGAGGATGTGAGAGCTAATAACTATATATCAAATATATTGTTAATCTCCCACTGAAGTGTTCTAAATGTTTGAGTATTTTACTTAGGCATGACGGCTAATTTCATACAACCTGAGTCTAAGTGGTTATCTAAGTATAACTCTTATAATTGTATTTAACCTACAATGTCTAAGTGATAAACTATTTTATTACCTCACATCGCTCACGTAAGCTCATAAAATCAATTAACAACTCTCAATAGTTTGGTCATAATCCCCAAGTAGGAGGTGTTCTGTAAACTATCAACTTAAGTACCCCCAGCCTTAGACAGGTTTATGAACCGATATGAGTTTGTACCATATTTTATAAGGTAACAATCTATTTTAACATTTAAAACTAGTTGTTAACCTAAGTGAACATGTAGTTGTTCTTTGTTATGGATTTTAAACATCTAACCAATTTTATTACAACTTACAAAATCTTAGACGTGCTTAACATCCACAACATTCAACAAAGGCATCTAATAAAATTATTATATTAAACATAACCCTAATATGCATACTATACATTATAACAATTATAACATACTTTCAACGCATGTAACATGCTTCCTACGACGGGGTTTTAAATCTATATGACATACTTTATGCATAAACATGAACTATTTAATTATTACATACATCTCATGCATAAACAATTAAATACTAACCGATATGGTTTTTGTTTTGGCATAAACAAGCAAACAGATATCTAATTATTACAAATAGCTTCAAAATCGTCTTAGAACCGCTTGAACTGCTCCAAACCGAACCCAAGCATCTTGAACTGGACTGGATGAGTCTGAAGCAGACCAACAAAGTCTAAACTGGACCAACCAAAAACCCTTTGAGGCTGAACCCGATTGGACCTTGAGAAAACTGGTCGAACCGACTGCTCGTGTAGTGCTGAAGCCAATCGCCTAATACCATCGCCTTGTGTTGAGAAGAGGTACACGATCGCTTAACACCATCGCCTAGCTTTTGCTTAGCTCTATCATATAGAACTACACGATTGCTTAACACCATCGCCTAATGCTTCATGTCATCGTTTAGTATCCGCCGCAACTAAAAGATCGGTTAGCTCTATTGTATAGAACATCATCGCATCGTTCAGCACTTCGTTTACACGATCGCTTAGCGCCGCATCTAAACGATCGCTCAGTACTATCGCACAGCACTTCATCGCATCGCTTAGCCTTCGCCGCAGCTACACGATCATGTAGTTCCATCGCTTAGTAAATCCAACGTATCATTTAGTTCCTATGCCAAAATCTAAAATCGCATAGTGCTATCGTATAACATTTGAATGCATTGTTTAGCTCCCGCAGGTACACGATCGTTTAACATTCAACATCAAAACGATTAGCACCCATTGTTATACGATCGTCTAGCTTTTCTTCATATCGTGTAATGCCTGGAACTAGACGATCACTTAGCAACTAAACCTCAACAACGATTTTGAGCAGAAGCTGAAAAATTAGAACAACAGCTCAACCTTCTTCACTTGTTTCTTCAATTACATCTTAATTTCAACTCTAATGACTTCAAATAAATTACAGAGTCTTGCTAACACATAAAAGCTCATCAAACAAGAGCCAATTACAAATTTAAAGGAGAAATTAAAGAGAATTAAAATGCTAAAACTTAGAAAACCATATTAGTGCATCAGTTTCATATATCTCATGAAAAAACACTCACCACACCAAAATTAAATCGAATTGAATGCTTATATGATGCTCTGATACCAATTGTTAGAGTAAGAAAACATGCAGTGGAAGTATCAAGTATCCATAAGCATTCAAATTCACTAATTTTGGCAGAAACTAAAGCATGCTCATTTAAATAAGATGGTTTTAAGATCATACCTTTGAAGAACTCTTCAAAAACTTGATCAATCAGCAGCAGTCCTCACCAAAGATCACTGTGAACCATCTCAAGATCTTTCCTACATTCTCTTGGAGCTTTAGACCAAGTTGTGGAACTCAAGAACAGCTTGAAACGATGAAGAATAGAGAGATACTCACAGCAGCTCACTTCGAAGAACCCTTTCTTCCCACTGAAATTTTCTGCCAAAATTTCTGTGTTATGCATGCCTTCAATTCACTCTAATCTTCTTTATTTATTGCAAATGAACATGCAAAGAAGAGATATGCATGGCTTGCAGCTCATACTTGGAGTATTAATGAAGAGGAGGAAGTGGGCTTTGTAAGAGTATGAAGAAGATGATATTGGAAAATCAAGATTTTCCATTTTGTCCATGCAAAACGATTTTTCCAATATTTATTTAAAAACCAAAATTTGATTTCAAAATTCAATTTTGATTTTAATAACTGAAAAATAATTTTCTAAAATTATTAATTAATTTAATATCAAATATTAAATTAATTTTTGCACAATTATCATCTTCATATATTTAAATATATATATATATATTCTTCTATTCCGTTTAATTTGAACGTTTCAAATTTATTTCTCATGCTACTTTAAAGCTTAACCATTTACGAGCTAGTAGGGGGACCTTGCAGACCTACAGATCATGGGCTCCAACGATTCAAGATTAATCGGCTAAACTCATTAGTTTGATTTAACCTCCATTCATTAACTAATGGGACACTCCACTAACCCATAGTTGAACTCCCCTCACTGTAGATAGATTATGTTCACTTTATAACCATAATCAGTAAGTCGATCCTTCACAGGTTGTTCGTAATCACAGCTAAGTCAAAATTACCATTTTAACCCTATGAATACATCTTGTTCCTTAAGTTTCTACTGTCCCTCTAATGAACAATTCTCGTTCATAATCTTTATGGATCAAATCCTTTCTCTATCATGAGAAGGTGGAGCCCCGATTGTTCAAGATCTGGAATCAGTACTTAAGAGAACAACCTATCTGCTATCCCTTAATCGGGTATGAGTGAATTCCATCTTGCCAAGCTATGTCCCCAACTATTCATCCGATTTTATCCCCAAAATGGGAAGCTTATTGAGCGATGTTGTTGGACTACTTTCATCGTTTGCAGATCAAAGGATAATCCCGGACAAACAGGAGTTCATAGCTAGCTCAGGATTAAGATCGAGTTAACCTTGGTTATTTGATAAATGAATAGTCAGTTTTAACAGTAAACGATCATTATAAAGAAAAGTGACTATTTTCGTGGTCTAGTCTGTATGCAAACTCATTGCCTAGGATGCCCCTACTCACATGTCTTAACATGAATAATTTGTGGATCACATCGTTTGTAGCACTTTACAACTTCTTGTAACAACTATAGAGTGGGTCGCATCCAATAGTGTTACAGGATGAGATACCCAATTTCATCCATATACTTATTAGACCATTTAGGCTATATACTATCAACTTGATCCTGTTTATGTCATTACATAAAGTTACAGTATTCAAACTATAGTCAATGATATGTTTATTGGATTTTCATAATAAGATGCAAAATCAACAAGTCATTATTATTGATAAATAGAATGTTTAACACGAATTGTAAGTTTTAGGACATTCCCAACACGTTAGTGGTCAGAAAACATACAGAGAACTCATGGGGACTGTTTATCATCTAGTGAGACCACAAAGGTTAAAGACATTAGCTTCCCTGAAAATTAGTTAGATGCTTTAAAGCTAGCATAGGAAGGTTTAACTGTAGTGAGCAAGGAAAGATTCATCAATAAGTATGGTCAAATAACCCAACTTCTCTATGTGCAAGTTAACATATTTGTGTTAAAAGCTTTAATACAACATTGGGATCTAACTTACCAATGCTTCACATTTAAGTCAATAGACATGACTCCGACTATTGAAGAATACCAGTCCTTTCGAAGAACATCATCATAAGAGAAAGTAGAAGCATATTCCTACATCTAGTAACTTACAATGAAAAGAGCATTGTCTACATTTTTAGGCAAAGTTCATACAAATGGAATTGAAAAACATATGAAGATGAAAGGGAAGAATGTATGCCTTCCTATGGAATACATACTTTCCTTTCAATAGAGATTTGCATATGAGGATAAGGGATATCATTGTTGGCCTTAGGTATCTTCAACGCAATCTTATCCCCAAAGGTAAAAGGGTATGTCGAAGAACGAGTAGTCCAATTGTTTTTGAAGGTGAGGGGAAGAGTGGATCCCATCATATTGGTATTGGTTGAGACATTTAGGTCATTAAACCATTGCAAGATAGAAAAAGCTGGAAAATTTTATCGGTTGCACTTCATTGCTGTATATTTGGATTCTAAGCCATATGAAACGCCGTTGGAATTTAAGTGCCCTCAAATAAAATTTTCAAAATCATGGAACAAACTCCAAAATCCTATCGTAGAGTTTGTGCAATCAGGTTGGAGCTTAAAGTTTCTAGAAGAAGATGTTTGGAAAGCTTACTTTTCTAAGTTGAAAATAGAGGATGTAGTATGGAAGGCTCCGTGGATATCCATCAGGCCAATGATGTAAGAATGTGGTGAATTCCATAATTTACCTCCTTAGGCCCATGGGGTGTATATCCTATGATCCTTTGATGGTATTGGGTCAAATGTGGATACGTTAATTCATCCATGCAACACAAGAGCTTAGGAATTCAGAATTTGCTTACAAGAAAGAATTTGTGAAAACAAGATTTCGTAGATTGTAAAGGCTTGGGGAAAAATCAATAAAATTCAAAGAGGTCAATTCCATGATGACACCATAGAGGATTACAAGACATGGCACTTGAACAAGGTGAAGATTATGGATGGATCTCCATCTACCATCATTAAAGTACGACCTCAAGAAGAAGTATTGATTTCTAATCAAATGGCGGAACATGAAATGCACGAGGAGGAGTTAAAGAAGATGAATGCATCGTTAGTTTAGGAGAATGAATGATTAAAGATTGAAGTGAATCAATGCTTGCTATGTAGCACCACACTTGAAAAGGAATTAAAAGATTGTGTCAAAAAGCAAAAGAAACTAGAAAGAGAGTTGTCAGCATTGGATACAGAAGCTCGAGATCTTAACATAAAAGTGCATTGATTAAGGAAAGATAAGGAATTCACTCAAGCAACTCTAAAGTCTCAGGATAAAAAAATCTCACAATTACAGTTCGATATATTCTTGCTCCATGAATTGGTAAAAGAATTGGAGAAAGGAATTGATTTCAGAAACAAAGAAATTCAAGATTTAGAAGAAAAGAACAAGGCGTTGCATCAAACAATTGATATAAGAGAAGGGTAGCCATGTGAAATCAACAAAGAAAAGATGACCTTTAGAGAATCCACCTAGTCCCTTGCAATTTGATTTACCAAATATCAAGATGATGTTGAAGGGTTAATGCGAGATTATACACATTTAAAAGAATAATATGATGGATTAAGAGAAGATTACAGGTTTTTGAGACTTGATAATGCAACTATGTGCAACAAGACAAAACATATGCTTATAGAAATTAGGAAAGTTGCAAAGAAATCAGATGACCTGGCAGAAGAAGCACGTGTCATGACATCAATCATTGCACCCACATAACCAAACGACAAAGACATGCTTAAATTCTTTGGAAAATTACGTACTAGATTAGAATGTTGGGGGCGATTTATTGATTTCCTACTTTATTTGGCATTTTTTCTTTTTTTTTTCCCCTTTTTTTTTCTCTTTTTCTCTTTTAACATTTTTTAATCCAATTGGTTTATTCACTTAATTGAATATTTTCCTTATGATTTTTCTCTAAAATTTTTCATTCATGCCATTAAATTCTTTTTCTTTTTATTTTATCCTCTTAATAAAATAAAAACAAACAAAAAAAAATAAGAACTATCAATCGCACTTATGTCACCAAATACATGATTAGGAAAATGGAGGAGCAAAATGTAGAAATGGAAAAAACCAGGAAAGATATCTAGGAATTAAAAGAAAAAAATGGAAGCTATTCTTCATATGTTAGAGAAAGACAAGTTCACGGTAGACGTAGCTCAACCCAGTACCATGACTGAGGTAAATCTGCCATCGCATCCACCAATTGAAGGATTTATCTCCAAGTACAATACATATAATCCTCTTTACAATATTCCTGTCGAGCAGTTGTTTCCCTTCTCAACCAAGATTGATCCAATTTCGTTGACTAACCAACAAGTTTCCGGCTCATTAATGAGGATCTGTCAAAAGTTACAATTCCTAACTTAGATGATCCCGAGGTTAGAAGAAATTTGGAAAAGAAAGAGCCAAAAACTACTTTTAGTGGAAAATTTGAAACTCTAGAAGAAAGATTAAGAGCCATGAAAGGAATAGATGTGTTTAGTAAAATATACGCTACTCATTTGTGTCTAGTACTAGATGTAGTTCTTTCAACGAAATTTAATTTCCTGAATTTGAAAAGTATGATGGGTCTTCATGCCCAAAAAGCCATATCATCATGTATTGCAAGAAGATGGCAGTGTATGTACATGATGACAAGCTACTTATATGCTGCTTCCAAGATAGTTTGATTCGCCTAGCTTCTCGATGGTATATGTGACTGGATGGAGTGAGCTCATATTAGCACATGGAAGAACTTGGTAGATTCTTTTCTCAAGCAATAAAAGCACAATATAGACATGGCACCAGATCGTTAGATCTATAGTGAATAGAGAAAAAGAGTACAGAGGGTTTCAAGGAGTATGCCCAAAGATGGAGGGACACTACTGAACAGGTGCAACCCCCTCTAACTGATAAAGAATTGTCTATTATGTTCATTAATACTATAAATGCTCCCTTTTATTATAGAATTATTGGGAGCACATCAAACAACTTTTCTAATATAATGACGATTGGAGAGAGGATCGAGTATCGAATTAAGCATGAAAAAATAACTGACGTAGCAGGGTTTTCAATTTCGAGTACAAAGAAAGTTAATTTTTCGAAGAATAAAGAAGGAGAGGTATAAATGGTAAATAAGGACGATCATGGTACTACGAGGTAGTTGTCGTACCCAAGTTCTGAAGTTTCCTATTACCCTAGTAACTACTATGCAGCGCCTAATCCATATTATCAACCTTATATGAATCATGTGAAGGTACAATGTTATCCTTCAACTACTCAGAACCCGCGTTCTTTTGTGAATGAGGGTTACCAACCTTAAGGCTGATAAAATTCTCATGCTCGAAGATGGGAGAAAAATAAAGAAGGTCGTAAACAAACCCAGTTTGTTCTGATCCTAATGACATACACTAAGCTTCTACCACAACTATTTCAGAATAATCAATTAGCATCACTACCAATAGATTCGTTACAACCTCCTTACCCAAAGTGGTATGACCCAAATTGTTGGGCCTGCACACTTGATATTTTGAATAATGAAAGGCCAAATGATGAAATTCTGGCCCTTTTGCTGATCTAAATCGTGATCAACCAAGTTGTTTTACCCCAAAATTAAATTGGTAGGTAGAAAACTTGATCCTACTTACTCCACAATCCTCCAGCTGATGTCCAACACGTGGAATGATCCACTATCTTCTGCCTGATGGAAGAAAAATGCTTTCAATTTCTGATGGGAAATTTTTCAGACAAAGAAAATCTCTCACGTTCTCTCTATTGTTTGCAGAAAACTTTTGCCAACCCTTTTTCTCTCTGATTATTTCGTGTGATTGCCGAAAGAATGAAGAAGAAGAAGAACATGCAATCTTGTAATGAGAAAGAAGAGGAAGAGATCTACACGATGATATATGTGGTTCGACAATACAGTGCCTACATCCACGGGAAGGAGAAGAATTTTATTCAAGAGCTAAGTCACACTTTTCTTTACAGATCTTGTAGCTTTCATGTAAGCTTCTGTAAGATTATTTCTACAAATTATAAATGATGCATATTTATACATTTTGTCTGATATAAGTAGTTACATAACAAACTGTAAAGAAAAATGTAAAAGGCTGTTGAATATTCGATTGTATGCTTGAGCTTATTTTACTTCAAAAATTCTAGTTGTGATTATCATGCAGAAGCAATTGGGCATTCAAGTGAGAATTATGCCACACTTAAGTATAGGGAACAAACATTGATCAAGGTAAAATGGTTGAATTTTAAAAAAGAAAACGAGCCTGATGTAAATAATAATCCTCTTCTAAACCACCATAATCCTCAAATAAATGTTAGAGATGTGCAGGAAGTTGGTTCAAGGACATCATGAACATGATAGTATCCAAAGAAGAGGTTTTTTCAATATTTTCCCAACAACGGATTGATCTAACAAGAGAACTTGCAAGATGATGTCCTTGATAACAAATATGATGACAGTTTAATATGTTTGCATCATGTTGAGGCAAAAAGCCACTCTATTGACCAGTGCCCTTGTTTCTACTAAAAGGTAAAAAAGTTCTTAGATTCTCATTTCTGACCAGTCTCTTAAATGACAGTCGAACAATCAGAGAGCGAACATGAAATAGACGCCACAAAAGAGATCTTAGTAGGTGAATGCTTGGAGGTTTGTCTGAAGCAAAAGCCATTAACGATCTTTTATCGAGAGAAACCTAATATCACCAATTCCAATCCAAAATCAATTAATTTATAAGTTCCATCTCCTTTTGAGTTTGAGCTCAAAATTAGTACAATGGAATTACGAGTACAAGGTAATTGTTGAATCTGGACCAGTCCCTATAGACAATATTGTTGAAATTAGAGATATAACACATAGCAGACGGTGATATACACAGGAAGAACTATCGAAACACAGGGATAAGGGAAAAGTCATGATCAATGATGCTATTGATTACAAGGTAGAGGAACCCATGAGGGTAAGAAGTTTAGAAGCAAAAGGGCAAGCATCTGAAGATGATATCCAAGAGTTTTTAAGGCATGTAAAGCAGCGCGAGTACAAAATGATTGAACAATCGAGCAAAACACTTGCTAGAATTTCCATCTTGGTCTTATTATTATCTTCAAACTTGCATCGCAAAACTCTAACTGATATCCCGAACCAGACTTATGTTCCACGAGACATTACAACAGACCATCTAGACAACATTGTCGGAAGCATAACAACATCCAGTTCTATAAATTTCACCGATGATGAGATACTGCTTGAAGGCACATGTCACACAAAGACCTTGCACATTACAATAAAATGTAAGAAATTTGTCGTGGCAAAAGTTCTGGTTGATAATGGCTCTTCCTTGAACATAATGGTTGTGTCTACATTGGAAAAGTTGCGTGTCGATATGTCACATCTCAGACCAAGCACCATGATAGTAAGAGCTTTTGATGGAGCACGTAGTGAAGTGGTTGGGACATAAAAATTCCTATTCAAATAGGCCCTTGTACCTTTGACATAACTTTTCAAGTGATGAATATCAACTCAGCTTATAGTTTCTTGTTAGGGCATCCATGGATTCATTCAGCTAGAGTGGTCCCTACATCATTGCACCAACGATTTAAATTTGTAATCGATCGCAATCTAGTGATCGTATATAGACAAGAAGACATTTTTGTATCAAGGTCATCCTCAGTTCCATACATAGAAGTAGTAGAAGAGGCTTTTGAATCCTCATTTCAACCTTTCGAGGTGCAAATGCCACTACCTTGTATGGAAAAATGGGAAGAAAGAAGTTACGGTTTGTAAAGTTACCTTTAGAGGGAAGTGGGAAGAGTTTAGATGACTTATTAAGAGTGAAAAAGAAATGAAAAGATTTGGTTTGGGATATAAACCAAGAAGGGAAGAGATGATCAAAGCACGAAAATGAGAAAAGAAAAGTCAAAGTAGGGTGTACATAGGTTGGGTTGTGAGAATTTTTTGGATCAACTCGAAATTTCGGGTTGGACAGGTTGACTATCAATGACTCGAATTGGGTCTCCAACCCAACCCTTAAAATTCAGGTTAGGATGGGTGGGTTGACAGGTTATCTATTTTTTCTTTTCTTTTTTAATATATTTTTTTAACTTCAAATACTTAAATTTGTCTACAACCCATATTAATAACTAAAATTTCATCAATTAAATACCAAAATCCAAGAAATTTATTACAAACTTCAAACAAAAATCATAAAGATGTATATGAATTATAATATTTATAAGTTATATTATATATATATATATATATATATATATATATTAGAAATTCGGGTCGATCTAGGTTGGGTCAACCTGAATTTTTAAAAGTATAAATCAAACCTAACCCAACCCGAAAAAACTTAAAAAAGTCAACCCGACCCAACCCAAAATTAAGACTAACTCAACCCAACCCTTACAATTAGGATGGATAGTTCAGGTTGTTCGAGTTGTTTGGTTATTTAAACACTCCTAAGTCGAATGGAAAAATTTGAGCATCACGAGCCTCAGAGGAAGTTAAGCAGCATTTGCCACCTTGTTGGCATAATTCATCCAGAAAATCAAAGTTTCGAAGTGATGGCTGTAATAGAAGATAAAAATGAAGAAGATCATCTAGTCTACTTATGCCCAGAGGACTTTGAGCTAAATAATTGAACTGTATTGGAGCTACTATCAATTGTTAATGACTTATCAAAGTAATTATTTATTTTGTTATTATTTAAATGTTTTGTGTGTTTTTTTTTTAAAATTTTGCTATTCAAAAAGGTCATTGTTTTTCTTTCTTACATTCTTTTTAGTTATATTTCTTTATTTTTCTGTTCATCACACCAAGTAATCGTCATTTTGAATAGTGATAATGAAATTGAAAGTGCAAACAACCTTAGATACGAACTTGACTCTTTTGCACATATGTTGAATTTGATTGGGGAACAAGTGGCCGGCCGCTGGCGTGCCTACGCAAATGATATTTGTATGCACTAAACTAACCCCTTATACTAACAAGTAGTACAAGTAGCAAGTTTGGAGTCGAACCACAGAGAGCCGAATATGGATTCCTCAAATATTGGAACTTGTAGGAAGTAACCAAAAAGAGGGGGGCGGGGGTTGTGAAAAATTTTGAAATAAATTGCAAGAGAACAATAAGTGCGCAACATAAACGAATGCAAAATTTATCAATCGAACAAATACTTAGTTTGGGTAATTATAGTTTAATTCATTCCTCATCAATTCTATCACAGACTATTCAAAATATGCGTGAGAATATTTGAATTAAAACTTAGCCTACTTGATTAGAATCCTATTTGGTAGTCCACAAAATCAAGTTAATTAACAGAAAAGCGAGAATTCTCAACCAATCAATCAATCAACATTCAAAGCAAAGCAAAGCTAATTAATTGATTTCCATCGTCTAACCAATTAATTGAGCGAGATTTATCTAAGTTAGAAAGTAAATGCTTGCTAATTAGAATCCCAAATTAACACAACAAACTAACTTAATTCATGCTTCTAGGTGACGACTACCTAACGATTACAAATTAGGGTCAATCAAAGCATCAATTAAACATGCATAGCTAATTTGTTAGATTATCCCATACACAAAAATTGAAGAATATATTCAAGATAAAATCTCATAAATTCATAATAAAACTCATAGAATTACAATACGAGTCTCAAGAATTGAATTGAAACCAAACTAAACTAACAAACCCCAAGCTAAGTTCTTACCATTTAGCCTCGAATCATGCTTGAATTCAATAAAATTGGCAAAGGGGAAGAATTTTTTTTAAAGAATTTTGGTGTAAAAGTGAGCTAAAATGAGGCTGGAACAGAGCGGTGATGCCCAAGATCGGGTGTATTCGGCGTGATGTCATCGGTTGACCCAAATTGTTCTTTTATAAAACTGTCGCAGTGTCGCAACGCTAAGAAGAGTGTTGCAATGCTGCGGCACAAATTGGCCAAGCGTCAGGCAAGCGTTGGACTACTGAACTGATGCTGCGTTGCGTGCGCGCTGAGGCTGTACATCCGTCAAACCACGCAGCGTTACAGTGCTCTGGGGGAGCGTTGCAACGCTACCTATTTTGTCATAGAGCATTGGAGGGCAGCGTGGACGAGCAGTGTGACAATGGCGTTAAGGCATCTTTGGAGCGTTGTAATGCTTGGGGAGCATTGCAGCGCTGCTCTACATCCGAGCATTCTGTCCAATAGCATTGAGATAGCGTTGGACTTAGGTTTAATGAGAGCATTGCAATGCTCGGCAGGGAAAAATTCTTCATTCCTTCGTCAGTTGATCAATTTAGCTCCAAACTTCGTCATTTTATCGCCTTTTTGTCCCGACTGCTTAATTCAACTACTTGTACACTCAAGTCCTAAAAAATAATCAATTTAACCAAATTAAGTAGCTAAACAACCCTGAGTTAAGTGGAAGAAGATAGCACATTTCCAGTGCTATCAAACACCCCCAACTTAATTCTTGATCGTCCTCGAGCAAGTTAAAACAAACAATCATGCAAAAGATAATCAGTCAAAATAGAATGTTCCTTACTCAAGCCTCAACAATCAACTAGAATTAATTTCACAATCGATTAGATAATCAAAAAGCATCCCATCATTTTAAGAACGGTTTGAAAATTTGTTATGCATGTCCAAGCTTAAAGTTATTTATTTTGAACAAAAGCAAGCTCGGAATGGCTTTATGAATCTTCCATTAGTTTTTCCCCTACACTGGCTTGAAGGTTCCAGTATTAGCTTTCCTAAATTCAAAGTGGTAATGACATCAAATTGGATCGGTGAAAATCTAATCATCTATCGCCCTTTCTTGTTTATTATTATTATCTCTTTTTTTTTTTAGAGCTCAAAGGGGAAACTTAATCTAGGAAAATGACTTTCATTTTGGCTTGCCCACACGGGTGTCATGTGAGTCATCCAATTATAGGCCAATTTCCCTTCAAAAGTGTCTAAGCTTACTCATTCCTCTAGGATACTTTAGCTCAGAGGGAAACCACGGGTGTCATGGCCGCCCCAGGTTAATCATAACCTTGAAGAAGAGGAGTAGACCCCTAAACATGCATAAATGAAAATTCTCTCTCTCTATTTTTTTTTACTAGGCGACAGTGATATCAATTGACTATATCTCAAACATGCATTACTAAATTGAACCGCGAAAAGATTAATATCTATCACCAAGGCCTATCAGAGTGACAACAACTTTATGGTCTTATAATTCAATTCTAAGCAAGAAAACATGTCAAGATAGATATGCAAAAGGCTTAGAGATGTAATTAAAAAAAAAAAAGCAATTTTTTCAAAAACATCATTAAAATTATGAACCCTTTCTTCCAACATATTCTAATGCAAAAAACAATTCATACTCTGCATTATAGATTAGTCATCGTAAGGAATAAAACAGCAAGAAAAACTCAATCAAGCAAGCATTGTCCGAGCACAACGCTCAAGGACCCCAAATAATATATTAAATAAAAAGATTCAGCCAAAAAATCCTCTTAAAAATTCAAACACCCCACCCCCAACTTTTAAATCACATATTGTCCCCAATGTGATTAAAATGAAGTACGAGGGATCAGAATACTTCCCTGAACAATAGAGTAAAGGAAGAATATAGGACACTCGACTCAACTCCTTTCTCCCCAAAAATCCTAGCAAACAAGAATAATAGAAAGAATTAAGCTCAACAAAATAAATAAAAAATAAAAAGAGAAAATATTGAATTGAAATCTAATCCTAGAAATCAAGTAAATTTAAATCCTAGCAGCCTCTAGGAAGCGCAAATATTTATGGTCAGTTGCTTGACCGTGATGGCTCAATTTCAGATGTAGATCGGCGAGTCCAATCAGTAGGCAACGTCGAAGTAATCCAACGACTTGCCATCATGGAAGACCTTCAACTTATGCCCATTAACTTTAATAACCTTCACTGATGCAAGATTAACAATGTCTACTGCACCATAAGGATAAACGTGAGAAACACCAAATGGTCCAAGCCACTTGGACTGGAGTTCACCAGGCATAAATTTCAATCGAGAGTTATAAAGAAGTACCTTTTGCCCTACCTAAAACTCCTTGGGTGCAATCATTCTACCATGAATATCCTTCACTCTTTTCTTATAAATCAAAGAATTATCAAATCATTATAACCTTAACTCTTTTAACTACTTAAGTTGTAGAAGTTTGACCTCCCCAATTGTCTCTAAATCCTGCACTTCTTGGTTGCCCATTAAGCTTTGTGTTGGATTTTCAACTGGAATATGGAAAGCCTTACCATAAACCATCCGGTAGGGAGACATCCCAATAAGAGTCTTGAAAGCTGTCCTGTAAGCCCATAGAGCGCCATCCACTTGGAGGCTCCAATCCTTTCTTCCTGGGTTGACCTTCTTTTCCGAAATTGTTTTTACTTCCCTGTTGGACACCTCTGCCTGCCCATTAGTCTGAGGGTGGTATGGGGTGGCAATACGATGTTGAACACCATATTTCTTCAACATGGAGGCAATGACTCGATTGCAAAAGTGTGATCCTTGATCGCGATGATTGCTTTAGGGAATCCAAACCTACATAGAATGTTAGTCTTCAAGAAACGTGAAACCACTTTAGCATCATCAATAATTGTGGCCTTTGCTTCCACCCATTTGGAAACATAGTCCACTGCCAATAAAATGTATTTATATCCACAAGAAGAAGGAAAAGGTCCCATAAAGTCAATTCCTCAAACATCAAATATTTTGCAAAAAAGGACAGGGAATTGTGGTATCTCATTCCTACGGGACAATCTACCAGATTTCTGACACCGCTCACAAGTTTTACAGACAAAATATGCATCCCTAAATAATGTGTCCCAATATAAACCAGAATCTAAGACTTTCTTGGCGGTTCTCTTGGGACTGAAGTGCCCTCTACATGCATGCTTATGATGAAATTCAAGAACAGAAAACAACTCATCATTAGGGACACACCTCCTAACTACCTGATCTAAACATAATTTCCAGAGAATAGGGTGCTCCCAAACATAATACTTTTACTCACTCTTGATTTTATTTTGTTTATGTTTATTCATACCATGAGGGAACTTACCAGTGGTCAAGAAATTCACAATTGTCCAGGGAGTCATAGAAATACCATCTGTCTGCATCAAAATATGGTAAGGGAAGTCTCCATTAAAACTAAGACAACCTCCATCAACATTCTCGCATCCCTTTCTATCCTGAAGTCTCAGGTTAAACTCCTCGAGGAGAAGAACCCACCTCAGCAATTTGGGCTTAGACTCCTTCTTTGACATTAGGTAGCATGAGCTGCATGGTCAAAATAACCCAACTCTATTATTATTATTATTTTTTTTTATTTTTTTAACCCATTCTCCAACAAACTCCCTTCTTCTTCCTCAACGTTCTTCTCCTCCTCTTTTCAACCATTCCTCCATTTGAATCCCTATGAAAAACCGAACTTCAAGATTAAAACTCCCCTATAAATTGAACACACACAGTGGGGATGAGGAAAGCGGAACCAAGAAAGAAAGATTGAGTGAGAAGTGATAAAGATTAAGAAAAATTTGGGGATTGGCCATTAGGAGGGTAGAGAGTAGATTGAAAATCAAAGAGAAAAGAGAGAGAAAAAACTTTTGACAAACCCACGGACGACAAACCTTCATTCCGACAACTACTCGAAGCTACAATTTCCGGCAAACTCTAAACCCATTGAGTAGATTGGACATGGAGCTGCAAACGTTCGATGACCCCAAACGGAGTGACTTTCGATGATTGTGCACAATTTTGATGACGCTCGATTGGTACTTGAGGTGAAGAAATGATAGAAGAAGAGAGGGAAAGGAACCCATTAAAAAAGGATTAGGTTGAAGAAGAAGAGAAAAGGAGAAAAAAATTGTGGAAGAAAGAAGGAGAAAGGAGAAAAGGAAATTGGTAAAGGTGAAAGTGGGCTCGACTTATATTTTATATTTATTTATTGATTGATTTAATAAGTACAGTGGGCCTCACTTTTATTTTATACTTATTTATTTATTGGTTTAATAAATATGGTGTGCCCCACTTTATTTTCTAATATCTTTTATTTGTTTAATAGAAATGTCAGGACCTACTTTATATTTTATTATTTTATTTATTTTTAATTAGCATCATTATTATTGCTTTCTATCCTCTTTTTGTTTTTCTATCAATTATTTATTTATTGGTTTATTTTCCTTATTCTCATACCCACCTTCCAAATCTTTATTATTTTTTTCCTATCACTTATCTTAATTATTTCAAACAGTCCTAATGGATTCTCTTATTATATTTTCTTTTTCTCTAAATTATTTTTAAATGATTTTCAATTTGCTAAGTTGCATTTTGGGCTTTCATAAATTGATTTTGGGGTACAATTTGATGTTTTCAAAAGAATCTCAAGCTAAAGTCAAGTGCAATCTAAGTATAAAATTTCAATTTAGAATTTGTCTTAAAACATTTAAACCAAGTTTTTACTTTGCTAACTTTGTTTTCAAAGTTAAATTTCTACTTTAGTGTTACTAAATTTGGTCCTATTCCATCTTTAAATTTAAAATTGAAATTTCTTAGTAATATTTAAAATTGCTTGAATTTTAAAATTTTAAACAAAAACTTTAAATAGACTATAATTTAGATTGGAAAAATGAATTTTATCTTTACTAGAGTGTAGATTTTTATAAGTATTTCTTAATTTGGATTTAATCTACAATTGTCTTCAATTTTTTTTTATTGAATTTCTAAATAAAATCCAAATTAAGTGTACAGTTTTCCAAAAAAAAAAAACTTTAGTTTAATTTAAATTTCAAATTTCACATGAATTTCAAACATTAACTGATTTTCCATAAATCGCATGATGAGTTGATATATTGCTTTGGAGGCAAGTATTTCATAAGAAAATCCAAATATAAATTGACGGCATTGTCACTCACAAAATTCAACTATAATTTATCTTTATAGATATAGTGAACTCAGTGAGACATTTCTTTTTTATTTAAATTTTATCAAATTTTTTTACAACAAAATTGACTAGAAATTAATAATTTTGTCTAGGTTGAGAAATTTAAGTTGACCGTAAGAGAACACCTCTATCTAGAAATTATTCAGTTAGTTAATTTTTATTAATTTTCATTTTTATCAATTTTTTTTACAATTTTTGATAATAGAGTAAAAAGTTTTCAAACAAATATTGTAGGGCACTGATACCTTTCCTACACTCAACGAACCAAAAATGGTTGGTGGCTGACTCCAAACTTTTCACCTCGAAAGAGACCCTTAGGGAAGGACGTTAGTCGCTCCGCTCATGATGATGTTGCGATACCGATCATTAGCTACGCACTCCAAATATAAAATCTCATAATCGATATCAAAACTAAAATGGAAATGAGAAACAATCACAAAAGGCAAGATCATGGTGTGAGCATCGTAAGAAGCCAAGACATACTAAAGAAACTTGTTGGGATATTCATGGAAAACTTCCAAAGCCAAATAAAGGAATTGGTGATAGATGAGGTAAGGCACACTAACCAAGTGAAGGAATCAAATTCCTCAGTAGATGCGTTCATAAAATTCCTTTTGGATAAACGTAAAATAGTATAAGCATGAATTTACATAGAAGAATGGATTAGAAGAACTAACCCTTGAATACAATCTTCAATTCTTTTCTCTCCATGTCACGAACAATTCGTACCTCGAACATCTCCCTCGAACTTTGATGCTCATTTCAAGAACATAAATAGACACCACCCCCGGGCCTTCCTTGCTATTTTCAAAAATGAAAATCAAGGATGTGTGGACTTCTTGATTTTGGTTGGGAAAGAGTAATTGAGGGGGAGATTGCTTGAGAGAATTTTACAGAGAAAAATTTCATTCAAGAGTTCTTCCTTTTTTCTTTTTTTTTTTTCCTTCCAATTTTGTTATTCATCATGACAGAGGAGGTGAGAGGAAGTTAAAAATCCCCTCTACACATCTACAGAAAAAATAACTCCCACTTAACTCCCTAATGGGAGTTATATATAATTTATTTAATTTAAATGTATAGTAAATCTTATTTAATATATAGTTAAATTAGTAATATAATTAATTAATAATCAATTAATTAATAATTAAATATTGCATATTTAATTTCATTTGAATCATATTCAAACCATATCCTCTCACATAACCTATAATTTTAATATGAATCCTTGTCATATTAATTTTAACCTATAGTTTTAATATGAATCTCAATCATATTAATTTTAATCTATAGTTTTATATGAATCTTATTAAGATATTTATCTATCTCATATTATAAAAAATAATTTTAAATCTCAATCAAAATTAAATTTGTATTATAATATATCTATATATATTATATCAATTTGAATCACATTCAAATATTTGTTTCTCTCAGATTTTTTAATTTATAAACCATATTTATAAATAAATATATATTATAATATATTTATATACATTATATTAATTGTATCTTATACAATTGATTCACTTATTTAATTTGAACAATGCAAATTAATCAAAAATCAATTGATTCTCATTTTTACACTCATGAGCTAGCAAGAGGACTTTGTGAACCTATAAATTAAAAGCTCTAATGATACGAGATTAATTAATTAAAAATTTTAATCAAATTAATTAACATTTATTAATTACAAGTCACTCCACTAAAGACCTACCACTGCACTCTTCGCACAGTAGATATATTTTTGTGTCTATGGAAATAATCAATCAACAGTAAGTCGACCATTCACGAATTGCTCGTAATAACAATTGGGACAAATTATCTTTTTACTCTTGTATTACATCGAACTTCTTAAATACCACTAATCCCTTGAATGAATAAATAGTTTATAACCCAACTATAAATTAATCTCCTCTCGGGCCAGTGAGAGGGTGGATTCTCATTGTTCAAGATTTAGAATCAGTTCTTAGGGGAGCAATTCATCTACTTATCCTAAAGACAGGAAAGAGGGAATTCTATCTTATGAACCTATGTTTCCAGGTCCCTACTTGGACAAATCCCTAAAATGTTAGGCTTATTGAATCGATAAATCTGACCACTCTCACCCATACGAATCAAATTATTGTCCTCATAGATTGGAGTTCATAACTCACTCAGGATTAAGGTCAAGTCACCTATGGACATCATATGAAATGTTAATATTTTCAATCAACGATGTTATAAAAAGAGACTAATCATTTCACAATATAGTCTTATGCAAACTCTTTATGGATGATACCCCCACTCGCATGTCTCCCCATGAACGAGTAGAATTAAATCATTTGTAACACTTTACAACTATTGTAACAATTACAAAGTGTGTTGTATTCGTAGTTTCACCAAGATAAGACACCCATTCTTATCTATATACTACAGATCATTTAGATTATTACTTAAATATGATCCACCTGTATGTCAACCACATAAGTTAAATCAATAACATCGGATCATTCTTTAATGGATTATTGCATAAAATAATCAACCATGATTTTAAATAACCTATTAACTACGAGATTTTAGAGCATACATCCCAATACCAGGAGCATCATCTATAGGTAATTTTGCCTCTGAAAATAATATATTCACTAAAGAGCTGTTGGATCTCATCCAAAAACTCTTGGACAACCTCAACTTCCACTAAAGATGTATGAAAGAAGTATAACATTTATTGCTCAATTAAGGAACTCTTTTTGTGCCCTTAATGCAACTACAAACTTTAATACATGGATTGTTGATTCTAGAGCCTTAGATCATATGACAGGTGATGTTTCTCTTTTAACTAATTACTCTCATTGTATTGATCAACCTAATATAAGGATTGCTGATGAAACTTACTCTAAAATAGTAGGAACTGACAATATTTTTATTTCTAAAGATATTGTCTTAGAAAATATGTTGTGTGTTCCTACCTTAAATGTAATTTTTTGTTTATAAGCAAACCCACTCTAACAGAAGGTAATACTGTAATATTCAACTCACAAAAATGTATGTTTCAGGATTTGAATTGAGGGAAGATGATTAACAATGCTAAAGAATCCTCAGATCTCTATATCCTTAATATTCCCAAGCACCAAATGAAGGAATTAGGCATTGAAAGTTCCATTTTTGTTGCTCCAAAAAACATTTATGATAGTAAAATAATATTGTGGCATAATTGTTTAGGCCATCCCAATTTTGTATATTTGAAACATATTTTTCCAGAATTTTTAGTAAAAGTTTTCAAGTTTTTCAATGTGAGTCATGTGAATTGGCTTAGCAAACTCGATTGTTTTATTCGATAAGTAACTTCAAACCCTCTCAATCCTTTTCTATGACATATAGTGATGTTTGGAGGGCTAGTAGAGTTAAAAGCATGTCAAGGGCTAAATGGTCTGTTTCATTTATTGATGATCATATTAGATTCACTTAGATGTTTTTAATGAAAGAAAAATATGAGGTTACGATCATATTTAAAAAATTATATGTTATGGTAAATCTCTTCAATACTAAAGTTTAAATTTTTCATTTTGATGATGCTAGGGATTACTTTAATATGTCTTTAGAAAGTTTCTTAAAAGAAAATGGAATTGTTCATCTAAGTACATGCCCAGATACTCCCAAGTGGAATGGGGTTGCTAAAAGGAAAAATAGATGCATGCCATAAGTCTCTAGGGCCTTAGTGATTTCCTCTAATAGCCTCCATTATTTCTAGCGAGAAGCTATCCTCACTGCAACCTATCCCATTAATAGGATGCCATCACGAACTTTAGGTTTTAAAAACCTCGTACAAAAACTTCAAGAGCACTATCCTCATACTAGATTATTCCCTAAAATTCCCTTGAGAACCTTTAGATGTATTGCCTTTGTTCAAAACCATCAACCAAATATGAGTGAATTGGATCCTAAGTAAAAAAGGAAACAAATTTTACTCTCCATCATCAAAGAAATTTTATACCTCCATGGTTGTATCATTCTTTGCAAACCAACCATATTTTCAAAAAGGGAAGAATATTGAAATTCCCTTGTTGAAATGGAATAAAATCTTAATACCATCTTGACAACTCTTTATAACTCACTCGTCCTTGATGTCCTCAACCAAAATACTCATGAATATAGGGGAAAAAAACCCTAGTCTATAATAGAAGGAAAAACAAACATTTTTGAACTTGATATGGGTCCTAACCAAGAAACAATTGAAATATAAGAAAAATTAGTTTCTAACTCCCAAATGCAAAATGACATTGATCTTCCCATAGTCCAATGTAAAAGGGTAAGATCATGTACACAATTCCTAATAATGTTTATGAAGCTCTTAAGGACACCAATTGGAAGAAAGCAGTGTTAGAAGAAATAAATGCTTTAGAAAAGAACAAAACATGGGAAATACCTATCCATAAGAAAGAAAATAGTAGGATGCAAATTTATTTTCTCCATCAAATACAAATTCAATGGAGAAATTAACAGACTTAAAGCAAGACTAGTTGCAAAAGGTTTTACTCAATCATATGGCATTGATTACCAAGATATCTTTACCCCTGTAACAAAATTAAACACTATTCATGTCCTCTTCTCTTTAGTAGTGAATAGTGATTTGGTACTTCACCAATTAGACATAAAAAATGTCTTCCTAAATGGAGATTTAGAAAAAGAAGTCTACATGGATATATCTATCGTATAAAACCAACAACAAAAAAATAAAGCACCAATAAAGTGTATAAACTAAAAAAATCTCTTTATGGTCTAAAACAATCCCCTTGAGCTTAGTTTGACAAGTTTTCAAAGGTTGTTAAAATCAAAGGATACCTACACCGTCAATTTGATCATATACTTTTTTACCAAACATTCCTGCTAAGGAATGGTCGCTACTATTATTGTTTATATGGATGATATTATTCTCACAAGAGACCATGAAGAAGAAATAAGAAAACTAAATTCGCTCCTAGCTAAGGAATTTGAAGTAAAAGATTTGGGGCCCCTAAAATACTTCCTAGGAATGGAAGTGGCATGCTCCATGGAGGTTTGTGTATCTCCCAAAGAAAATACGTCATTGATCTTCTAAAGGAGACGTATGTTCGGAAGAAAGCCCTCAAATACTCCCATTGATCCTAACTATTCATCTAGAAAAGAGAAAACATTGGTCAATAAGGAACAATATCAAAAACTTCTTGAAAAATTCATTTACTTAACTTACACTAGATCTGATATTTGTTTTACAGTTAGCTTTGTAAGCTAATTTATGAAAAATTCGACTAAAGAAAATATGTAGGTTGTGTACAAAATCCTTAGATACTTAAAATTAACTCTGGAGAAGGATTATACTTCAAGAAATCCAAGAAAATAAATGTTGAAGTCTTCAGAAGTGCAGATTGGGCAAGCTCAAAAGTTTATAGAAGATCCATTACTAGATATTACACCTTTGTTTGGAGAAATCTAGTCACTGGAAGAAGTAGAAAACAATCAGTTGTATTTAGAAACAGTGTTGAAGCAGAATTAAGAACCCTAGTTGAAGGCATATGTGAAGGAATATAACTCAAAGAGCATCTTATCAGAATTGAGACTCACCATTCAAGAACCAATGGAGTTCCACTATGACAACCAATTATCTATAAGTATTGCCAAAGACCCTGTCCATCGTGATCGTCTGAAACATGTCGACATTGATCGACACTTCATCAAAGAGAAAATTGAAACCAAAAGCATCTCTCTTAATTACATACCTATCAAGATGCAAATTGTCGATCAAGATGAATTTTTTTCGATTGCAAAACTCAACTAATCATATAATATTTATAATAATGAACTAACAATTTATACTACTAAGTAGCATAATTGGCAAGTCTGGGTCAAACCATAGGGAAACATGGAAAATTAGTCCTTCAAAGCCCATTTTCAACTAAAATCGTAAATGGGGGAGAGGGGGGGGGGGGGGTTAGGTGTGGCTCAATGCAATCTTGTTCATCAAATTATTTAAATGTAACTTTAGCTTCTTGATTATGCCTAGCCCAATTGATTGAAAATTCTACCAATGGTCCTAATTATCTAATTAGCTAACCTTGCATAGATGAGTCCATACTAAACATATTTAACCAATCGCATTAAGCTCTAAGGATTACACTAGGATGAACATTCAATTTCTATCGTATAATTAAACATTCAATACGATATTCTCTAGGTCAATAGGACAATACTCTTCGTCGTCGACTACAAGTTGCAAGTCTAACTAACCTATTTCTTCTCATGGATTTCATATAGTGAAAGCTAACCTTAAGCATTCAATCACAAATTCTCAAGTAGTTTGTCAAACAATCAAGAGAAGCAATTGATTAAGCAAATTAAACAAGAACAAACCCAAAGCTAAGATATAATAATTATATTGAAATAAAACTCCCAAAATTTACATTATTCCAAATCTTAAAATCCTCTAAACTAGAAACCCATAAACCTTACCTTTCCAGGGAGATGGAGAAGACAAGATACAGCTTCATCTCTCCTGATTACATGAGGAAAAAGGAAGAAAAATATAAATGAAAGAGAGAAAATGGAAAGAAATTCGACTTGGGGCCAAATGGGAGGTGGTTTGCCCTAAAAAAAATGAAGATTTCTTTTATATAATCGTGATAGTGCCATGAAGCCCTTGTCGCACAGTGCAAAGAGGGTAAGGTAGTGCAACAACACTTCCCCTTTGCGCGCATGTCTGTCGCGTGCGTCCCTGTAGTGTCGTGGTGCCATAGGGTAGAGTCAGGGCACTACACCAAATTTGGTGCTTTTGGAAAAAGCGTCGAGCGTTGGCGCCACAATGTTATGCACTGTGCCTCCAAGGTCATTTTCGTCATTTTACCTCATTTGAAGTCTGAATGCTTATTTTAGCTCCTAATTGCTCGAAATTAACTTCAACGACCTATAATGGCTGATTCTACCTCCTAGGCGCCCGAAACCTATAAAAACATTAAATAAACACATTAAACACAATAACGACCTTAAATTAAGCGAAGCGATACAACACATTTTCGACGTTATTAGGGGTGTTCAAATGACTTGATAACCCAAACAACCTGAATTATCCAACCCAAAATATAAGGGTTGGGTTGGGTTAGTTTTCTTCTTGGGTTGGATTGGGTTAAATTTTTTATTTTTATTTTTGTTAGGTCACGAGTTGGCTAAAAAATTTTTTTGGTTGACCAGACACAACCCGTGTTGGGTTTTATGCCCTAAAACTCGTAGATAGTAAATATTTTAATTGACCATCATCAATAAAGAGTTATGGATGTTAAATCAATAAATTTTGTTGTTTGTATTATTGTCTATTTTTTTTTCTCAATAACCTTAAATCCAATAAATTAACATCCAAGATTGTTTTATGAGACCTAAACTATATGTGGAGACATACAGGGATCAATGTTTAAGATACAACCTAAAGGGTCTATAGTATAGGGATAAGGTTAGGTACTTTATCCTTGTAACCTATGGATACGACCCACTTTGTATTTGATACAAACGTAAGGATCTAATGTGTTCGGGTAGATGACGCACGAGTGGAGATATCCTATGCAATGAGTTTGCATAAGACTGGACCGCGAAATAGTAACCACTGGATGTAACACCTTTGACTAGTTAAGTTACTATTTCATTAGGATGACCTAGGCGAATTAGTCTTAATCCTGAGTATATTATGAACTCCTGTTTACGAGGGATTATCCTTTGATTTGTTTGGGTGAGGGTGGCCAGATCGTCGAACCAATAAGCCTACCATTTTGGGAACAAGATTGAGCGGGAAGCTGGGAATATAATACTAAAAGATGGAATTCACTCCTTCCCGCCCAAAGGGTAAGTAGATGTGTGTTTCCTTAAGTGGTGTCTTCGAGATTTGAACAAAGAGCCCTACCTTCTTATTAGCCTGAGAGAGGTTTTTGTTTATTGTTTGGACCATAAACAGGTTGTTTATTAGAAGAGCACTAGTACTTAAGAAGCCAGAGGTAACCTAGGAGTAAAACGATAATTTAACACAGTTGGAGTTACGAACATTTGCGAAGGACTAACTTGCTAGTATTGGACTATATTTGTGGACGTAGAAATATATTTGTAGTGAAAAGAGTGCAGCTGTGGGTCTTTAGTGAAGTGTACACAAAATTAACAAATATTGATTAACGTGGTTAATGAGTTTAATCAATTAATGTCATATCGTTGGAGCTTCTGATCTGTAGGTCCACCAAGTCTCATCTTTAGCTCACTAGAGGTTACTTAAAGGGGATAATTTGAATTTTTAAATTAATTTGAGAAAACTATATATTAATGAGATTAATATATAATTAATTATGGATATGGTCTATAATTAAATTGGAAAGCAATATTTGGATAAGATTCAAATTAATTTATTCAAGTGAATTAGATTCACAAAGAATCAATTAATAGAGATGTTTTGCACATATACATGGGATGTATATGATAATTAAATGTATATACTAAATTGGGTTTAATGTATTAGTAGTTATTTAATTATTGTGTAAATTAAAATTAAATAATTTTTATTTAATTGTACAAATTAAATAAGTGTTATTTAAT
This sequence comes from Benincasa hispida, assembly GCF_027475165.1. NCBI lineage: Eukaryota > Viridiplantae > Streptophyta > Magnoliopsida > Cucurbitales > Cucurbitaceae > Benincasa > Benincasa hispida. The sequence goes on along the minus strand of NC_143489.1, from coordinate 40,521,622 downwards.
TGGGCTAATTGATTAAATAAGTGTTATTTAATTAATTAGGCTAATTAATTATAGAAAAGAAAAATATATTGGGAAAGGGGCTTGACTCTTCTCTATATAAATACCTCCCCATGGCCCTATGAGAATACACTGAATACACAATTCTCATTGCAAAGAAACTCTAACAATACACAACTCCCTAGTGTTATTGTGTAGAATTTTCTCTAAGTCTTTCTACTCTCTAAAACCTTATTCTCCTCTCTTTCTCTCCCAATAGTTGGATAACATCTATCCCTCTATTGGAATCCAAGAAAATAACGAGGTAACTCTCGTGGTAGTATTCTAGATTGCTCGAGGAGTTATTCGTGATCAAGACTGGTTGGAGATTCGTTCGTTGGAACCTTGAAGAGAATTGTTCATGACACTTGGGGAATCTACGAAGGTAAGAACTGTTATAATCTTTTCCCTAATAGAATGCTAATTTACTTGTTTATGTATTCTACTTTGTATAATGATTTTGTTTAATGTAAAAATCGATTTGTGGGATGCAAGGCGTTCTAACAAAATGCTTCCTCTACGGGATTCGGTCCACATCTCTTTAATTGGTATCAGAGCCAATTCCTTGCATCTTCGTTCTTCATATTTGATGCGTAGAATTGTGATGTGTTACAGTGTGAGTTTACGGTGATGTGTGTTATGCGGTGATCATGCAAACTTTCCTAACAAGGCTCAAGTATAAGCATTCTTAGGTTTCCTGGTAAGTCCTGGGTCGAACATAGGGACAATAAGTAGATATGCGATAGACTCTTCGATTCTATTGTGGTGGTAAACAAATGAAGTGGATAGTGTTTTGAGTGAGATTTTTCCTATGCGACAGAGTTGAACGCAGAGTGATGAAAGCGTAGAGTTACAATAAGTATTTGATGAAGAGGCTGAGAAGGGGTTTAGCTAACATTTCATAAGATGGTGCACAAGTTATGCGATCATACTACACACAAATAACAACAGTTCATTTCTCAATGCAAAATGCCATAATTCCTATTTCTAGGACACATGCGATGTGTATGTGAGACAGTCGATAGGACTTATTTCTAAGCCTCTACTCTTGCCTATGCGATGATGAATGATGCACACATAAAACAAGGTGACCGCGTACAATCATTCCTATTTCTAGGGTGCATGCAATGTGTAAATAGCAATAGAACTTATGTCTAATTTTCTATTTCTTTCTTATGCGATTCTAATCCAACTCTCTGAAGCCTAGATTCTATCTTTAGACTACTCTCTCAAGTATGTCCAAATGATGAATGATGCATACATAAGATAAGATGATCGCATAAAATGTAAATTTTAAGTCATGTTAGCTAAGTACTTCTCAACCCATTCAGAAATTTAGCTACTCATGCATGGTATGGAGAGATTGAACATAGATCGAAATGAGATTTCCCTTTTCTGCAAATAAAGTACTGAGTACAAAATAACAAATGGATTTGGGAGATAACAAGCCTGGTAAGCAATGTCTTACTTCCCGTGACCTTTTACACTACTCTTTTATCACTTCAACTTTGTTCTCAATGTGGATTCTTGCTCTCGCAAGGGTTGGCCATCTCTCCCATGTGTTGCTTTCCGGCAGTCTCTCGATCTGTCCGGGAGCGATTTCTCCTGGCTTTGCTTGTCTCCTTGCTCTCTCCGTCCTCTATGTATATGTATGAGTATGTGTGTGAACAGACTAACTGATTGACTAACTTGCTAACTTTTTTCTCTGGTGATCTTCGGTATTTATAGATTTCAAGGTGAAGTAGCCTTTCTTGCTAATGATTGTAATGATGGACGACATTAATTCCCCTACTTTTTTGCGCCATTTAATGGCCACCAAAAGTTGAGTGTACTTGCTATAGTGTGGCTTTTAACGGCTTGTCAACTAAATTTAAAATCGACCGTTATCAACTTTCCGTCCCATCATAATTTATTATGTTGTCACCTTGATTCGAGGTTTTTATGTGGCCACCTTTTTAAGAAACTTCTCACGATCGCATGACTTGCGATCGCAATCTTCAAGTGCACTGACGCATTGTGCCTTTGGATCGCAATTTCATATGCGCCATCACATTGTACTTGCACAAAATAGGTAAATTAATTGCTTTTATGCGATGAGCGCTTGCGATCGCAATTCCTTTTAGTCTAGTGCTTTTGAACATGATATTGCCTATTTTACCATCGTATTCTCTCATTGTTTTACTTATTTCAGCTGTAATAACTTGTATTTCTATCAGTTATCAGTATTTTTTGAAACAAAATCGTTTAGAGGTGGGTTTTCATATTTTGCATTTTGAATGTTTGAATGTTGGTTTGCAAAATTGGTTGTTTTCGATTTTCGCACTAGATTGCTTTTTAATTGGATTAAATTGTAAGAGTCCATTGTATTTTTGGGCAATTCAATTCTTGCTTTGTGTTTGTAAGTCCGTGTCGATTGATAGAGCAACTGTTGCTAAAGAGATCAAGAAGAAACGGAAGTGTTTGGGGTGAGTTTAGAGCAAAAATCATGTAGAATGGGAGTGTTCTCCAATCAGCGTCGCGATGCTGCTATCACAGCACTGAAAGGCAGTAGCATCGCATTGCAGTCTTAGCGTTGCAACGTTGCCCTCAGCATTGCAACGCTCCAAATTTTGATGGAGCATAATGGCACGAGCACAAGACGAGATCGACTGTTGCTTTTAACCTAATTCTTATATGTATTTTTTTATTTACATTAATTAATTAAATTAATATAATATTTATTTTAATTTAATCAATTAATTTTGTTTTAGGGTGCTAAAATTGGTCCAATTTTTGTTGTTTAATTTAATTATGCATTGGACGTATGTTATAAATTATTTTTTGAATTCATATTACATATTGTATGTCATATAAATTAAAAAATACCCACCTTAGTGTAAACATGTACATGCATCACAATTAAATATAAAGGGTTATATTTTATAGATGCATGATCGATTTAGCATGCTCATGCATCATAATATAAGTGTTATGATAAATAGATGGGACTAAGAATAGGTTAATCTTTTTAATTTGTTTTAATAGGATTAAAATGAATTTCAATAAAAGATTAAATTTATAAAATAATTTCCCATAAAGGACCTTCGTCTCAAGAAGGTTTTGTCTAGGAGGAGGTATTTAAACTGATAGAAATGGAACACCTTTACATAGGAACTGACCTGGAAGGTGAATTGGGTAAATATTTTATAAGCATACAATAAATGATTGATTTTATTAACAGTGTTAAATAAATGAAATCAAATATTGTTAAATTCAATATAAATGTTATATTGAGCAAACGTAGTAATGGACTTAGATAGATTCATTAACCAGGTTTTAACTAAGTATAATAAAATACTAGAATACTTTAGTGGGATGAAGTTGGTATATATGATATATTAAAATTTCAGCTCTCACGTCCCCATTAGTTCACACCGTAAAATATTGGAGGGTCACACTTACATGATGATTTAAGTTAGGTAATGAATCCTTGACCGAAACAAAATTAGCTAAGAAGTATAGGAATAAGAGTTATTCTGGTATTAGTGATTACCTGAGATTGTCTCAATTCAAGGAAAAAGTAACTGATCACACTTCGGTGGTTGTTGCTCTAAACCTCTGAAGTATCGTTGCAAAAACTGAAATCAATAATTTAATTAGGATTCTATGATTACATGTATTTTTGATAAATTGATTGGATAACGAAGTAATGGGTTATGACAAAGATAATTAATACGGTCAATTGATTGTTATATGTTTCAGCGTGACTTCTTTAATTAAATTATTCAACATCCATTAACTGTCGGTCACTCCACTAAAGATTGATAGCTGCACTCTTCGCACTAGAGATACATTTCTATGTCCATTGGATATAACTAGTCAACAGTGTGATAACCTTTCACTTGCTCGTAAGTACAGTTGGGCAAAAATTACCGTTTTGCCCCTATAGTTACATCTAACTTCTTAAGTACCACAGATCTCTCTAATGAACAATAAGTCATAGTCCAAATATGACCAAACCCCTCTCGGGTCAAGAGAGGGTGTGGCGCCACACTTTTCAAGCCTCGGAACCAGCTTTAAGGGAGTAATTTATCTACTTATGCAGATGTTAGGGAAGAAGTGAATTCCATCTTGTGTAGTTGTGTTCCCAACTCCCCAATCAGACGAATCCTCAAAATGGTAGGCTTATTGAGTCGGCGATCTGGCTACTCTCACCCATACAAATAAAAGGACCACCTTTATAGCCAGAGGTTCACAACTCACTTCGGATTTAAGTCATGTTACCTGTGGTCATCTTGGTGAAATATAAGTCTCTATTATGAACGGTGTTATATAACGAGAGTAGTCATTTCGTGGTCTGGTCTTATACAAACCCCTTTATAAAGAATACCACCGATCACATATCTCCACATGAATGATCAGGATCAGATCATTTGTAGCACTTTACAACAATTCTAACATCTATAAAACGAATTGTATTCGTAGTGCCACTAAGATAAGGTACCCAGCCTTATCCATCTATTATAGACAATTTAGGTTATCACTTAAACATTACCCACATGTGTTTCTCCACATACATGTTTAAGCTACAGAAATAACCTTAGATGTTAGTTTATTGGCTTATGGGTTAATGCTACTAAATGTCGAATAAAACATCCCATATTTTATTAAATAAATAAAATGTTTGTACATTACAATTACAAACTACGGGACCCACGAGATTTAAGGCATATACCTCAACAGGCTCCCGCTGCTGGCAATGACAAAGGCAAAGTTAAGGCTGATAAGGGAAAATTCTATATACTATGCTATGTTATGCTATGCACTAGGCCAGACATTTGTTATGCAGTTGGAATTGTAAGTAGTACCAATCCAATCCAAGATTAGACCATTGGATAGCGATTAAGAACATCCTCAAGTATCTTAGGAAAATGAGGGACTATAAGTTGGTGTATGATAACGGGCAGAAATGCACGTTATCATAGTGCTAAGTTCTTAAACAATGTTGGGTTACGTTGAAGAAATATGTTAATTGCGTCCATTAAGCATAAATTCTATAATATTGTGGTCGCATGCGTCCAACGCATTAGAACAGTTGATCTTGATATTTTTTGTGCAGAATATACGTTAATGCAATGCAAAGATGGCGATCGTAGGAATTCACTAGGCGAGCGTAATTTCACCGCAAAGCTTTGCATTGATCTTGCTCGCAAACATTCGCCCAAAAAGGATCACCGCAACTTGGTCAGCGCAACATTATGGGCGCATCCGTGTGAAAGGCCAATTAAGAACGATGGGACAGAAAGTTGATGACAATCGAATCCAAATTAAGATGACAGTCAATAACGGTCATGAAGTACATTCAGCCTTGTGTGACTTGGGGGCCAAAAGAAGAAAGAAAAACAATGCAACCTTCCCTCGTGGAACCACCAACACTTGAACTAAAGACTCTACCAACCCATTTGAAGTACGCATTTCTTGGGCAGAATGAGAAGCTGCCAGTGATAATTTCATCTGCACTCAATGAAGATCAAGAGAATGTGTTGATGAGCATTCTCAAGAAACATGTACGAGCAATTGGCTGGACGCACACTGACATCAGAGGAATTAGCCCTGCGTACTGCATGCACCACATTCGTTTTGAGAACGATCACAAAGCAACAATTGAAAATCAATGCAGACTTAACCCAGCGATGAAGGAGGTTGTCAAAAAGGAGATTATCAAGTGGCTGCATGCGGGCATTATCTATCCCATAGGAGATAGCACGTGGGTCAGCCCTGTGCAATGTGTGCCGAAGAAAGGCGGAATGATGGTAGTCCTAAATGAGAACAATGAATTAATACCGCAAAAAATCATCAGTGGATGGTGCATATATATGGACTACCGCAAGTTGAATGCAGCCACAAAGAAAGATCACTTCCCTCTGCCATTCATTGATCAAATGCTAGATAGACTAAGAGGGAATGATTTTTACTGCTTATTGGATGGGTATGCCAGATATAATCAAATCATGATAGCCCCTGAAGATCAAGACAAGACCACATTCACCTGCCCATATGGGACATTCGCTTTCCGCCGTATGCCGTTTGGCCTCTGCAATGCGCCGAGTACATTCCAAAGGTGCACAATGACGATCTTTTCAGATTATCTCAAGGTCTCAATAGAAATATTTATGGACGACTTCTCCATTTATGGGATCACTTATGAAGCCTGCGTAGCCAATTTGGAAAAAATTCGGAAGAGATGTGAGGAGACAAACCTGGTACTCAACTGGGAAAAATGTCCCTTCATGGTGAAAGAGGGTATAGTGTTGGGACACAAGGTCTTCCAGGAAGGGTTGGAGGTGGACAAAGCAAAGATTGAAGCAATTGAAAAACTCCCACCTCCAACCAGTGTGAAGGTTGTGCGAAGCTTCTTTGGGCATGCTAGATTCTATAGACGATTTGTCAAGGACTTTTCTAAGATTGCACGACCACTGAGTGCATTGTTAGAGGCGGACAGGAAATTTGAGTTTGACAACAGTTGCCTCAACACATTCAAATTATTAAAAGAAGAGCTGATTACCGCGCCTGTACTAATTGCACCGGATTGAACAATGCCATTTGAAATCATGTGTGACGCAAGCGAGTATGCGATGGAGGCTGCATTAGCGCAAAAGAAGAAAACTATTTTTCACCCCATCACATATGCAAGTAAGACTCTAAACTCTGCTCAAATAAATTATACCACCACTAAGAAAGAACTACTGGCTGTGATTTTTGCTTGGATAAATTCAGGGCATATCTATTGGGAACCAAGGTATTCATTTAATGACAAAAAAAGACGCAAAGTTGAGGTTGATCAGATGGGTTCTCTTCCTTCAAGAATTTTATATCGAGATAATTGATCGGAAGAGGACGGAGAATTAAGTTGCGGATCACTTGTCCCGATTGGAAAATCTCGAGGTTGACCATAATGAATCTGAGGTGAGTGTTGTGTTCTCGTACGAGCAGTTGTTCCACATATAAGAATTGCCCTGGTATGCGGACATCGTTAATTATTTGGTTTGTGAACAATTTCCTGAAGATTACACCTATCATCAACAGAAGAAGCTTAAGAATGAATGCAGACACTATTATTGGGATGAGTCGAATCTGTATAAAAGAGGTGCAGACCAAATCATTCGATTATACGTACCAGATGCTGCTCAACAACACATATTGTCACAATGCCACGACTCACCATATGGTGGGCAGTTTGGAGGACAACACACTGCAGCCAAAGTTTTGCAAAGTAGATTCTTTTGGCCTTCATTATTCTAGGATGCAGCTGACTACGCAATGAAATGTGATCGGTGTCAACGCACAGGTAACATTTCATGGAAGAACGCAATGCTAATGAACACTATCTTGGAGCTGGAACTATTTGATGTATGCAGGATTGATTTCATGGGACCATTCCCTCCTTCGAACGGTAAACACTATATTTTATTAGCTGTCGACTATGTCTCCAAGTGGGTAGAGGCAACAGCATGCGTCGCAAGTGATACGACGGTAGTCTCCCAGTTCCTAAAGAAAAATATTTTCAATTGTTTTGGCACTCCTCGTGTCATCATAAGTGATGAAGGATCACACTTTGTCAATCACAATATCAAGGAGTTGCTACGCAAGTACAGTATCCTCTATAAGGTGGCCACTGCATACCATCTGCAAACGAATGGTCAGGCTGAAATGTCCAATCGAGAAATTAAGTTGATACTTGAGAAGGTAGTAAAACCTTCACGAAGAGATTAGGCAGTGAAGCTTGATGATACATTGTGGGCATACCGGACCGCATTTAAAACACCAATAGGTATATCCCCCTATGCATTGGTATTTGGTAAGGCGTGTCATTTGCCTTTGGAGCTAGAGTATAAAGCATTGTGGGCGGTCAAGAAACTGAATTTTGATTTGAAGAAGGCAGGGGAAGCGCATAAAATGCAGCTGGACGAACTATTAGAATGGAGGAACAATGCACATGAAAATACGAAGATTTATAAAGAGCGCACCAAGTGCTGGCATGGTCAACGCATATGCGGTAAGAACCTCCAAGTCGGGCAAAAGGTCTTGCTATTCAACTCACGTCTGCGACTCTTCCCGGGAAAGCTAAAGTCATGTTGGTCCGGACCGTTCATAATTAGACAAGTACTTCCGCATGGTGCGGTGGAATTATCAAATGATGACGGAACCAACATATTTAAAGTCAATGGGTAGCGATTAAAGGCATATCAATGAAAAGGTTGTCATCGCCAAGTTGACTCCGTGGATCTAAAAAACTTTGAATAAAGAAGGAAGTAGGTGGTCTTTGTGTTATCAAATGATCGCAATCTATCAGGGACGCAAGTTTTGAGAAACCTCAATTCTTCAACTCTTTTCTCCATTACTTGGAATTTTTACCATCTTTTCAAATCCTGATCTATCCTTATTTTACTCTTACTATCTTTATTTCTGAAAAAAAAAACGAGTTTTTTTTTTGTTTAAAATAATTTGACTCTCTCTTTATTTTTCTTGCAACGATTGAGGCGCTGGATTGCGGAGATGTTACGCGACAAAGTATTTATCTTACTCCATCATCGCAACCTAAAGAAGCGAAATCGCCGCAAAAATGGATGCGTCAATACAATGCGGGCGACAACGCAAAATTTGGGGGTGTACTCTTCCTTCTCTTTTTTACCAATTTTGCTCCATCACATTGCATTTTAGTTTTACAAGCTTTATCACCGCATCCTCTTTGATCGTCGCAATCATTTGACATGTAGATAAATTTAGTAGTTTACCATATTCTGTGCCAAGTATGATTTCAATGATGAAAGATATGCTTCATCAAGAATAAAGTAGCTTTTCTAATACTTTATGTGGATGATATCCTACTCATTAAGAATGATGTAGGATACCTTACTGACATTAAGGAATGAATGGCAGTTCAATTCCAAATGAAATATTTGGGAGGGGCGCAGTATATACTTGGGATTCAAATCATCAAGGATCACAAGAATATAACATTAGCTCCGTCTCAAGGAACTTATATCGACAAAATGTTGACTCGATATTTGATGCAGAACTCTAGGAAGGGTTTGTTACCTTTTAGGCACGGGATTCACTTATCTAAGGAACAGTGTCCTAAGAAACCTCAAGAAGTTGAGGATATGAGATGTATTCCCTATGCCTCCGTTGTGGCTAACTTAATGTATGCTATGCTATGCACTAGGCCAGACATTTGTTATGCAGTTGGAATTTTAAGTAGGTACCAATCCAATCTAAGATTAGACCATTGGACAGCGATTAAGAACATCCTCAAGTATCTTAGGAGAATGAGGGACTACAAGTTGGTGTATGATAACGGGCAGTATCATAGTGCTAAGTTCTTAAACAATGTTGGGTTGCGTTGAAGAAATATGTTAATTGCGTCCATTAAGCATAAATTCTATAATATTGCGGTCGCATGCGTCCAACGCATTAGAACAGTTGATCTTGATATTTTTTGTGCAGAATATGCGTTAATGCAATGCAAAGATGGCGATCGTAGGAATTCAGTAGACGAACATAACTTCACCGCAAAGCTTTGCATTGATCTTGCTCGCAAACATTCGCCCAAGAAGGATCACCGCAACTTGGTCAGTGCAACATGGTGGGCGCATCCGTGTGAAAAGCCAATTAAGAGTGATGGGACAGAAAATTGATGACAGTCGAATCCAAATTAAGATGACAATCGATAACGGTCACGAAGTACATTCAGCTTTATCGGTGATAATTATTCGGTGCGTCAATAAGGCATTAAAGCTGTCCCATTTGTACAACCAGGAGAAAGAAGCCACCTTTTACCATGGATGCCCTATAAATACCAAGTGCATTATTCAGAAAAGCGGTTGATCGGTTGACGAGTTAACCAGTTGCTTTTGTTCATAGTTTTCTTTTCCATTTTACGGGGGAGCAAGAGAAGAGTGTTGGCACCGGAGATCGGCCAGGCCAACTTGGGAGAGAACCTTGGGGCGTAAGAGCAGTGAGTGGGCCGACTCTCGCGAGAGCGAGATTATCTTTAGAGCACGAGTAGAATCAGTGTAAATGCCTGGCAGCAAGAAATTTCTACCAGACTCTTTATTATACTTGCATTGTTATTTGTACTTCATCTTCATATCTATTTAATGGAAGTTCTATTTCTACATCTGCTCACTCTTTTAATACGCATGAGTAGCTAAACTAGTTGAATGGGTTGAGAAGAACTAAGCTAACATGACCTAGGAAGTTTATTGCTTGCGATTCTCTTATTCTATGTTGTGGAAAATACCCTTTAGAGTTAATCGAGAGAGAGTTAAAGAAAGATCCTAATGTCTCGAGAGAGCTAGGTTAGAATCTGGACTCGAAAGAGCACGATTAGGCTTGCATAAATAAGAGATAGGGACTTAGAGATAAGCTCTGTTTGTCAACACTGCATCGTATGCACCCTAGGAATAGGTATGATATTATGTGGTCGTATATTTGTGTGGATATCATTTCATCATCGCATAAATAGGAACAGAGGTTTATGTGTAAAACCTTTAGACTTATTGCATATATATTGCACGCGTTCTAGTATTAGAAGCCGTCGCATTCACGCCGAGAGGTGGTTTACTATTGTATGCATGTTGCAGGATCGCAAAGCATGAACGCATTCTAGGGAGTGTTAGCCGAAACTTTTCTCAACCCGTTCACCACATATTCATCGTATTTCCCGTTTACCAACTCTTTTCAAACTTCGCCACATTTTTCATTTATTTACATCAACGGAAATAACAAACCCAATGATTTATTTATTTAACTGGTTACTGCAAGTCTTCATAAAAATCACCAACACAACTATCTTCACAAGTCCCTGTGTTCGACCCTGGACTTACCAGGAAACTCAGAGGAATTTACACTTGAATTTTGCTGGGGAAACTTGAGTGCACAATGCAATCCATCAACATATATCATCCATATTTCCATTCAATAACATCAATGCATCAGTGTACAAAGCTAAGGATTTGATTTTTACAGGATACACAGACTCTGATTTCAAAACTTACAAGGATTCTAGGAAATCCATGTCAGGATCAGTGTTTACCTTAAACGGGGGAGTTGGAGTATGAGGTAGTATCAAGCAAGGATGTATTGCATATTCCACTATGGAAGCTGAGTATATAGTTGTTCCAAATATGGACTTGCCCATCACCTTATACTATGACAACAGTGGGGCAATGACCAACTCTAAAAAACCTTGCAGTCACAAGCGAGGAAACCATATTGAGAGGAAGTATCACTTGATACAAGAGATTGTGCAAAGGGGAGATGTGATCGTCACAATGATTTTCTCAAAGAACAAAATTACTAATCCATTTATGAAGGCTCTCTCGACTAGAGTGTTCAAGGGTCATCTAGAGAATCTAGATCTACGAGACATGTACATATTATAATCTAGGGCAAGTGGGAGATGTGTAATGGGTATATGGATGCCTTGGTTTATTGTATTTATTATTATCTCGCCTTTTGGATTGTGTATAACCCACTGACTAGAGTTTCAGTTCAAGTGGGAGTTTGTTGGGTTTTATGCCCTAAAACTTGTAGAAAGTAAATATTATTAACTGATTGTCATCAATAAAGAGTTATGGATGTTAAATAAAATAAATGTTATTGTTTGTCTTGTTGTCTATTTTATCTTAATAACCTTAAATCCAATAAACTAACATCCAAGTTTGTCTTATGAGTCTTGAACTATATGTTCAGACATACATGGATCAATGTTCAAGATACAACCTAAAGAGTCTATAGTATAGGGATAAGGTTGGGTACCTTATCTTAGTAACACTATAGATACGACCCACTTTGTATTTGATACAAACGTAATGATCCAATGTGTTCTTGTAGATGACAAGGGAATGGAGGTATCTTATGCAATGAGTTTGCATAAAATTAGATCGCCAAATAGTAACCACTAGATGTAATACCGTTGACTATTTAGGTTCCTATTTCGTTAGGATGACCTAGGCGACTTGGTCTTAATTTTGAGTATATTATGAACTCCTGTTCACGAGGGATTACCCTTTGATTTGTATGGGTGAGGGTGCCTAGATCGTCGACCCAATAAGCCTACAATTTTGGGAACAAGATCAAGTGGGGAGTTGGGAACATAATAACACAAGATGAAGCTCACTCATTCCTGCCTAAAGGGTAAGTAAATGAGTGTTCCCTTAAGTGGTGTCTCTAGGACTTGATCAAAGAGCCCTACCATTTCATTGGCTCGAGAAAGGTTTCTGTTTATTGGTTGGATCATAAACAAGTTGTACATTAGAGGAGCATTGGTACTTAAGGATCCAAAGGTCATCCAAGGGTAAAACAGTAATTTAATCTAGTTGGGCATACGAACACTCATGAAGGACTAACTTCCTGTATTGGTCTATATCCGTGGACACATAAATATATTTGCAGTGTATTGGTCTATATTCGTGACCACTCATGAAGGACTAACTTCCTGTATTGGTTAATGAATATTGATTAACTTGGTTATTAAGTTTACTCAATTAATCTCATATTGTAGGAGCTTCTGATCTACAGGTCCACAGGTCTCGTCATTAGCTCACTAGAGAATACTTAAAAGGGATAATTTGAATTATTCAAATATGAGGAAACTATATACTAATGATATTAATATATAATTAATAATGGATATGATCGATAATTAAATTGGAGAGCAATATTTGAAAAAGATTCAAATTAATTAATTCAAGTGAATTACATTCACAAAGAATTAATTAATAGAGAGGTTTTGCACATATACATGGGATGTCTATGATAATTAAATGTATACACTAAATTGGGTTTAGTGTATTAGTAGCTATTTAATTATTGTGTAAATTAAAATTAAATAATTGTTATTTAATTGTGCAATTAAACAAGTATTATTTAATTGGGCTAATTGATTAAATAAGCATTATTTAATTAAATGGGCTAATTAATTAAATAAATGTTATTTGATTAATTATAGAAAAAGAAAATATATTGGGAAATGAGCTTGACCCTTCTCTATATAAAGTCCTCCCCATGGTCCTATGGGAATACAGTGAATACATAATTCTCATTGCAAAGAAACTTTGACAATACACAACTCCCTAGTGTTATTATGCAAGATTTTCTCTAAGCCTTTCTCTCCCAATAGTTGGATACCACTTATCCCTCTATTGGAATCCTAAAAAATAACGAGGTAACTCTTGTGGTAGTGTTCTAGATTACTCAAGGAGTTGTTCATGATCAAGACCATTTGGAGATTCGTTCGTTGGAACTTTGGAGAGAATTGTTTGTTGTACTTGAGGAATCTATGAAGGTAAGAATTGTTCTAATCTTTTTCCCCATAGAATGCTAATTTACATGTTTATATATTCTACTTTGTATAATGATTTTGTTTAATGTACAAATTGATTTACGGGATGCAAGGCATTCTAACAAAACGCTTTCGCTACAGGATTTGATCCCCATCCCTTCAACCCAACCCAAATTTTATATATATTAATGTGTATATATATATATATATTATCTTCTTTCAAAATTTTGATTACTTTGTATTATTTAATTTGTGAATTTTATTATTTTTCTTTTAAACTTGTTATAATATTTTTCTTTTTAAAAAAGTTTGCGATAAATTTCATAGATATTTAATATTTAACATTTGAATTTTATGAGATTTTAGTTATTAGTCATGTGTTGTAGATTAATTTACATAATTTTAAGTAAAAGAAATAAGTTATAACTCGACAACCCATCCTAACCCAAATTTCAAGGGATTAGTTGGGTTGGGTTGGAGACTTTATTTGATTCCTTTGGTTGTGAACCCAACAAATTCGGTTGATCCAAAAACACCCTCAACCTAACCCAACACTTGTACACCCTAAGTGCTATCAAACACCCCCGACTTAATTCTTGATCGTCCTCAAGCAGGGTACAACCACACATTCACACAAAAATATGCTTGCTCAATTACATGGGTCATTACTCTAGTCTCAACAGTCTACTAAGGAAAGATTTGCAATTAAAATCCAGTCACAATCAATCTATCACACCCCCTCCTAGGCTTATCTTTTTCACCTAGAAAAAAGGCGTGAAGACAAAAAATACCTCCATTTTGGGATATCATTGTCCACTTCTACTTGTTATGCTAAATTATGTGTTGGGTATTATGTTCTAAAAACTCGTAGTTTGTAAAATAATAAACATTTTATATTATACTTGTTATTGATCTCATAAATTGTATGAAAGTCTAAATCTAATAAACTAAGACCCATAACTATTGTATGAGTACTTGAACTTTATGTGGAGACATAAGAGTGGAACGAATTCGAGTAAATAGTCAAAATGATCTATGGTACATGAATGAGGTTGGGTACCTTATTCTGGTAACACCATTGGATACATCATACTCTGTAGTTGTTACAAAGAGTTGTAAAGTGCTACATACGATGTGATCCTAATTCGTACATGTTATGACATGAGAAGTGGGAGCGTCCTATGCAATGAGTTTGCATAAGATCCAAACCAAGAAATAAGTCACTCTTATTTTATAACGTTGTTTACTGTTTAAGATTGACTATTTCACCTAGATTACCTAGGTAACTCGATCTTAATCCTGAGTTATCTAGGAATTCATGTTTATTCAGGATTGCCCTTAGATTTGCATAGTTGAGGGTTGACTCTACAGCGCCGACTCAATAAGACTCCCATTTTAGGGGTAAGACATAGGGTACAAGACGGAGTTCACACCTACTCGATTTAGGGATAGGAGAAAGGTTGTTCTCTCAAGTATTGTATCCAGGTCTTGAACAAGGGACCCCACCCTCTCACTGGGCTGAGAGAGTTTGGTTTAGTGATTGGATTATAAACCAGTTTTTCATTAGAGGATCAGTAGAGACTTGAGGAATAAGACGTAATCTTGGGGGTAAAACAGATATTTGACCCAGCCGTTATTACGAACAGCCTGTGAAGGGTCGACTTGCTGATTATGATTAAATCATGTGGACATAATATATCTACAGTGAGGGGAATGCAACTATGGGCTTTAGTGGAATGACCCATTAGTTAACGAATGAAGATCAATCCGGTCTAATAAGTTTAGCCAATTAATCTCAGATCGTTGGAGCCCATGATCTGTAGGTCTGTGAGGTCCCCCTACTAGCTCGTAATAGACTAGCTCTAGAATAGCATGATAAGTTCATTTGAAACGTTCAAATTAGAATTAAGGGAATTAGTAATTAGATGAGATATAGTTATGTTTAATTTTAGAATTAAACGGTATAGGAGAATTTATATATTTAAATATGATTTAAATATATAAAGATGGATATGTGTTAAAATTAATTTAATATTTTATATTAAATTAATTAAATTTTATTTATTAATTAATTAATTTTTCTTTTTTAAAATCAAATAGTTTTTTTTAAATCAAAATTTTATTTTTGGATAAAATTGAAAAAGGAAAGAAAACAAAAACACAAAATGAAAAAATAGTTTTTTCCATTATCCATCACTTAACTAGCTCACACATATAGCAACCATTTGGCCTTGTCTTCTCTAAGCATGAGCTGCAACTCATGCAACTCTACTCTTTGCATGTTAATCTACAATATAATGAAGAGATTGGAGTAAAAATCGGGCATGCAATCTACAGAATTTTGAGAGAAAATTCGGTTTGAAGAAAGGTTCTTCAATAAAGGTTGCTGCAGTGAGCTATTCTCCTTCATCCCTTGATTCAAGCTTGTTTTGAGTCCCACAACTCAATCAAGAATACCAAGAGAATAGTGAGGAAGATCTTGAGGTCTACAACAAGATATGAAGAAGATTGCAGCTGGAGAAGAAGCTTTGAAGAAGTTTTACAAGAGGTATGTCTTGAAACCCATTTTTCTGCAGAAGCATGCTTTACATTATGCCAAAATTTTTGAATTTGAATACTTAAATGATCCTTGAGCTTCCACTGCAATTGATACAATCCTACAATTGGTATCAGAGCATCAAATAAGCATTCAATTCTATTTAATTTTGGTTTGGTGGGTGTTTTATATGAGAAATATGAAATTGATGCACTGATATGGCTTTCTGAGTTTTGGCTGTTTAATTCTCTTTAATTTCTCATTTAAATTTGTAATTGGCTCTTGCTTAATGAGCTTTAATATGTTCCCAAGAGTATTTCATTTATTTGGAGACATTAGAATATAAATTAAGCTGTAAATTGAAGAAACAAGCCAAGAGGTCAAGTTGCAGTTCCAGAAAAATCAGCCTCTGTTCTTGTCGTCGCTGAAGTTCCAGTTGCTAAATGATTGTCTAGCTCCAGACGCTACATAATGTGAAGAAAAGCTAGATGATCGTATAGCAATGGGCGTTGGTCGTTGTGATGTTGAACGCTATACAATCGTGTACTTGCGGGAGCTAAACGATGCGTTCAATTTGCTAAACGGTAGCATTAAGCGATCGTTTAGCTTTGGCGTGGGAACTAAACGATACATTGAATTTACTATACGATGGTACTATGCGATCGTTTAGCAATGATGCGCGCTAAGTGATGCGATGAAGTGCTACGCGATAGCGCTGAGCAATCATTTAGATACGGAGCTAAGCGATCGTATAGACGAAGTGTTAAGCGATGCGTTGAATTTTCTATGCGATGGAACTAAACAAATCGCTTACTTACGATGTTGAACGACGCGATGATGTTCTATACGATGGAGCTAAGTGATCGTTTAGCTACACGACAGATACTGAACGATGACATGCAGCGCTAGATGACTGTGTTAAGTGATCGTTTGGTTCTATACGATAGAACTAAGCAATAGTTATGAAGAGTTATACGATAGCCCTGAGAGATCGCTTACTTCGATCATTTATCTCTGATCGGGAGTTAAACGATGCATCGAGTTGCTATGCGATAGCACTACACGATCGTTTACCTCTAATGGAAGCTAGGCGATGCGTTGAATGATATGTGATGGCATTAAACGATCGTTTACCTTTTTGCGTGCTAAACGATCAAGCATTTACTAAACGATTTGGCAAAATGCTAGACAATGGTAGTCATTGCTAAACGATGAGACTTAGCGAGATGTTGAACATGTGAAAGGGATTCCGGTTCGAACGGTTCTCTTATGGTCTTGTTCGATTCAAATTCAAATGGTTCTTGGCTGGTCCAGTTTAGACGGTTCAGGTCTGGTTCAAGCTACTTGAGTTTGTTTTTTAGCGGTTCGAGCAGTCTGGGAGTGGTCTGGAAGCTGTTCGTAATAATTAGGTTTTGTTTGCTTGTTTTTGCTAAAACTAAAACCATATCAGTCTGTGTTTAATTATTTATGCATTTGATGTATGTTATAATTAAATAAATCTTGTATGTGCATATAGTATGCCATTTAGATTTAAAATCCCACCATAGGAAGCATGTAACAATCATTGAAAGTATATTATAATTGTTATAATATATAATATGCATGTTAGGGTTTCTTGTATTTAATATAAATGTTATAATAAATTTGAATGCCTCATGTATGTTGTGGATGTTTAACATGTCTAAAGTTTTATAAATTGTTATAAAATTGGGATAGACATTTAAAATCCAAAAACAACAGTTGCATGCTTACGTAGGTTGACCACCTTTTTTAATTGTTAAAACTTATAAAACCTAGGTTACAAACTCAACCGGTATATAATCCTATCTAAGGCTGGGAGTATTTAAGTTGACGGTTTACGGAACACCTCCTACCTGGGGATTATGGCCGAATTATTGAGCGATGGTAATCGGTTTTATGAGCATACGTGAGTGATGTGAGGTAATAAAATGGTTTATCACCTAGACATCATAGGTTAAAATCCAATTATAAGAGTTATACTTGGATAAACCACATAGACTTAGGGTTGTTTTATTAGCCGAAAAGAACCTAAGTATAAATCTACCCAAAATAGAACACTTCAGTGGCAGTTTAATAACTTCTATATGATAGAGTTATTTGAAAACTTCAGTGCGAGATTAATAACATATACGAGACGTTATTTTTAGCTCTTACGTCTCTAAGAGTTCACAATCCAGATTTAAGCGGTACTTCGTGTCACCCTGGGAGTGACCTCCCTACAGAGGGTATTTTTTAGCTTAAATCTAGATTTCGGTGAATAAGAGGAAGTTGTTCAAATATAAGTCTATTATACGATAAATAGATTTCAACTACCACGTCTCCACATAGTTTACACCGTGAGATTCATATGACGCTTCGTGTCACCGTGGAAGTGGCCTCCCTATGGAAAGTGTTTTGTATTAGTCAATATTAAGGTAAATGAAGGAAGTAGTTCATAGTAAGTGGGTGAAGGATATGTGTTAATATATCCTGCGGTCTCCTTCATTAGTCTGAACCGTGAGATTCCTATGTTGTACCTGCTGGTTAGCTTTAAGCGGCCCTTTGCTAGTCGTTTAGCGACGGGTATCCCCACGGAGGGTTATAACATAGGATTCAGAACAATGCAGGCTTCAGTAAAATGAATAGGGTCTTATAGTTCCATCTTGGATGTTGTCTTCTATTTCGGAGGTAGATTCATACCATTCTATAGGATTTGAAAATGGCGGGACACACTTACAAAAATACTAAGTTATTAGTAAAGATCTTGACCAAAAACGATAACTAAACGACTATAGGAATAAGAGTTATTCCAGAGACAATAGGAATAAGAGTTATTCCGGGGATAGTGTTTGGTAAAAATTGTTTGTTTTAGTGAAAGAGTATCTGACTGCCCCACGGTAGCACATATTCTGACTCACTAAAATATCGTTGCAAATAAATAATGGTTATGGGTACATTGTTACTTTTTGCTAAAACTTGACTTTGGATTTAGTTAAAATTTACTAACTAGAATTTTTTTGAATTTTATCAGCATGTCGAATTCTAGAATACTCGCTTCCGATGTACATAACAGTAAAACAAAATCAACAAACAAATTACTAGCGGTTGATTATACCAAAAGAGTTTTAACAGAGGATTGTCCTCTATCTCCTAACTCATCTGAAATTATGAATTATATAGATGAGAATGTTGAATTCAAAAAACAAGATGAATATGATTTACTTGTTATCGAACCATGTTTAGTGGAAAACGATAAAATCTGGATAATTGATTCAGGTGCCGCTAATCATGTATGTACTATCTCACAGGAAACAAGTTCCTGGAGACAGTTGACAGAAGGTGAAACAATCTTTAAGGTAGGGACCGGGAGATTGTTTCAGCCAAAGCAGTGGGAGATATGAAGTTATTTATAGGAGATAAGTACATTTATTTGAAAAATGTATATTATATTCTTTCTATGAAAAGGAATCTAATTTCTGTCTCCTACTTGTTAGAACAAAATTATAAAGTTTATTTCGAAAATGGTGAAGGTTCATCAAAAAGGGAAATAAACAGATTTGCTCTACAAAATTAGAAAATAACTTGTACATGTTAAAACCAACTGAGGTCAAGGCTTGGAAAAGCCAGGTTAGAATCTAGGCTGGGGAGAGTCGGATTAGAAACGCATAATCAAGAGATAGGAGCTTAGGAATAAGCGATGTTTGCTATTAATGCATCGCATGCATCCTAGAGATAGGTTATGATTGTATGCGATCACCTTGTCTTTGTGTTCATCTTGCATCATCGCATAGGCAAGAAGTAGAGACTTAGGAATAAGCTCTATAGACATTATCGCATTCGTCGCATGCGTCCTAGACTTAGGAGCTACCGCATTGTTGTTTGTTTTTTTTCTGTGAATAAGAGAAGCCTGAAGATAGAAACGAAAATGAGGATGCGATCGCATCCATTGTTGCATGCAATGTGATCACAGAAAAAACAAACAAGGAAGATGAGGTGATTGCATCCCAAGAAGTTAATCTGATAGTGAATTAAGAAAGAAAAATAACAAACCCGTCCTTAGAACAATCACCAATAATAGAGCTGAAGACTCTTCCTAACCACCTGAAGTATGCGTTTCTGGGGCTGAATGAGAGGCTGCCGGTAATCATTTCCTCTGCACTTAATGAAAACCAAGAAAATTCGCTGTTGAGCATTTTGAGAAAATATGTAAAAGCAATTAGCTGGACGCTCGTAGATATTCGAGGAATTAGCCCTGCATACTGTATGCATAGAATTCGTCTCGAAGAAAACCACAAAGGATCGATCGAACATCAGTGCAGACGCAACCCTACGATGAAGAAGGTCGTAAAGAAGGAGATAATCAAGTGGTTAGACGCGGGCATTATCTATCCAATAGTAGACAGCACATGGGTCAGCCCCGTGTAGTGCGTGCTAAAGAAAGGAGAGATGACGGTAGTCTCTAATGTAAATAACGAGCTGGTACCACAAAGAACCGTCACCGGATGGTGTATTTACATGGACTACCACAAGCTGAATGCGGCAACGAAGAAAGATCATTTCCCTTTACCTTTCATTGACCAAATGCTGGATCGTCTAGCTGAAAATGACTTCTACTACTTCTTGGATGGGTATGCCGGTTATAACCAAATCATGATTACTTCCGAAGATCAAGAAAAGACCACATTCACCTGCTCATATGGAACATTTGTGTTTCGACGCATGTTGTTCGGCCTCTGCAATGCGCCGAGCACTTTTCAAAGGTGCATAATGGCCATCTTTTCAGAATATCTCAAAGACTCTATAGAAATATTCATGGAAGACTTCTCTATATATGGGCATACATACGAAGTCTGTCTTGCCAACTTAGAGAAGATATTGAAAAGATGTGAGGAGGCGAACCTCGTGCTTAATTGGGAGAAATGCCATTTCATGATTAAGGAGGACATTGTGCTGGGGCACAAGGTATTTAGGGACGGGTTGGACGTGGACAAGGCAAAAATTGAAGCGATTGAAAAGCTCCCACCTCCAACAAGTGTAAAAGCTATCAGAAGCTTCTTGGGACATGTCGGATTTTACAGACGTTTTGTCAATGACTTTTAAGAGAGCACGATCACTGAGTGTGTTGATGGAGGCAGATAGAAAGTTGACTTTAATGAAATTGCCTCAACGCATTCATGATTTTGAAGAACGCATTAACAACCGCACCCGTATTGATCGCACCAGATTGGACACTACCCTTTGAATTAATATGCGATGTGAGTGGGTATGCGATGAGCAGTGCTGGCACAGAAGAGAAGAACAATACTACATCCCATCGCATATGCGAGTAAGACTTTAAATCCTGCTCAAACTAACTACACCACCATATAAAAAGAGTTGTTTGCGGTAATATTCGCGTTGGAGAAATTCAGAGCATATTTGCTGGGAACAAAAGTACTCATCCACACTAACCACTCGGCGATAAAATATTTAATGACAAAGAAAGACGCGAAGCCGAGATTGATTAGATGGGTTCTCCTCCTCCAAGAATTCGACATGGAAATAATTGATCGCAAGGGGGCGGAAAACCAAGTTGTGGATCATTTATCCAGATTAGAAAATCCGGAGATTAACCGCAATCAGTCAGAAGTGAACGCAACGTTCCCAGACAAGCAACTATTTCAAATTGAAGAATTGCCATGGTACGCAGACGTGGTAAATTATCTGGTTTGCGAACAATTTCCCGAAGATTATACTGACCACCAAAAGAGGTGGCTCAAGCATGAATGTAGATCATATTTTTGGGATGAGCTAAATCTGTTTAAAAGGGGGTCATACCAGATTCTGCGACTGTGTGTATCGGATGTTGCTTACCAATGCATATTATCGCAATGTCATGATTCACCATATGGAGGACACTTTGGAGGCCAGCGCACAGCAGCGAAAGTATTACAAAGTGGGTACTATTGGCCAACACTATTTAAGGATGTAAGAGACTACGCGATGAAGTGTGACCGGTGCCAGCGCACGGGTAATATTTCATGGAAACATGCGATGCCCATGAACATCATTTTAGAATTGGAGTTGTTCGACGTCTGAGGCATTGATTTCATGGGACCATTCCCACCTTCGAATGGTCACAAGTATATTCTGTTAGCCATCGACTACGTTTCCAAGTGGGTAGAAGCGGTAGCATGCGCCGCAAGCGATGTGGCAATAGTCTCCAAATTCCTGAAGAAAAATATTTTCACTCATGTTGGCACTCCACGTGCCATAATAAGTGACGAAGGCTCCCATTTTGTCAATTGTATCATAAAAAATCTACTCCTCAAATATAATATCCTCCATAAAGTGCCCACTGCATATCATCCATAGACGAATGGTCAAGCTGAAGTGTCCAACTGGGAAATCAAGCTAATACTAGAGAATGTGGTAAAGCCTTCGTGAAAAGATTGGGCAGCAAAGTTGGACGATGCGCTGTGGGCATATAGGACTGCCTACAAAACATCGATAGGCATGTCTACGTATGCTTTGGTGTTTGGTAAAGCATGTCATTTACCACTAGAGCTGGAGCACAAAGCGCTATGGGCGGTGGATAAGCTTAACTTCGATTTAAAAGCAGCAGGAGAAGCAAGAAAACTTCAATTGGTCGAGCTTGATGAGTGGAGAACGCAAGCTTATGAAAATGCCAAAATTTACAAAGAACGAGAAAAACGTTGGCATGACAACCAACTATGCGGCAGAAATCTCCACGTCGAACAAAAGGTCATACTTTTCAATTCACGATTACGGTTCTTTCCCAACAAATTAAAGTTGCGCTGGTCCGGACCCTTTATAATTAAAGAAATATTCCCGTATGGTGCGGTTGAGCTGATCAATTAGGAAGGGTCCTGTACATTCAAGGTTAATGGGCAAAGAGTCAAGGCATACTGCAAAGGTGATTTTCATCGAGAAAAGACCTCTGTAGACTTGAGAAATCTGGAATGAAGGAAAATTGAGTGAACCTTATGCTGGATGCAACAGAAAATCATCTGAGGCACAAGTCTTTTGGAATATCCTTTTTCTTACTTATGATTTATGAACTCTCACTATTCTGATGCTATTTCAATTATCATTTATTTGTCTTCAAATTAAAAAAAAAAAAAAAAGAAGAAGAAGAGAGAAAATTTTTGTTAACTTCGTTTTTTTTTTTATTTGACCCTCTCAATGTTTTCTTGCAAACGATTGCAGAGGCACTATACGAAGACGCAACTACTTTATTTCGTCACTGCAATCCAAAGAAAGTAGATCGCTGCAAAGCAGGATGCATCAACAAATAATGCAGACGACAGCGCAAATTTGGGGGTTGTACCTTTCCTTGACTTTATTCCAAATTTTGCACTATTGCATCGCCTTTTTGTTTTGAGAATTTTATCACCGCATCCTCTTTGGTTTCTGCAATCATTTAACATTGATCAATTTAGTAAGTCATCACATGAATTCTCTTTGCCAATTATGATTTCAATAATGAAACGCATGCTTCTATCTTTTCGTACACACTAGAGTCAACTTAATTTTAGGACAGTCACCTCATGAAATATTTCTAGAAGTTAATGGTCTGCTAGCTTTCTTTCAAACTGACCCTTTACAAAACTTCCTAAGAACATCGGTTGACTTCTTTCAATCTTTTAGCAATGAGAACATTGCAACATTTTAAATTTGGGGGTGTAGTATTCATTTTTTGATCTTGCTATTTTAGCTTTATAAAAAAAATCATAACGTTGTGAATGAATCCTACTCATAGTTAGATGTCCGCATGACATCCGTGGGGGTAAGCCAAAACGAAAGTAGGAATCGTGATCAACGCATAACTAAATGATCGTAACTCCGCTGCCAAATGGGCATGGGTTTAGACTGAGGAAGAGCATCTTGCTCGTAGTTGGATATCCGCATGATAAACTAGGGGCAAGCTAAAACGAAGGCTAGGCACTTGGATCAGTGCAAGGTCATAGAAAAAAATATAATGTCTAAAATACGCAAGGATAAAAAAAAATCAATTAACACCCCAATGAAAAAGTTTTTTTGAATAAAATCATGCGATGTCCTGGAATTTAGTAAAGTCTTTTTGAAGGTTAAACTTGCGGTCCCTAAATTTTGGAAATATTTTAAGAAGAGACCTAGAAAAAAATTGAGGAAATTTTGGTGTATACGATTTGAATAAAGCATCCTTGACAAATCTAGGAAAGAGAAGGCGATCGACTTTCTAAAGGAAATATTTAGCTTATGCTTAAGGACAAGCATTGTTTAAATTTGGGGGTGTGATAACGGAGAGAAATGCACGTTATTACAGTGCTAATTTATAAAACAATGCAGGATTGCGATGATAAAAATATACAATATTGCGTCCAAAAGCATTAAGTTCACAATATTGCGGTCGCATGCATCCATCGCATTAAAATAGCTAACTTGTGTATTTTTGTGTAGAAAATGCGTTGACGCAAGGCAGAAATGCGATCCACAGAAATTAATGTCCGAGTGCATTAAGAGATTGCATTAACGTAAGGCTATGCGATTATTTTCGCTCGCGATTATCTGCTCAAGAAGGTTGCCGCATAGAGCTAGCGCATCATGATGGGTGCATATGGGTTAAAAGCATAATAAATCACGATGGGACAGAGAGCTGATGACGGTTGATTCCAAATTAAGTTGACAAGCCGTTAACAAACTACTGTAGCAAGTACACTCAAGTTTTTTGTGACAAATATTCGGCGCATCAAACAGAGAATTAATGCCATCCTATCAGTGCAATCATAAGAGAGAAGAAGCCTTTCACCCTGAAGCTCTATAAATACCAAAGGCCACCTTCAGTGAAGGAGTTCGACAGTTAGATAATTTTTCCCTCTAGATAAAAGTAGCTTTGTTCTTAGTTTTCTTTTACTTAGAAGGCGGAAGTGAGTGAAGGGAGATTGTATCGAGAGATCATTTTGGTGAACTTGGAAAAGTGTCGGAAGCGTCGAGATCAGAGAGAGGGCCAACACCTGTTGAAGCAGGAACATCTTTTGAGCAAAATAGAGTTAACAGTGTAAAAGCCTTGGGAAGCAAGGAATTGCTACCATGCTTTCTACCCTTATCTTCTATTGTCATTTTGTACTCTAAACTTATCTATAGAAATGGAATTTACATCTTTATATCTGTTCACTCTCTGTACATTACGCATGAGTAGCTAAATCTGTCGAATGGGTTGAGAAGCACTTAGCTGTCATAACTGGGGATCTTCACTCTATGCGATTATCTTGTATTATGTATGCATCATTTGTCCATTACAGATACTCGGGAGGGTAGTCTAAGGATAGAATCTAGGCTTGAAAAAGTTAGGTTCGAATCTAGGCTCGGGAGAGTCGGATTAGAAACGCATAATCAAAAGATAGAAGTTTAGGAATAAGCGTTGTTTGCTATTAACGCATCGCATGCATCCTAGAGATAGGTTATGATTGTATGCAGTCACCTTGTCCTTGGTGTGCATCTTGCATCATCGCATAGGTAAGAAGTAGAGACTTAGAAATAAGCTCTATAGACATTATTGCATTCATCGCATGCATCTTAGACTTAGGAGCTACCGCGTTTGCATTGGGAAATGATTTGTTGTCGCATGAGTGTAGCATGATCCCATAATTTGAACGTATCCTCAGAAAATGCTAGTTAAAGACATTCTCAGTCCGTTCCTCCGCATACTTAGTGTATTTTTCGTATAATCAATCTTTTCTCAAATCTGCCGCATACTTTTTATACTTCAAACAACAACCAACCAAACCATTAATTTATTTGTTACCGCAAAGTTATCTTAAGAATTACCACCACATATCGTTTTCCTTAGTCCCTGAGTTCGACCCTGGACTTACCAGGAAACTCAGTAGGATTTATACTTGGGTTCTGCTGAGAAAACTTGTTGCACAACGCACTTTCCATTCATTATTTCATCGCATAAAATAATGCATCAGCCACCTACACCTTCTAGCTATCATCTTGACCTTACTCCCCAAGTAACCCTTAGTTTCAACACATTTTCTACCTTCTTTGGGTGCATGCTCCCTCCAAGTTTAACGCATCCTACCTCATGTTGCTTGTATGGTTTCCTTGTCATGGACCCATAACAACTCCTTAGG
Organism: Benincasa hispida; assembly: GCF_027475165.1. Lineage (NCBI taxonomy): Eukaryota > Viridiplantae > Streptophyta > Magnoliopsida > Cucurbitales > Cucurbitaceae > Benincasa > Benincasa hispida. The sequence continues at coordinate 40,495,602 of NC_143489.1, read as the reverse complement.
TTCAACGCATATGCCACCATGGTTTCAAAGCTACTTCCTGCATATCGTTTCTCTTATACTCTCTCTTCCTTCTTCACCTTAGTATGCATCCAAAATAATATCATATATGCATCCAAGAGTTCAACTATGCACCTAAGATGTACCAAGGCCAATTTTCTTAGGATATGTATCCAAGATAACCTCTCTTCTCTTGTCAAATGTTAATCTCAAGTGCCTTACTCATAAGGTATGCATTCAAGCTATACCTTCAAAACATGCGTCGACTAGATCCAATACTCATCATGTGTTGAACTCTAGTGATGATGGGTTGCACTTGTTCAAGCTTCTAATAAGATTAAGAGCCACTTCTTACTCAATAACACTTAGTCAAATTCCCAAACTTCGTACTATGCTATGCATTCAACCCTTCCTTTTCAAACCTCTCTGAGGTTAAATCGCATGGTCCCAACACTTAAGGATACTTTAGCTCATTTCTTAAGGAGTAACGTCTCCCAACAAGGTGTCGAAGCTTACTCATTTCTTAAGGATACTTTAGCTCAAAATGAAACTACATGCGTCATACTCGCCTAGGTTAATCGTAACCCCAAGAAAGATGAGTAATCCCCTTCAAAAATAACATACAAACTTGATTTTCTACAACATGCTTTGCCTTTTACAAACTTTCTTTTATTTTTTCTACACTTGGCTTTTACAAAACAAAACAAGAGTTTGGCAAAAAATTAGTCATGCATTGTTAGGTTGAGCTTTCAGTTACTTAACACTTATCACCTAGGCCTTTCAGAGTGAACAAAAATTAAGTCTAATAATAGAATTATAAGTATGCAAGACCTAATTTCGTTAAACAAAGGACCTAAAGTTGCATGAGAGATAAGAAATTCTTTTTAAATGGGCTAACAACCAAGATTATGATCTTCAAATTGTTGGGGTTGATGCCCTAAATCTCAAAGGGTTCTGTAGTTTGTAAACACCTGTATGAACAAACAGATTTGTGATATATAATATGAGATATTTTATTCACTTCAGTCTATGAAATATGAGATATTTTAGTTGCATTAACCACAAACCAATAAACTAAGATACATAGTTATCATTGTAACGTAAGCATGTATGTGAAGACATACAAGTGGATCGTGCTTTAAGTGATAACCTAAATGGTCTATAGTAAATAGATCACAGAGGGAAACCTTATCCTGGTGACATTACTGATACGACCCGCTTTGTAGATGTTAAAAGTGTTACAAATGATCTGATCCTGATCATTCATGTGGAGACATGCAAGCGGGTGTTTCCAATACAAAGGAGTTTGTATAAGACCGGACCACGAAATATTTAGTCTCGTTATATAGCGTCGTTCATGACAGAGACTTTCATTTCACTAGGATGACCATAGGTAACATAACCTTAATCCTGAGTAAGTTGTGAACTCCTGCCTATGAGGGCAATCCTTTGATTTGCATGGGTGCGAGTGGCCAGATCGCCGACTCAAACCTACCACGTTGGAGATTCGACTGATTGGGGAGCTGGAAAGTCAGCTACACAAAACGGAATTCACTCCTTCCCTAAAGTAGGGGTAGATAGATAAATTGCTCCCTTAATGGTTGATTCTGGGGCTTGAACAATGTGGCCCCACACCTTTTCTTGGCTCTAGAAGGGTTTAGTCATAGTAGGACTATGATCTATTGTTATTTAAAGGAATTAGTGGTACTTAAGGAGGTAGATATAATTCTAAGGGCAAAACGGAAAATTGGCCCAGCTATACTTACAAGCGATTTGTGAAGGGACATCGTATTGTTGATTGGTTATATCTGATGGACACAAAAATATATCTAGAGTGTGAAGAATGCAGTTGTCGGCTTTAGTAGAGTGCTCGATAGTCAACGAATGGTGGATATCGTGATTAAAGAGTTAGTCAATTATTCACGTATCGTTGGAGCTTCAAGTTACAGGTCCATAAGGTCACCTTGGTAGCTCAATAAATTCATGTTGAGAATCAGTTTTGGGTTAGTTTAAAATGTTCAAATTAATAAAAGGGAATTTGATTATATATGATATAATTAAATTAGTTCAATTATATGTGATATAATTGATTTAATGTATTTGATACATTATTTGATTGGCAGAATTAATATAAATATGAATTATATTAAATGCCATAAAAGAGAAAGGGAACTCTGGTTTATATGTTGCATATGATAAAATATTAAAACTATAGGTTATATAAATATAATATGATAAATTAGTTATTATATTTATTTATAATAAATTAATTATAAGATAATTTATTTTAGTTTTTCTCTAATAACCGACTTAATGGTTGGTTATGCACAGTTTATAGAATTTGATGGATAAAGTGAAAATAGTTTTGATTTTTGTCATACCACGCAAAAAAGGATCAAGTAATCAGATTACTTGTTGAGAGAGTAAATGTTAAGAGTATCGAGTATTCTATACGATAGTTACTCGCTTGCTAAATGAATGAGTACTCAAGTCTATACGATAGACTTATTCCTTCTGTCGCCTACTCGATCGTCTAGTTCTTCCATCCTTCTCGTCAAATCCATACAGAGCCCACACCTCCTGGATTCTCACACCGAGAATACCAAGGTAGCCTCGTGGTAGTGTCGAGTTTCTATTCGAGGGTCGAGGATCGAGTTTTACTCAGTTGTGATTGAGGATTTGCCAGTCGTGCTATTTGCTATTTTGATCATTGCATTCGTGTTGTTGGACCCATTGGTGTTCGATCGAGGGAAATACTAGAAGAAAAGGGTTCTTTAAAGATATTGTACTCGATCCCTTTGTGTTTATTCTTTGAAGCATGCTGTAATTTTATCCTTGATGCATAACTGTTCTATTTAATTGTAAATGTGTATGTTATTTCACAATGGGATTTGGAACGATCTTCTTCCACTCACTGGTCCTCTAGATTTAAAGAAGAAGAAGAAGAAGGCCAAACAAGGTAAATATGACTTACTTGTTTTGGAGACTTGTTTAGTGGAGAATGATGATTCTGCCTAGATTATAGAATCTAGGGCCACTAACCATGTTTGTTCTTCTTTTCAGAGAATTAGTTCCTGGCGGCAGCTTGAGGCTGGTGAGATGACGATTCGAGTTGGCACCGAGCACGTCGTCTCACCTGTGGTAGTGGAAGGCCTCTAGTTGTCTTCACATAATAGGTTTATCATTTTGAATGATGTATACGTTGTTCTCGAGTTAAAGAGGAACTTGATTTCTGTAAAGTCGTTGCTTGAATGTAATTACACCTTGAACTTTTCGGTTAATAAAGTGCTTATTCTGAAAGATGGTGTTGAAATATGTTTAGCTAAACTGGAAAATAATTTGTATGTGCTAAGGCTGTTAGCAATAAATTCCCTCTATAAAGATGTTTAAAACTGTCATAACTCAAAACAAATGACTTAAAGTTTCTTTTAAAGAAAATGCCCAACTTTGGCACCTACGTTTAGGGTACATCAATCTCAATAGATTGAGAGGTTGGTGAAGAATGAACTTTGAAACAAGTTAGAAGAAAATTTTTTATCTGTGTGCGAGTCATGCCTTGAAGGCAAAATGACTAAAAGACCTTTTACTGGAAAAAGTTATAGGGCCAAAGAGCCTCTAGAGTTAGTGTATTCAGACCTTTGTGGTCCAATGAATGTGCGAGTTAGGGGAGGCTATGAGTATTTCATCACTTTTACTGATGATTATTCGAGGTATGGGTATGTTTATTTAATGCAACATAAGTCATAATCCTTTGAAAAGTTCAAAGACTTCAAGGCTGAAATTGAAAACGCATTAAGTAAAAGGATTAAAACACTTCGATTTGATCGGGGTGGAGAGTTTTTGGATTTTGAGTTCCAGAACTATATGATAGAACATGGAATCATTTCCCAACTCTCAGCACCTGATATACCTCAGTAGAATGGTGTATTGAAGAGGAGAAATCGAACCCTTTGGAAATGGTTTGGTCGATGATGAGTTAACTTCCCTACCGGATTCGTTTTAGGGTTTTGCAGTAGAGATTGCAACTTACATCCTTAACTGTGTTCCCTTAAAGAGTGTTGCCATAACACTTTTGGAGTTTTGGAATGGGCGTAAAGCTAGTTTACGTCACTTCTACATCTAAGGTTGCTCAACACATATACTTGAGGCTAATCCTAAGAAATTGGAACCACGTTTGAGGCTGTGCCTATTTGTAGGCTACCCCAAAGGGATACAAAGGGGTTACTTTTATGATCCTAAGGAAAATAAAGTTTTTGTATCGACAAATGCTACTTTTCTTGGGGAGGATCATATAAAAAAGCACGGTCTAAGAAGTAAAATCATGTTAAGTGAGCTTTCCAAAGAAACTACTAAAACTTCAACAAGAGTTGTTGAAGAGTCTGCTACATCAAAGAGAGTTATTGATGGAAGTTCATCTAGTAGGTTAAATCTACCTCAAGGGTTGAAGGAACCTCAATGTAGTAGGATGGTTGCAAACCCACCTATTCGCAGTATGGGTTTAACTAAAATCCTAGCTATAGTAGCTGATGGCGAGGTTGAGGATCCGTTGTCTTACAAAAAGGTAATAGAGGATGTTGACAGAGATGAATGGGTCAAAGCCATGGATCTCGAGATGGAGTCTATGTACTTCAACTCAGTTTGGGTTCCTGTAGATCAACCTAATGGGGTGCTGATGGGAAGGTGCAAACCTTCAAGGCTAGAATGGTGGCAAAGGGTTATACCTAAGTAGAGGGAGTTGACTATGAGGAGACTTTCTCGCTTGTTGCCATGTTGAAGTCTATCCGCATCCTCCTGTCCATTGCCTCATATTATGACTATGAGATATGGAAAATGGATTTCAAAATTGTTTTTCTCAATGACAATCTTGAGTAGACTATTTATATGGTGCAGCCCAAAGGATTCATAGCCCAAGGTCAAAAGCAAAATGTTTGCAAGATGAATCGGTCCATTTATGGGCTGAAACAGGCATCTTGATCTTGGAACATAAGGTTTGATACTGCGATCAAAACTTATGGCTTTAACCAAAACGTTGATGAGCCTGGTGTCTACAAGAAGATCATTAACAGTTCAATACTTTTCCTAGTGTTGTATGTAGACGATATCATACTCATTGGGAATGATGTAGGTTTACTAACTTCAGTTAAGAACTAGCTAGCGACCCAATTCCAAATGAAAGATTTGGGAGAGGCTCAGTTTGTTCTTGGGATTTAGATCTTTTAGGATCGAAAGAACAAAATGCTAGCACTATCTCAGGCATCATACATTGACAAGATGTTGATCAAGTACTGGATGCAGAATTCCAAAAGGGGCCTATTGCCTTTACGGCATGGAGTTACATTGTCTAAGAAACAGTGTCCTAAGACACCTTAAAAGGTTGAGGAAATGAGATGGGTCCTCTATGCATCTATCATTGGCAATTTGATGTACTCAATGTTATGTGCGAGACCTGACATCTGCTACCCTGTGGGGATAGTCAGTAGATATCAGTCTAATCCAGGATAGGGTCACTGGACAGCCGTAAAAAACATCCTCAAGTATCTTTGGAAAATGGGGGACTACATGCTTGTGTATGGTTCTAAGAATTTGATCCTTACAAGATACACGAACTCTGATTTTCAGACTGATAAGGATTCTCGAAAATCCACTTCAGGATCAGTGTTCACTCTTAACAAAGGGGTTGTAGTCTAGCGAAGCACCAAGCAGGGGTGCATCGTTGACTCCACCATGGAGGCCGAGTATGTAGTGGCTTGTGAAGCGACCGTTTGGCTCCAAATGTTCCTGACTGATATGGAAGTTGTTCCAGACTTGTCTAGGCCCATCACCCTTTATTTTCATAATAATGGTGTTATGGCGAATTTTCGTGAGCCTCAGAGTCATAAGCATAGCAAGCATATCGAGCAAAAATACCATCTCACCTGAGAGATTGTGCATTGAGAGGGCATGATTGTCATGAAGATAGCTTCGGAGCACAACGTTGCTGATCCAATTACAAAGGCTCTCACGGCTACAGTGTTTGAGGGTCACATGTAGGGTATAGGTCTACGAAACTGACTAGACTGGACTAGGGTAAGTGGGACATGTTGTATTAGGCCTTTGTGCCCTAGTGTATTGTTTTGTGTACTTGTAATATTATTATTTTGTACACCTCATTAGCTTTAGGACATGAGGGAGATTATTGAGGTTGATGCCCTAAATCTCATAGGGTTCTGTAGTTTGTAAACACCTGTATGAACAAACAGTTTTGTGCTATATAATATGAGATATTTTATTCACTTCAATTTATGAAATATGAGATATTTTAGTTTCATTAACCACAAACAAATAAACTAAGATCCATAGTTATCGTTCTAACTTAAGCATGTATGTGGAGACATACAAGTGGATCGTGCTTTAAGTGATAACCTAAATGATCTATAGTATATGGATAACAGAGGGAAACATTATCCTAGTGACACTACAGATATGGTCCACTTTGTAGATGTACAGGTGTTATAAAGTGCTACAAATGATCAGATCCTGATCATTCATGTGGAGACATGCGAGCAAGAGTATCCTATAAAAGGAGTCTGTATAAGACCAGACCACGAAATGTTTAGTCTCGTTACATAATGTTGTTCATACAAAGTCTTTCATTTCACTAGGATGACCATAGGTAACATGACCTTAATCCTGAGTAAGTTGTGCCTATGAGGGTGAGAGGGTGGTCCTTTGATTTGCATGGGTGTGAGTGGCCAGATTGCTGACTCAAACCTACCACTTTGGGGATTCGTCTAATTGGGGAACTGGGAACTCAACTACAAAAGACAAAATTCACTCTTTCCCCAAAGCAGAGGTAAGTAGATAAATTACTCCCTTAAGGGTTGATTCCGGGACTTGAACAATGTGGTGCCACATCTTCTCTTGGCTCGAGAAGCGTTGAGTCATAGTAGAACTATGATCTATTGTTCATTAGAGGAATCAATGTCACTTAAGGAGTTAGATGTAACTACAGGGACAAAATGAAAAATTGGCCCAGCTGTACTGACGAATGATTTGAGAAGGGTCATCGTACTATTGATTGGTTATATTCGATGGACATAGAAATATATCTGTAGTGCGAATAGTGCAGCTGTCGGTCTTTAATGGAGTACCCGGCAGTTAACGAATGGTGGATATCATGATTAAAGAGTTTGGTCAGTTATTTACGTACCGTTAGAGCTTCAAGCTATAGGTCTATAAGGTCCCCTTGGTAGCTTAATGGATTCAGGTTGAAAATCAGTTTTTACGTTAGTTTGAAATGTTCAAATTAACAAGAGAGAATTTAATTATGTATGATATAATTAAATTAGTTCAATTATATGTGATATAATTGATTTAATGTATTTGATACATTATTTGATTGGAGGAATTAATATAAATATGATTTATATTAAATGCCATAAAGGAGAAAAAGAACTATGGTTTATATGTTGCATATGATGTAATATTAAAACTATAGGTTGTAAATATAATATGATAAATTAGTTATTATATTTATTTATAATAAATTAATTATAAGATAATTGATTTTAGTTTTTCTCCAATAATCGACTTAGTGGTTGGTTATGCACGGTTTATGGCAACTAATGGATAAAGTGAAAATATTTTTCATTTTTGTCATACCATGCGAAAAAAAAATCAAGTAATCAAATTACTTGTTGAGAGAGTAAACAATAAGAGTGTTGAGTATTCTATACGATTGTTACTCACTTGCTAAATGATCGAGTACTCAAGTTTATACGATAGGCTTATTCCTTCTGTCTCCTACTCGATCGTTTAGTTCCTCCATCCCTCTACCCAAATCCATACAGAGCCCACATCTTTTGGATTCTTACACCGAGAATACCAAGGTGGCCTTGTGGTAGTTTCGAGTTTTTGTTCGAGGGTCGAGGATTGAGTTTTACTCGGTTGTGATCGAGGATTTTTCAGTCGTGTTGTTTCCTATTTTGACCATTGTGTTTGTGTTGTTGGACGCATTGGTGTTCGATCGAGGAAAATACTAGAAGAAAAGGGTTCTTCAAAGGTATTGTACTTGATCCCTTTATGTTTATTCTTTAAAGCATGCTGTAATTTTATCCTTGATATATAACTATTCTTTTTTATTGTAAATGTGTATGTTCGTTTACAATGAGATTTGGAACGATCTTCTTTCGCTCACTGGTCCTCTAGATCTAGAGTTCCTTCACAAACATCATCTCATACAAGTCTAATCACAAAGAGGGTGCGTCATCAACTCGTCATCATAAAAAACCAAACAATAGAGTAAGCAAGCAATTTACACAAACATTGTCCGAGCATAAGGCTTAAGGACTCCTAGCTTGAAGGGATTGAATCCCCGCTGAAACATGTGAATGCCTTGCATTTAGATAATCGATTTTTAAAGAGACAAAAAACATTAAAAAAAAAACAAAAAAAAAAACATGCATTTGTAGGATAACATTTAAAGAAAACATATGCATGCTTGAAAAAGGAAGAATAGGAGAAATCACAACTTACTTTTGTGGATTCCTCTAGTTTTTTTCTTCCATCGTTGTCAATAATCTCGAGCTTCTCCAACGTAGAAGGACACCACCAATGAGATTACCTTGCTATTCTTCAGGATACAAAGAACTTGGAAGTGTGGTCTCCAAGAACTTTGAGGAGGAAATTGGTAGGGAATTCTAGAGAAAAGGTGGAGGCTAGGTTTTTGTATGATCAAAACCTTACCTAAAATGGCTATAAGGATGTATTCCTATGGAGAAGGGTTAACCCCTTGTCCAAGAATTTCCTTTTATGCTCTTAGTGCTAATTAATTAAATAACTCTTATTTAATTGACACATTAATTAAATAGCTATATATTAAATCCTATTTAATATACATTTAATTAATCATCATAAATATCACGTTTTTATGCTAACCTCCAATCTCCATTATTTCTTAATCAATTAATTAACCATTAATTAATTACCTAAGTAACTAATTTAAATCATATTTAATATAGAGTTAATTAACATATAAATATCACATGTTTATATGTATACTTCTCTTTATGAATCTAATTCATATGTATCTAATATTTGAATCTTATTCAAATATATCTATCTTACATAATTTGGATTATAGATCGCATCTATAATTAGCCATTATATATTAATCTCATTAATATAAAATTCTCTCATTTGATTTGAACAATTTAAATAATTCATCATTACCTCTAGTGAGCTAACAAGGGGACCTTATGAACCTACATATTAGAAGCTTAAATGATATGAGATTAATTGATTAAACTCCTTTAATCCAATTAATCAATATTCATTAACTGTCGATCACTCCACTAAAGACCGATAGCTGCGCTCTTCGCACTATAGATATATTTCTGTGTCCAAGGATATAACTAATCAACAGCGAGTCGACCCTTCACAAATCGTTCCTAACTATAGCTGGATCAAATTATTGTATTATCCCTATAGTTATATATAACTCCTTAAGTACCATTGATTCTTCTAATGAACAAAAAATTTATAATCCAACTATAAACTAACACCTCTTGGGCCAGTGACAGGTTGAGGTCTCATTGTTCAAGACTCGTAATAAGCTGTTAAGGAAGCAATTTATTTGCTTTCCCAAGGAATGGGAAGGAGTGAATTTCATCTTGTGTAGTTGTGTTCCTAGCTCCCTAATCAGACAAATTCCCAAAATGGTAGGCTTGTTGAGTCGGCTATCATGGCCACTCTCACTCATACAAATCAAAGGACTGTTGTCATAAACAAGAGTTCACAACTCACTCAGGATTAAGGTCAAGACTCCTACGGTCATCCTACTAAAACTTTAGCATCTTCAAGTAACGGTATTGTAAAGAGAAACTAATTATTTGAACAATACAGTTCATATTGTTTGTAACACTTACATCTCATGTAAGAATTACAAATTGAGTCGTATCCGCACTGTTACTAGGATAAGACACCCTACCTTCATCCATTTACTATAGACCTTTTAGGTTATTATTTGAACTTGAACCACATGTACGTCAACTACATACTGTTCAAGTGACATCATATTCTTAGATCTTAGTTTATTGGATTGAATTAATGTTGTCTAAATGTCAAATAAAATACCTCTTATTTTATTAGATAAATAATTTTTGTTAACAAAACTACAAACCACGAAATACACTAGATTTAGGACATCAATCCCAAAAAAGCTATCACAACATACCCTACCAACTTAAAACTATAAATTATCTCCAATGTATCTAATCTAGGCTCAATAAAAAGTAAAAGGAACAGAAACCTCCCCTGATGATAATTTCATGCTCAAGTCTCTGAGGTGTGATGATATTCCTTGCCGCTTCAAATGATGTTCTTCATTTTTAGGGGTCCCTACAAAATAAAAACAAGAAGTTATACTAGAAAGAAATAAAGGAAAGTAGTACAATTTTCACCTGGCTCCATCCAAGAAGGGAAAAATTTTAATGTCAGTTGCTCGATGTGACATGTCCCCTATCAAGGCATAAAGAAATTCTCATAGTTCTCTAGTACCTTCTTAAATGAGTCGATATAACTCAATAAAGCTATAAGGCTTTTCATCTTTTGAAGAGAATCAGATAGGTAGAATTTGTATTTTTGGGAATTAGGCAAAAAAAGGACAAAGAAAGAACGAAAAGACTCAACTCTAAAGAGTCTAAAGAAAGAAAAGACATAACAGACCCATGAGAACTAATAGAGGATAATTAAAAAAATATACCAAATACTAGGAGTTAGGATAGGGCGAGGTCTTTCGACCTCTAACTCTATCACCTAGATTTTGTCAGGTTAGGCCCAGGATCCTTCTTAGCCTGACAAACTAGCAAGCATGGCGTGATATCCTCGTCATCACTGGTGGAGTAGTACTCCACCAGAAACTCTACCTCAGTGGTACAGATGACGGGCTACGTTGCCATGCTCTCCAATATCTACTTTGGCACAATGAAATTCTCGTATTTCTTTGGTCCCTTCTTAGATGAGTCGATATAGTCTGATAAGGCTATAAGACTCTTTATGTTTTGAAGAGAACCAGATAAGTTGAATTTGTATTTTCTGGAATTAGGAAAAAAGTGAAAAAGAAAAAACAAAAAGCCTCGAGTGACTCTAAAGAGTCTAAAGAAAGAAAAGATACAACATACTCGTGAGAACTAAAGGAGGAGAATAAAAAAATTAGATGAAATACTAGGAGTTAGAACAGGGCAAGGTCTTTCGACCTCTAACTCTATCACCTGAATGTCACCAGGTTTAAGCTGGGATCCTCCTTAGCCTTATAAACTGGCAAGCATGGCATGATATCATCATCATCATTGGAAAAGTAGTACTCCGACAGAAACTCCGTGCTAGTGGTACAGACGATGGGCTGCTCTAGCACATTTTCCATTCTCTACAAGGTGTCAGTTAGCTAGGCAACATGGCCACCCATACTTTGCAGTTGAGTTTGAGTGTCCTGCTGAAATCGAAGAGAACTATTAGCAAGTTCAAACATTAAGAACTCCAAAGTTGTACCTGGGAACGAACCTCGAGGAAGTAGTTCCTTCTCCTCCACTGTGTCGATGTGGACTACCTCATGCCCGAGCCTCTGGAAAACCAAAAAATTTTCTAACAATGGCTCATCTGACCTCTGTAATGGCGTGAAATTAAGATATACTATGATTGATGTTCTATGCTCGAAATGATGCAATACTACCACTAGATATGCGTTAATGATAGGTGTTCACGTGTATGCCATGCGTTGTCACAAATTTCCTTACGATAGAACCAAGTGTAATTCCATCGCAAGTTTCTCGGTGTGATCCGAGGTCGAACACGGGGACTGGTTTTGGTTATTGTGGTATGTTCCTGATATATGCGACTAGGTTTTCAATCTTTAAAAATGTGTTTATACATGTATATAAATTGCGATAAAATAAAATAAAGCGGTAAAGATGCGATAATAAAATCAAATACAATAAATCTAAGCTAGATAATACAAGATACAAGTCTCATGTACAAGATGCTGGGGTCAAGGCTGGTTGTGAAAGGTGTGCAAAGATGTGGAATGCGGCGGCAAGTCTTATGAACAGGATAGAAAGAGAAAGATAAATAATATAAACAACGGAAGTTCTCAATTGCGTTGAAGCTACAAATGTTATTCTGCTCTTCTATTGGCGTACACCTTTCAGTGATCGGTCGCGCTTCCACATGTCTATGGTAAAACAGAGACTAACATAATGAACGCAAGGTTGCTTCCATGGCTGGAAGTACTACTCGCTTTAGTTAACGCATTCTTCTGACCTTCTCTCGATAGATCAGAATGACATCTTCACTTATGCTCTCACAGATGAAGATGTCGTCTAGCATGCCTTAGTAAACGCATTTTATATCTTTAACATAGATTAAGTACTTAGTTAATTCATATTGCTTATTAGGGAATTAAGAAGACATCATGAAGAAAGTGATTGATGGGTGAACGGAAATAGATAGAAGATGGTAAATGAAAGCTATCGAAACATTTAATACGCTATTAAGCGTTTGATACATGGTGTGTGAATGAAAAGATAAAGGAAACATGAAATACAACGATGAAAGAGATAGAACAGATAAAAACAAGTGCCAATGTCTTAGCATTGATTCGATGGAGATCTGCTTACCGGATAGGATGGATTTGATGGTAGGAAGAGCTTCGCTCTCAGGCTTACTCTGCCGGTAGCAAGGATCTTTGCAGAGAGCTTTCAATTGGGTGTTTGGCAGGTTAGATCTGAGATTCACCTTTTGGTCTTATCTCGTCTTCTTCTCGGATTTCTTCACTCAAGCACTCAACTCAGCCTTTTCTCTCAACAGTTTTGCAGCATTTACCCTGTATCCCATACCATCAGTTTTCTCTGAAATCTATGGGATATTTATAGGTGCAGGTCTTTGACTCCGGCCTTGTGGTCCCCACTGATTGTTATGGTAATTCTGAAGATGGAGGGATATTATTCTTTCTGTTATGCAATCAGATTGTCAATTCTGCACAACCATTAGTTGTACACATGTCTCAATCCTCCGCTTTTGCATTGCTCAGTGGCATCTTTTGATCATGGATTCGTATGCGGTGTTGTTTTTATTACCGCATGCGGTTGAAACACAGCTCTGGATCGACTATCACATTGCGCCGTCATTGCAGTAATCGTTTCTTCAGTGTTGGTTGACGGACGCAATGTGATAGAGATGAATTGATCAATTTCTCATGAGCCTTGAGCGCTAGCGGTAACTTGGTTTCCTACAAAATAGAGTAAAATCCGGCTTGTCTTCCATCTTTATGGTGTTAGTGAGTGTGATTGCAAAAATTTATAACTATTGTAATACTAGGCTAATTTTCATACAATCGACACATATTTACTAACTTTTGGCTGCAATATCTAGATAAGGTGGCATAAATAACTTGTATTACTACAAGTTATCAGCCTCCCAACTAAAGTTGCAAGCTAAGCAATAAGGTCACTCACACTTTGTAAGTCAGTTATAGCCTATGCCTCATAGAAAAGACTCTTCTGCTGGAAACGCTCAAAACTTCTGCTGCCTATGGAGATTGTTCTATTGAAGTACTATTAGAAGCTCCATAACTAAAGCCTCTAAAGACTTACCTAAACTAAAAGACTAAGCATGGGTCGACTGCTGAGGTGCTGTGAAATCTTGGTTGTCCAAGATCTTCTGCCATCCTGAGTATCTATAGTCAAAGGACTCATCCCTCTTGGAGTGGTAGCTCGTAGTCCAAATGACCATAATAGCCCTGCCTAGGATCACCATGTGGTACTGGTTTCCACCACAACCTCAGATCTACTGCCTTTGCTTGCTGCAAACTCCATCCTGCCACATGGCCAACTTATTAGGGATTGTGTCCTAAATCTCGTGGTTTGTAATGTATAAAAAAAAATTATTTAATAAAATAAGGAGTTATTTTATTTGACTTTTAGAATAGTGTAACTTAATCCAATAAACAAGATCTGAGGTTATTTTTAATGTAACACAAATATGTATGTAGTTGACATACAGGTAGATCATGTTTAAATAATAACCTAAATGATCTGTAGTATATGGATAAGGTTACGTACATTATCCTGATGACAATAAGATACAACCCGCTTTGTAATTGTTACAATAGTTGTAAAGTGTTACAAACAATCTAATCCATATCGTTCATGTGGAAACATGTAAGTGGAGGTATGTTATACAAAGATTTTATATAAGACCGGATCGTGAAATGATTAGTCTCTCTTTATAACACCGTTACTTGAAGAGATTAACATTTCAATATGATGACCATAGGAGACTCGACCTTAACACTAAGTGAGTTGTGAATTCCTATCGATGAAGGATCTGTATAGGTGAAAGTGGCCAGATTCTTGTCTCAATAAAACTACCATTTTGGAGATTCGTCTGAGTAGGGAGTTAGGAACACAGCTACACAAGATGGAATTCACTCCTTCCCATCTTGAGGGTAAGAAAATGAATTGCTCCCTTAAATACTGATTTCAAATCTTGAACAATGAGGCCCTTACCCTCTCACTGGTTAAAGAATAAGTCTAGTTTATAACTAATTGTTAATTAGAGGGATTAGTTGTACTTAAGAAGTTAGACGTAACTACAAGGGTAAAACGGTAATTTGACTCAGTTGTAGTTATGATCAATTCATGAAGGGTAGACTTACTCTTGATTGGTTATATTTGTGGACACAGAAGTATATCTACAATGCGAAGAGTGTAGTTGTGGATCTTTAGTAGAATAATTTACAGTTAATGAATGTTGATTAATTAATTAATCTCGTATCATTGGAGTTAGTTAATTATAATTATGATTTATAACTAATACTATATGATAAATATTTGAATATGATTTAAATATTAATCATATGAATGTGATTCATATAAATACTGTAGGTTAAAATTAATATGAATGAGATTCATATTAAAACAATAGATTATGTGAGAGGATGTCGTTTTGAATAAGATTCAAATGAAATTAAATATATGATACTTAATTACTAATTAACTAATATTATTAATTTAATTATACATATTAAATGGGTAATATATTTATTAAATTAAATAAAAACCATAACTCCCAAAGGGAGTTATTATGCGTTAAAGGGAGGGGAGTTACCATGCTTATTCTCACGTTAGTTTTCAAGGGATTTATATGTTGGGTTAAAATCCCAAGCACAACTAAAAAAAATTCAGACCATTTTCAGATTTTAATAACAAATGAACAGATGAAATAAAATCTAGAAACCCTTACCCTCATTGTTGACTCTGGAGGGTTTCACCAACTTTTTGGATCTACGATCTTGATTCCTCCAAAAACAAGTATTCTCCTTGGGTTAGTGATGTAGAAGAATGTGGGATCCTTGGAGGGAATTTTCGACATAAAAAAACCTCAAAACACTAGAGCTAGAGAAAAAAATAATAATTATGTAATACTAGAGAGATATTTTGAGAAAGGGGAGGGAGGTAGGAGAAGATCTCTTTCCCACTCCCATATAACTCCTCGTTGGGAGTTTGTTATAAATAAATTTTTTTATTTAAATTCATTATTTATTTCATTAATAAATTAAATCAAATTTAATTTATTTAATTAAATAATAATAAATTCATTTATTTAAAAAATAAAATAAATAAAAATTAAATTTATTAAAATAAATCAAGTAATTATTAATTAATCAAATTAACTAATAATAATTAAATATCTCATATTTAATTAAATGTGCATTAGAATCATATTCTAATACATTCTCGTAACCTATAGTTTTAATTCATTTAATTTAATTAAATCAAATTTAATTTAGTTAATTTAATTAAATAATTAATTAATCATTAAGTTAAATATCACATATTTAATTTCACCTTATAATTGAATCATATTCAAATATTTTTCTCTCATATTACCTATAATTTTAATGTGCATCTAATGTGCATTAATTTTCTATAGTTTTAATATGAATTCTATTCATATTAAATTGAATATTTAAACTTCATCAAATATTTAATTCTCCTATAAATTAATTTTGAATCAAATTCAAAATAAATTTATATTATCAAATTTATTTATTTATAATGTATCACTATATATTATATTCATTCCTTGAGTAATTTTGAACATTTCAAATTACTTTACTTACCTCATTACCCTTTATGAACTACCAATGGAACTCAATGGACCTACAGACCAGAAGCTTCAACGATATGAGATTAACTGGCTAAACTCATTAACCAAGTTAACCAATATATTATTAACTGTGGGTACACTCCAATATAGAATCACAGTTGCACTCTTCTCACTAAAGATATATTTCTGTGTCCATAGATATCGACCAATAACCACAAATTAGTCCTTCATGAGTGTTCGTAACACCAACTGGGTCAAATTACTATTTTACCTATAGGTTATCTCTGTATGCTTAAGTACTAGTGCTCCTCTAACGAACAACTTGTTTATGGTCCAACCATTAAATAGAAACTCCTCTCGGGCCAGTGAGAGGGTATGGTCATTTGTTCAAGTCTTAGAGACACCACTTAAGGGAACACTCATCTACTTACCCTAAATTCAAGGAGGAAATTCCATCTTGTGAAATTATATTCTCATCTCCCACTCGATTTTGTCTCCAAAATGGTAGCCTTATTGAGTCAGCGAACTGGCCACTCTCACCCATACAAATCAAAGGACAATTCCTCGTAAATAGAAGTCCGTAATCCACTCAGGATTGAGACTAAGTTGCCTAGGTCATCCTAGTGAAATAAAAATCTAACTAGTCAATAAAGTTATATCTAGAGGTTACTATTTTATGGTGCGATCTTATGCAAACTTATTTCATAGGATACCTCCACTCACATTTCTCTAACAAAAAACGTGTTGGATTATTGCATTTGTATCAAATATAAAGTGAATTATATCCATAGTGTCACCAAGATAAGGTACCTGACGTTATCCATATACTATAGACCATTTAGGTTGTATCTATTGGGTTGTATATCCTAATACTCATAGTTTGTAATCTTTAAACTTATTCTATTTACTATAAAGTTGTTATTGAGATTTATTCAATAAAGTTGTTATTGAACATATGCAAATTGCACTTGTAAGTAATAACCTAAATCCAATAAACTATCAAACTCCTGGCTATAGTATGGATACTTAAACTTTACGTGGAGACAAAAAAGAGGATCAGATTTGAGTATATAGCCAAAATGGTCTATAAGTATAAGGATAAGGTTGGGTACCTTATCTTGGAGACACTATGGATACGATCCGCTTTGTATTTGATACAAACAATGTGATTCCAGAATCATTCATGTGGAGGCATACGAGTGGAGGCATCCTATGCAGAACATGTTTGCATAAGACTAGACCATAAAATAGTCAATTTTCTTTTTAACATCGTTTACTGTTAAAACTGACTATTTCAACTCAATGGCTTAAGGTAACTTGATCTCGATCTAACTATGAACTTCTATTTGTTCCGGATTATTATTTAATGTGCAATGGTGAGAGTGGCTCAACATCGCCGCTCAATAAGCCTTCCATTTTAGGGGTAAGATCGGGTAAATAGTTGGGGACATAGTCTTGCAATATGGATTCACTCCTACCCGCTTTTTTTGTAGTAGATAGGTTATTCCCTTAAGTACTGACTCTTAGTCTTGAATAAGAGGCTCCGTTCTCTTTATGGTTGAGAGAGACTTGGTTTATTGGTAGGATCATAAAGTAATTGTTTATTAGTGGATCAGTGAAGACTTATGGAGCAAGATGTAAGTGGGAGAGGGACGTGTATGCTAAAATAGAGTGGTTGACCTTGTTCCCAAGAGGAAAATGGAGTTGCCACTAGTCTTGATTTTGAGGGCTCTGTTGGGCACCCAAAAGTATGTTAAAATGGTCTGCAATAAAGATAAAGGATTTGGGTGTCTTTTGTGTATAGAGAGTATTAGCATCCCACAACACTCGTTCAAAGAATGAAGTTTATTTTTCTCCTATAATTTAAAGAAAATGGTCTTGAAGAAAAAGATGATTTTTACGTTTATTTTTAAATGTCCCATATTTTATTGATCTCTATTAAATAAATAATTGACAATAATTATGAGTGGTCAAAGGCCATTAGAAAATTTTATATGAATTTGATTTGGCATTCCAAAGTAAATTCATCACCTCAAAAATATTAGAGAATCAACCTCTTGAACCCTAATTTCCGCCGTAGAAAAATTTTATATAAAAATATTTGTGAGAAATATTTTGTGAAATTTTTTAATATTATTTATGAAATTAATTATTATTATTTATTATTTTAAAAGAAAAGTAAGAAAGGAAATTAGGAAAAAAAATCTTATGAAATCAACTTTATGTTTAAGTTATTTTATTTAAAGAAAAACCAAGGGATTGATTTGAGAGAAATTTAAAGTTTACTTTTAAAGAAAATGCCTTTTATGAAAATATTTTTTTAATACATATTTTTTAATAAATGAATTTCATTATTAAAGTATTAAAAAATTATTATTTACAAGAAAATATATTGGAATCAAATCTTGGTCTTCAAAAATTCAACTTTATATCTCAAGAATTTCAAATAACGATTTTCCGAAAGTTTGAGTTCCATTGTCGGAGAAAATATTTGTTTTAAAATAAAGGTTAATATTAAAAAAATGAATGATTATTATCAATAAAGAAATGCACGAACACTTCCCAAAAATGCATTCACAAACATTATTTAATGAATTTCATGATACAATTATGTTTAAATATATGTAATAATTATGATAATAAAAGGATTTTTTTATCATTAATTCAAAACAAAATCAAAATGCCTTAAAAAAAATAACAATTTAGATAATGAACTACCTCAATGAATGTAAACAAGATATCAATATAGATTTAAAAGAAAAAATTTTATGATAGTAATAGGAGACTTACTGCATAAACAACAACACAATGATACTTTCTTCAAACAAGATAAACATAATGTAAAACAAAGTTGCTATGAGATTAGAATATGGAGACAAGAAAAAGAAAAGCATGGAGAAAAAATGGGAGAAATAAAAATCGAGAGAGAAGTTATGCAAATGGACAGATTGTTAGACGAGGGGAAAAAAGATTTAGAAAAAAATTGAGAGAGGGATGAGAAGAAAAAAAATTTGAGAGGAAAGAAGACCAATTTTTTTTTGTTTTTTCCCCTTTTGTGTGAAGTGCCCCTCCCAAATTATAGAAAACTCAAACAATTTTAAATTAGGAAAAAAATCAATCAAACCAATTTTAAAAAGGCTTTATACGGTTTTAAACAAGCTTCTCATGCTTCTTGAGTTGATACATCTTTCCTAATTCACATTACTCCTATTGCTTGTTGTTGTGTGTTATATACATTGATAACACTAATATTTTGGGAATTCTTCTACTAACATTGATAATCTCATTCACAGTTTACGTGGTTTTTTTGCCCTTAAAAATGAGAAACTTGATTATTTTTTAAGATATGAAATCTCATATCTAAGGCTAGTGGCATGTTTTTATCTCAATTTAAATGCATCATGGATTTGTTTAGGGAGTGTTTCCATGATGTTTACTTATTTAGAAATGTTATTGGTGTTTTCAATATGCCACTCTTACTGATGCGAAAGTACCCTATAGTATTAACAAAGTTTGTCAATTCATGCATTTACCTACTGTTTTACATTAACAATTAGTGAAGAGAATTTTGAGATACTTAAAAGGTGTGGTGATACTGCATGTTTAATTGTCCTCATAAATGACTTTGTTTGGCTTTACAAATGTCGATTGGGCCTTTAATCAAATGATCGAAATCCACATAGGGAATTTGTGTTTACCTTGGAAAGGTAATCTAATTGCTTGGGGATCCAAAAGCAATCTATACTTTCGAGATCTAGTACAAAGGCTGAATATTATTGTCTTGCCTTGGTTTCTACTGAAATGGTATAGATCTGTTCCTTATTACATGATTTACGTATTCTTTTAACTAGTCCTTCTATCTTATGGTGTAAAAATTTGAACGCAATTCATCTTAGAGTAACCTAATTATGCACCCCAAAACAAAGCATGTTAAAGCTTGATATTTACTATGTTCGAGATCTAGTTTTTAAAAAGTAGATTTATGTGCATCATCTTCCAACCATTGAGAAAATAATTGATTTCTTACCAAACCGTTATGGGCTTCTTCTTCTTCTTCTTCTTCTTCTTCTTCTTCTTCTTCTTCTTCTTCTTCTTCTTCTTCTTCTTCTTCTTCTTCTTCTTCTTCTTCTTCTTCTTCTTTGTTTTGTTTCTCTTTGATTCCATTCTAGAATATTTCTATATGGGTATATTATCCACTATGGGTATTTAACACTTTCCGAATGGAGCAGTCGAGGTAAAATCAACACGAAGCCGAGCATGGATCTCACGGTGTGAACTTTTGAGGACGTGAGAACTAATGACTGTTATTCTCTCACTAAAGTGTTCTAAATATTTGGGCGAATTACTTAGGTTCTTTTTCCAACTAATAAAAATAACTCTAAATCTAGATGGTTTATCCAAGTATAACTTTTATAAATGGATTTAAAACTATGATGTCTAGGTGATAAACCATTTTTATTACCTCACACCGCTCACGTATGCTCATAAAACCGATTACCAACGCTCAATAATTCGGTCATAATCCCCAGGTAGGAGGTGTTCCGTAGACCGTCAACTTAAATACCCCCAGTCTTCGACAGAATTATATACCAATTGAGTTTGTAACCTAAGTGAGCATGCAGTTGTTCTTTGTTATGGATTTTAAATGTCTAACCAATTTTATAATAGCTTACAAAATTTTAGACATGCTAAACATCTACAATATATAACAAAGGCATCCAATATCTAATATAACCATTATATTAAATAAAAGAAACCCTAACATGCATACTATATATTATAATATTTTATAACATACTTTCAATGCATGTAACATGCTTCCTACGGTGAGATTTTAAATCTACATGGCATACTGTATGCACATACAAGATTTATTTAATTATAACATACATCAAATCCATAAATAATTAAACACTAACTGATATGGTTTTAGTTTTGGAAAAAACAAGCAGACAAAACTTAATTAATACAAAATAGCTTCTAAATCGCTTCTGGACAGCTCGAACCGCTCCAAAACGAACTCAAGTAGCTTGAACCAGACCCGAACCGTCTGAACCAGACTAGCCAAAAATCATTTGAGGCTGAATCGGACTAGACCACAAGAGAACCGGTCAAACCGGCAGCTCTCACTAAGCCTCATCGTCTAGTAATGACGACCATCGTCATGTGTTTGCCTAATCGTTTAGTGTTTGCCTGATTGTTTAGCAACTATCGCATAGCTCCTGATCCAGGTATACGACCATGTAGTGTCTACCTTCTATCGCATAGTGTCATCGTCTAGTGTCGGAGGACACTACACGATCGCTTAGTGTTCAACACTATCGTGCAGCTCCATCCTTTAGCACCAGACATTTACTATACGATTGCTTAGCTCCATTGTCTAATGCCTAAAGTTGATCGTTTAGCATGTGCATAAGGTAAGCGATCGTTTAATGCTATCGTATAGCAATTGACGCACCGCTCAACTGCTGCATAGAGATAAACGATCGTGTAGTGCCATCATATAGCTCTTCAACGCATCGCTTAGCTGCCGCATAGAGGTAAGTGATCGTGTATTGCCATCGTATAGCATCTTCAAGTATCGCTTAGCTCCCACCCGAAACTACGTAATCGTGTAGTGCCATCATATAGCAATACAACACATCGTTTAGCTCCTGTAGGTACACGATCGTCTTGCGCCAACACTTCAACGATCAATGCTTGAAGCTACACGATCATTTAGCTTTTCTTCACATCGTCTAACGCATGAAGCTAAACGATTGTCTAGCTACTAAAGCTCAACGACGACATGAACAAAGGCTGATTTTCTGAATCTACAACTCGGCCTCTTCACTTGTTTCTTCGATTTACACCTTCATTTCAACTCTAATGACTCCAAATAAATTATAGACTCTTGGGAACACATATAAGCTTATCAAACAAGAGCCAATTATAAATTTAATTGAGAAATCAAAGAGAAATTAAAAGTCAAAACTCAAACAACCATATCAGTACAGTAGTTTCATATAACTCATATAAAACACCCACCACACCAAAATTAAACCGAATTGAATGCTTATAAGATGCTCTGATACCAATTGTTGGAATGTACCATCGTGCAGCGAAAATGACCAGGATTCATAAGCACTCTAATTCATTAATTTTGGCAGAAATGAAAGTATGTTATAGCAAAAATAAATGGGCTTTGTGACATAATTTTGTAGAACTTCCTCAAAGCTTGAATTCTAGCTGCAAATCTCCTCTGAAACTTGTTGTAGACCACCCCAAGATCTTTCCTACTATCCTCTTGATACTCTAGATTGAGTAGTGGGACTTAAAATAAGCCTGAATTAAGAGAATATGAGACAAACTCACAGCAGCAACCCAGTAGAAGAACAGCTTCTTCACACGAAATTTTCAGAGAAATTCTTTCGGTTGCATTGCCTCAAATTCACTCCAATCTCTTCAATATGTTGCAGATACTCATGCAAAGAGATTAGCTGCATGAGATGCAGCTCATGCTTGAAGTAAATGAAGATTTAAGAAGTGGATTGTTAGCGAGCAACTTGAAGAAGTAATGGAAGATTCTTATTTTCCATTTTTGTGTTTTTTCTTCTTTGTCAATTTCTCAAAATTGATTTGATAAATAAATTTATTTAATAAAATTGAAAATATTATTAATTTTAAAAAATTAATTTCATAAATTAATTTTCTTAATAAAATTAATAAATAATTATTTAAACAATTTAAATGATTCTAATTAATTTAATATCAAATATTAAATTAATTTTATGCAATTCCATCTTCATATATTTAAATCATATTAAAATATTATTTCTCCAATTTCGTTTAATTCTTAATTTGAACATTTCAAATTAACTTATCATGCTACTCTAGAGTTAATCTATTTACGAGCTAGTAGGGGGACCTGGCGGATCTACAGGTCATGGACTCCAACGATTCGAGATTAATTGGCTAAACTCATTAGACTGAACTAACCCCCATTCGTTAACTAGTAGGTGATTCCACTAAAGTCCATAGCTGAACTCTCCTCACTATAGATATATTATGTCCACTCAATATAACCATGATTAGTAAGTTAACCCTTCACAGGTTGTTCGTAATAACGGCTGAGTCGAATCTCTATTTTATTCCCAAAATTACCTTTTGTTCTGTAAGTCCCACTGATCTCCTAATAAATAATTGATTTGTGATCCAAACAACAAATCGAATCCCTCTCGAGCCAATGAGAGGGTGAGGCCTCTTGTTCAAGACCTAGAATCAGCACTTAAAGGGAACAACCTCTATCGGGTAGGAGTGAATTTCGTCTTGCACCCTATGTCCCCAGCTATTCATCTGATCTTCTCCCTAAAATGAAAGGCTTATTGAGCAAAGATGTTGATCTACTCTCACCATTTGCAGATCAAAAGATAATCTCGAACAAATAGAAGTTCATAATTAGCTCAGGATTAAAGTCAAGTTACCTAGGTCATCGCTTTGAAATAGTCAGTCTTAAACAGTAAACAACGTTAAAAAGTAAGAGTGACTGGTTTCGTGGTCCGATCTTGTACAAAACTCATTTGCACAGGATGCCTCCACTCCTCATGTCATAACATGAACGAATTAGAATCACATCGTTTGTAAAACTTTACAACTCTTTGTAACAATTACAGAGTAGGCCACATCCAATAATGTTACCAGAATAAGGCACTCAACCTTATTTATAGATCATTTTGACTATTTACTCGAACCTGATCCACTTGTATGTCTCCACATAAAGTTCAAGTACTCATATAATAATCAAGGAACTTTAGGTTTATTAGATTTCGAAAAAACAATATATTCAATAACAACTTATTGAATTTTCAGAATAGGTTCTGTTGTTTACAAACCACGAGTTTTAGGACATAAAACCCAACAAACTCCCACTTGGACTCAAACTCCAGTGGTAACTTATGTATCCCATATATAAGATTGAGTTTCTGAGTTTTATAGAGAAATAGAATAAACTAGGGCATCCCATACCCATGGTTTACCATCTAGTATCCCATACCCGATAACTATTATACATGTGTAACTATATGTTAGTTAATTGATGAAAATATATATAAACATAACTATAATCATATGATAAGTGATAAAACTAATAAAAAATCAATGAATTAGGACGAATCATTCCGTTGGAATTAAATAGGTTAATAACAATCTAATAAGTTAAAAAAAATCAAAAAGAGAATGTAAAATTTAAAGATTTACATTAAATTTAAATTTAGATGGAGAGATAAAGATGAGAGATTGATTTTTTTTTCAATTGATTTGAAAAGTTGTTATAGAAATCAACTTTAAGGAAAAACTACCAATTCAAATTTTAAATCAGGCAAAAATACGTCACTTTTTTCTCTAACATCCGTATGCTCCAAAACTAATAACATACTCGGTTACATGGTATTTGAATTGATTTACACTATAGTAATTACATTGTATTCAAAAAAATTTATGGAATATCATACAAAGGGTAAACTGGGTGTTATAAAAAATGACCTCAACTAAGTAGCATACGTTTTGTCAAAAATCTTATTATTTTTCATTTTTGCCAAAAGTACAAACAAAACCCGAAATCTTATTGTTTCGTCCCATTTCCCTTAAAGATAACCCATTGATTCTTATTTTTACTATATTGTAAACAAAACCAAAGGCCCATTTGTTGAGGATCTGGCTCTAAGCTTCTTCTTCCTTTTTGTTTTGTTTTTTTTTTTTTTCTCTTTTTGTTTCTTTTTTATTCTCATTCTAGAATATTTCTATATGGATGTGTTATCCCTTAGGATTGGCAACTGTTTTCTTCTCATATCTCTTTATATAATGTTGGTTTATTTCTTGACCTACAGTGTGAATGATATTATTATTGTTGAGTCAGCATGAATTTTAGGTAAGAAAATGACTGTTTGTTCCACTTTATTATTACCATAAATTTTGAGATGTTTCATATCTATGATCTAGATCATATCTATATATCGAAAGATATACTACTTTGACTGAATAGTTGTAAGTGGAAGATTGAAGAAATAAAACCCTATTCTTGAGGGGTTGATTGTAGTTGTAGTCCAAGTTTAAGATGTCAAGTTTTTATAAACTCACAAAAATAAATAAAAATTGCTCACATTTTCAATAAGTTCAAATACTTATCATTTATGTTTTATCAATTTTTCTTGTGATATAATAAAAATATAGATTTCTTCCTTGTATTGATGCCAATTTATGGACATAGACGGATTTGGATTGATTTGAGAATTTTTTTTTTAAATTATTTTTATTTAAACGTTTTTTTTATAAAAATAAATTAAAATACACTTGAAAAGCTATTGCGAATGATTGTCAAACACTACAATTTCCTAAAAAATGATTTATTTTTTAAATTAAAATTTGAAAATATATTCCAAACACACCCTTAATTTATGAACTTTAAAATTTGTGTCTATTTAGTCTCTTAACTTTCAAAAGTAACTAATGGATTCTTAAATTTTCCATTTTGTGTCTAATAGGTTTTTGAGCTTTCAATTTTATATCTACAATATCTAAAAAGATCAAAATTTTTAAAAATTATTGATCTGTTAGATATAAATTTAAAATTTATATCAAATGAAACCTTAGACTTTCAATTTTGTGTGTAAACTAGATTTGTGATTTTTTAAAATTTAGAGATTTTATTTGTTATTTTGAAGTTTACGAACCAAGTAAACAGGTTCCTTGAATTTTATGGCCTAAACAAAAATAATGATTTGGCATTTGGGGAAAGTGCGTGGTTGTTGTTTCAAAATTGTCTTTTTATTATTATTTTTTTCTTTTTAATATACGTTTGTTTAAAATGGAGGTTATATTGGTAAAATTCTAATTCTTATATATTTATCTTTTATCTTAGTTCAACAAGGGTACCATGATTTAACCTCCAGCAGAAATACATATCAATTAACTTATATATTTATCATTTTTTAATATATATATATATACTTATTTATTTATTTTGACAACATTCGTTTCTAATTGATGATAGCATAATTTTTAGGGTAAATATAGAACTCGAGTGTGAATGGAATTACCCCTAAAAAATGGGCCTCAGATTTTGATCCATGAAACCTTTGGAAAATCTCATTGTTGAGGCCCAAAAGGCCCATATCCAACAAAAAATTAATCAATGAAATGAATATATAACTTCGCTTTACAAATAAAAAAAAAATAATATATAACTTTAGTATATTGACTAGATATGGAGTGGAGTTGTGAAGTTTGAAGAGTTGCATCAAACAAGAGATTTCATGTGAAATTTAGGGAATGGTTCAAGTACTACTATAAATGATGGTTCATTTGTGTTAATATTATCCTTAAATGGCTTTTATATAACTAAAACAAATTTGAGATGTATGAATTTCACTCTACATATAGCTAGATCTAAGGGTGTGTCTGATTTAACTTTTCAATTTAGTTAATTTTGAAAACAAGTCATTTTTTTAAAAAAAAAAATTTGAAATATTTGATAACTGTTCAAAATAGTTTTTGAAATAATTTCAAAATGTATCTTAAAAAATTTTTATCAAAAGAATTTAAATAAAAAAAACATTTTTTGAAAAACATTTTCTTTTCTAGTGAATCTAAATAGAACCTAAGATTCTATTTAATATATAATATGTAATGCACTTTATTTTTAAACAAACCTGAATGTAGTATAAGAGAATAAAAGTTCTCTGATAAGCATAATTGCTAAGGGGAAAAAAAAAGACTAAGACCTTTGAATTTGAACTAAGATGATAAGAACGGTCTTTCGTATATCTTTATAATAATAAGATATTATCTATTTTAGACATAATCCCTCATAAATTATTTTTAGAACTACATCAAAGATTTCATATCAATGTAGGTAAATTATCACTACTATAGAAATTGGATTACTTGACGTTTTTTCAATGTCAAGTAGAGGGTATATTTGATGCTAATAAAAGCGTCGAGTATTCGACTGTCAAGTATAATGTCATAATTTGACACTGTAAAAGCGTCAAGAGAAATATTTCTTGACATAATTTCCATGTCAAGAAATATAAAACACTTGACACTGATGACATGTCAAGTGTATTAATTTTTTACAGTTATTATTGTGATTACTTTTGACGTTTTTTATTTGTCAAATATATTTTTATATTGACACAAAATAATGGTCAAGTAATCTAATTCTTGACATATTCCCAATGTCATCTATGCTTTGTTTTTTTCCAAATTAAACATTCGAATTTAATTTTCTTTTCTCATTTCTTGCATTACATTTGTTCCAATAAGACAATTTCATCAACTAAAATAAACAGTTGCACATATTCCAGGTCTACATATCAGCCCAATATATCAAACGTAACAATTCAGAATACTAAAATAAACTCTTTTATTACTTTCCATGTATATGAACGATTTCAAATTTACAAGATCAATCGTACAACAGTATATATTCTATCAACCCACCCCAATATATGATAATTCCAACATTGTAAGACCAATCTATATGTGCTATGTATTCCAAAAATCACAAGACTAAAATTCTATCCTCCACCACACATTTCTTTAAAGTATATAATTTATAATGGCTGAACAAAATATTTACACAAAAAAAGTTTTGGGCATTCCTATGTAGCCACATACACAAAATTTATAAGAAGTCCATCAAATATAGCAACCTAAATATTCAGCCCATTCCACGCGTACTTCATCCAATTCAAGTTGCGAGTACGAGCTCCTCGTATCAATCTATAAAACATAGAACATGAAACATATATATTTATTTACTATTTACACTATCTATAATGTTACAATATATATAAGTATTTAAAGACATACCGCATCTGTGATAATATTCTTCTCTATAGTCACGATTTCTCGCATATATATCATAACATAATACCCACATTCGACAGTTCCCACTTGTAAAGAACACTACAATACAAAGTCAATAATTAATACACATATCATACAGATGCATTAAATAAACATCATTCTATTAATTTTTTCAATGCTCTTATACTTACCATTATTGTTTTCAAGAATGTGGTTTTACGAGTCTTTTGTAAAGTTTTTTTAGACTGAAAAATGGTCATTGCCCTACATTCGTCAAAGAGTATATTCAAAATGAAATAAACTTTACAAAGAAAAAAAACAAGATACTCAAGCAAAGTTAGCTTACATATTTGTTATGTATTTGATATCTTCTCGTGAACTTGTTCTCAATGAGTCAAGATAGTACACCACATCATCATACGTATTGATAACAATTAACGACTAATGATCACTAAATAAAATACACAACTAATTAGTATGGAACATGAAGGTAGCTCATTACGTTAAGGTAGAACATGAGTATAAGGAGCTTTTAAGTACAATGATCACAACACAATTCTACATTGAAAAAAAAATAGGAAAAGATAGAACAAGAGTACAAGGAGCTTTCAAGTACAATGATCCCAACACAATTCTACATTAGAGCAAAACAGGAAAAGGTAGAACATGAGTATAAGGTTCTGAACATAAGTATAACTAATTATACTTACCCGAGATTATAAGGAGCAATAACTAATTGACTGTGTTCAAAAGCCATTAATCTACTACAAAGGTTCCGAGCTCTAACTTCTCGAGTATTTTGGCCCGCGGATATAAGAGATGGATCTACAAAAATATACTTCTATCTTTTATTTGAATTAACAATGAACGGATGTATGTACCTACAATAATAGATCGAACACATTAACTTACTACTAATTAATAAAGTGATAATATATTATAAACAAATAACATTTACTTACACGATATAAGCCACCATTGATAAAGTCTTCACTTTTTGCATGCTACAAAACTTGATCACATCTTCTCGCAGAACATAACTCTTTCGGCCAAAACCAAAGAACTCAACAAGTAGTTGGAAAGAAATACTAGTCTCATCAACCATTACCTTTTTCTCTTTCGGCATCGTCTTTGAAACTTTTTCCTAGCACAATGAAGATAGAACATGAGTAAAATGTTCATTCCTAAATAAGATAGAAAAACATGGGACTTATAAAATTCACCTTCAAGATCGGTGGTACACTAATAGCAATCACTTCCTCATCCTTTCCCGCATTCTCTGAAACTTTCTCTTAAAACCACCAAGTTATAATTTTATGAGTAACTAATAGTAAATTTACCTCATAAATTTACCTCATAATACAATTCACCTTCAAGATCGGTTGTACACTAATAGCTTCCATCTCCTTTACCTTCTTCCCTTCCTCATGTGTGGTTGATGCACTAATAACTTCCTTCTCCTATGATATAAATATAACAGTACAAATTAAACAAGTTAAAAATTATCATAACTAATAGTTGTAACCTTAATGCATAAATTAAATAAGATAGAACCTGAGACTAACTATGACCCCAATATTTGAATTTTGCTTCTTTCGGATTTTATTCGTTGAGCAACTACCATGCTCAGATCTTGGCATGTTTTGAATTTCATCTTCCAACTCCTTAATATGCTTACGAAGTGCTTCATTTTCATCAACATTTTTTTTGTGTGTATCCTCTCTTTTCGCTGTATGGAAGTAAATGGTATGTGTAATGAAACCACCCACCTCACGTACGCGTCCACCATATTCCGAAGTACCCAAGGCTTGAGTCAAAATATCATTCAGTGAATCATTTTTTTGGAAAGTGGATCTTCATTCTTTATGAACTCATCCTAAATGGAAATTATATATATTCAATAACACATATAAAATATTATAATGATTTCATGCAAACGTAACATTGGTAATCTTACTATTCGGTTGGCGACTTGTTGGACATCCCCATTGTCCTACTCTCCTTTTTTGTTTGTCCGAGCTTTTTTCCACATATTAGCTCGTCCAAAATCACATTTTTTGGACGAAGGTAATTTTTCTGCATAATAAACATATTGTTAAATATAAGAATATTTGTAAAATAGTTAAACTTAAGAATATTCTTACCATTTCCTCGGCAAAATTCGCATAACCTCTTATGGACATCCGATGATTATACTTGTTCTCCTTTCTTCGTGCTTGTTGTTGATTTCTCACTTTCTATATAAATTTAATAGTTCAAAATAAAAATGACAGAAAAGTGACAAATATTGATGTTCTTAATGAAAAGTTTAATACCTTGAACTTTGGAGATAATCTCGATTTGGAAAACTCTTGCCAATGATGTGTTTCAATTATGTGGGAGTACATCGAAGGTGGGTGTAACAAAAGTTAGGGTTCATCCTTAAAAGGGATAATATATTATGTCGTTAACCAAGACTTGAATTGACGAAATGCAACGCTCGCAGTTTTTAGAATAGCCTTCTTACTTCTACCATCAACGAGAGCACCCTAAATATTTACAAATTTTGATTATTACTTTTCAAGTATAATATTAATATAATACATCAACAAAGGAAAATATACATACCTCAACAATATTAAATAGTTTTTCCTTTAAGTCAGTCGGTACACACTTCCAAGATGTATACGTAATCGGGATATGATGACGCACAGTAGATCCAATGAAAGATTTTAACTTATATCCATTGTCTCCAATCTATGGGGTATTTATATGTGGTACTCCATCATCATTATATTCAACCAACTTTTTCTTCCCTACACTCCTAATTTTTGTTACCACATGCATAATAATTGGTCCCCACGTTCGCCTTTTCTCTTTGTTTGGTATTTCATCTTCCTTCAGTTCCATATTTTCATTGACATTATCCAAACCAAATTGCAAGTCCTCATCACTTGCTATCTCCATGGTGTAAGAATTATCCTGAAAAATATAATAGAGTTTAGTTAGGTGTCAAATACAACAAAATTATAAAAATTAATTAGTTAGTGAAAACCCACCCATACATTTACTCTTTAGGAATCCATGTGCCTTCACAATCAACTCGTACATATGTTGAAGTGTTCTCATCCAAATCAATTCTAGATTCATTATCTAACATGGCTTTAGGAATTCCTTGACAATGTAGAGTAGTATCTCCAAGTTCATCATCATTGTATTGATCCTCAAAATTTCTTTATGGTGGAGTAAGAACAATAGAACATCGACCATCACTTGGATCCTCAACATAAAATACTTGTCTTGCTTGGGATGCCAGTATGAAAGAATCATTCTTCTGGTCTATTCTATTTAAGTCAACTAACATAAAACCAAGCTCATCAGTATTTATGCCACCATTATTCTCAACCCAAACACATTAAAAAAATTGCAACCTTAAATGTATTATAATTTAGTTCTCAAATCTCTTGTATCACCCCATAAAAGGACATGTCTCCAATTATAGGATTTTTATCTTTTGAGCTAGATACTTGCATTGTTTTTACAATTAAACTAACCCCACTATTTGTACACTTTTATTTTTGTCATATAACTTTGTGTGATAGTGACATTCATTAATATTATAGCTATTGTATGTAATCATAATTGGATGGAGACCATGGGCAATCCACCTCAAGTTATCTGATATCTCCACATCTCCCATTTCAAGTTCATTCCAACCTGGGAACCAAAAGGTTATGTAATTAAAATATAAGTGACAAAAGGTTATGTTAAATAGTATATTTAATGTTTTACCTTTTCTCGTAACAAAGATATGAAATTTCGATTATGTTCATCTTGAATCCGTTTCTGGTTTTTTGATCTACTTCAGAGCTGTAATTCCAATGTCATCATATGTTTCCTTATGAAGAAAAAGAAAAATGTTCAAATATAATTATTTTCAAATTCATGTATTTAATGAAATAAATGGATCCAAATCACAATAACTTACTCTATATATGGCTGCACATCAATTGTATTCTCCAAGACATATCAATGAGCTTGGTATAAGAGATCTCGTTCAAGTATGTTAGGAACTCCACTTGACAATGGTTTACCAATTTCTAACTTGCCTGAATTGTCTCTTAACTTTTGACACTCAGGTCCAATAGGACTACTCCATATAAAAAATCCGAAAAAAATTAAATAGCTTCTTTTAATATATAACTTTCAACAATACAACCTTCTGGATGATGCCTATTCCTCATAGAGATTTTAATCACTTTCATGAACCTTTCAAATATATAGGCCCACAAAGTTTGACTTCTCTAACAATGTGTATTGTGTGATGCACCATTATTGTGAAGAATGAGGGAGGAAAATACTTCTCTAATAAACATAATGTAATCACAATGTCTTCTTGCAGCTTCTCTAATTGTATAACATCTAGGACTTTGTTACATATAGAATTGAAAAAAATACACAGACGAGTTACAGCGAACATGTTTTGGTAGCTGATGGTAATGGGGAGCAATTGTTGTAAGAGCACATGACAATTATGAGATTTTAAACCATTGAGTTTTAAATCTTCTACTGACACAAGATTTCTAACATTGGAGAAGTAACCCTCAGGAACCTTCATTTCTGATATGGTCTTCAAAACACAATGTTTTTCTTCTCTAGTAAGAGTATAACAAGCAGGGGGAAGGAATATTTTTTTTATCCCCATTAATAGGTGTAAACTCTAGTCAAATTTTTAAAACAGCTAAATCACTCTAGCATTCAATCCGTCTTTTGTTTTTTCTGGAATATCAAGAAGTGTACCTATGATATTCATGCAAACATTTTTCTCGATATGTATCACATCTAAGCAATGTCTAACATGGAGATGTTTCCAATAAGGGAGTTGGAGAAAAGCAGACATCATATTCCAACAACCTTTGGTACTTCCTTTTGTGATATTTCTTTTGTTCTTTTTTTTTTTTCTCTTTGAAAATCAAGATCTTTAGTTTTTTCAAATACAACCTCCCCAGACAAAGGTTCTGGAATACTTCCAAGTTCTCTCTGACCATCAAATGATTTCTTTTGACGTCGAAAAGGATGATTTTGTACTAGAAATTTTCGATGGCCAAGGTATGCCATTTTTTTCCCTATGTTTCAGTCTTAATGAAGTTGTGTTATCTCCATAAATTGGACATACCTTGTAACCTTTGACACTACATCCACTAAAGTTTCTATATGCTGGAAAATCATTGATCGTCCACAATAGAATTGTTCTTAAGTTGAATAGTTTCTCTTGATAAGCATCATAACATTGCACACCACTTTCCCACAAAAGTTTTAAATCATTAATCAATGTCTCTAAGTATATCCCAATGTCATCCCCTGGTTGTTTAGACCTGAAATCAATATTGATAACATTATAAACTTTCTTTTCATACACAACCATGGAGGAAGATTATAAATGACCATCACAACTGGCCAACAATTATACTTAGAGTTTATATCACTATGTGGATTTATTCCATCTGCTGACAATGCTAAAAGAAGATTCCTAGGTTCAGAACTAAAGTTCGGCCACATGGTGTCAACTAACTTCTAAGTTGGGGAATCTGCAGGGTGACATAATTTATCATTCATTTGTCTCTCATTAGCATGCCAAGTCAGGTTTTTAGCACATTCAACACTTCTAAACGTCCGTTGAAAATGTGGTATAGGAGGAAAATACCACATTATTTTGGCAGGGATTTTCTTCTTTTATTTGTGTCTTTACCATATTTCCACCTTGACTCACCGCATTGAGGATACATAATTGCATTGGCATATTCCTTTCGATACAAGCAACAATCATTAAGGCATGCATGAATCTTTTCATATTCCATTTCTAGTGCACCTAATATTTTCTTTGCTTTATACATTGATGTAGGGAAGCTATTAGTAGAAGGTAAGATATCCTTTAATGCTTTTAGTAGTTCTGAGAAACTAATATCACTTCATCCATGTCTAACTTTTAAGTTATACAACTTCACTAATGTAGACAACTTGGTGAACTTTTTGTATCCTTCATACAATGGCTTCTCAACATCATTAAGCAACTTTTCGAATCCATTGGGATCTTTTGAATATTGCTCATGAGTAATTTCAACCATTTCTTTTATATTTCCAACATCATTCTCTTCATACCTACACTCAGAGGATTTTCCATGCAAGGATGAACTAGGAAGTTCCTCACCATACTAAAACTAAATCTTATAACTTTCATCAATCCCATTAAAATATAAATGTTCTCTAATATCATTGCTATTATGTCTTTGACAATTTCCACATTTCAAACAAAAACAACATATAGTAGTATTATTTGTATTGGAAAATCTAAATTTGATGAAGTTTTCCACAACCAACTTAAACTCTTTAGATAATCTACTCTTTATCATCCATGATTTATCCATACTTATAATAAGCTAATCTTAGAACTACACAAAAATATTACAATAATTCAAATTAGATAACTCATACAACTTATAAAATTTGTATGGAATTGATATTTATAGAGAACTTAAGAACTTGAACTCTCAAAAACTTCAAATGTGTGCTAATATTGTAATGAATAGATGGTTTGCTAAGTTCAATATCTTAAAAATTAAATGGTGTAAAGAGCAACTACAACCACTTTTGTAATATACTAAAGTAGAGACCGATGATTTCAAATGGAATCAAATGCTTTCAAATTCAAAATGATGTGCTAATTGACGGTTGAAGACCACTTTTCTTTAAACATTGTTTTCAATATAATGGCCAAACATGTCAGAAGACAATAAGATACTTCTTGGATGCGTGTGTTTGAATTCTTTTGTTCTTGTTGATAAGAAAATTTTTCAGTTTGTTTTTCTATTTAAGTTTTTCTAAATGAAAACTCTGATTTATAATGTCTTATTTGTAATCAAAGAACGGTAATAATTACAAAAATGAAGAAATAAACTTGAAACAGGGCGCATGAAAATAAATTGCAGATGCAATCAAAATGAAATAAAGCTTACCAGACGGCGCGATCGAAGCACGAAGCAAAGATTGGCTACACTAATCGAACAGAGCACAAGAAATGATCGAAGCATGAAGCAAAGAGTGGCTAAACCGGTCGACGAACCAACGGCACTGCAGACGGTTGATGGCTAGACCGAAAAATCATCAGGGTGGGTTGACCGGTCGAACAAAGCACGAGAAACAATCGAGCTGCACTGCAAAAATCAATCGACGGACGAGCGGTGTTGCAACATTCGATGGCTAGATCAGTCGACAGACAAGCCACTGGCTACAGAGGTCGACGACACGATGGGAAAGAAGACGCAAGACGAGAGGAAAGAAACCTCAACGGCGCGATGGACTACTTCACGAACTACTAAGGTTTCAAAAATGCCTGATATTTTTTTAAAAATATATTATTAGGCAATTTTTTTTTATTTTACTTGACACGAAAAAAAAAAAAGTCAAGTAAGAACTTCTTATACTTGACATGTGAAACGTGTCAAGTAAAACCTTATATTACTTGACACAAAAAACATGTCAAGTAAAGGTTCGCGTAAAAATATCCAAAATATTCCATCAATCTCCACTTTTTTAACCATTTTATTTGACATTTTCTTGTCCAAAATCACATTATTTGACATTTTTTTTCTAAAGAAACGTCAAGTAATTAAAATCTACAAGTGTCAAGTAATGTCCATTTTGTAGTAGTGTATCTCATTTATCTGGGAAAAAAAATCTTGCTATAACCAAATGTTCATTATATTATATGTTACCATCTTTCATTTTGTGTAAGCATGTCAATACAAATGAAGAGGTTTGAAAAATTAAAAAGATCATTGATGCATAAATTGAAACATGATTAAAAGTGTAAGGATAAAAATTGAAACCAACTATATATAAGTTACAGTCATTAGGTATAATTTAGCTAGCTTTTCCTAACCTTTTTACTCAAGACACACTTTAATGTCTTTATCAATTATAAAATAAAATTGTGAAAACCTAACAAGGCATAATCCTCTTAAATATGCTTAATGTTCTACTTTTACCTAACTCCAAATATATCTTGAAACTGTTAGTTCTATAGTGTTTATCTTATGTATAGAAATATTTGGTGTTGTAATATTTTACATGTTTCACTTACTCATATAATTTAGCCAAATGTATACATGCGCCAGCCAATACTCAATAAACTAATGAATGAGTTTTACATTTTATTTATAATTGAGGAATTTTCAAAAATAAAAAATTAAGGAAAATTATTTACGCAAAATAGAAAATTTTAGTTCTCTTTAATAGAAGGTAATAAAAGCTATCAGTGTCTATCAGTGATAGAAATTGATAGAAGTCTATCATTGATATTATGATGTAACAAATGTTGATAGAAGTCTATCAATATCTATCTTTTTTTCTATTTCTATAAATAGTTTTCCATTTATTTCTATATATAAAAGTCTTCTTTTATAATATGATGTGGTTAAATACCCTATAATGTCTATCATGATCAAATACTATCAATTTTTTTATGTCAGTGACTTCCTTTCATTGGATGTGACAAAAAGATATATCAAAATGCTCAAGCTTAAAAATTATATATGTATATTTGAAATTTTCAAATGAAAGGATAAGGAAAGCTAATATTTTAATGTATAGTGTATAGTATAGTCTTTTTGCCTATGGAATTATAATGCCTCTATCCAATTTTTTTTTTTTTTTATTAAACATAAAAATTGAATTCAAGAAATTTTCAATTTTCTTGAAGAATATTTTTCTATCATTTTAAGATGCATTATTCATCCTAACATGAAAGGCAATGTTTATTTGATGGGTTGAAGTGACAATGGTCTCTTTTTTTGTGATGGAATCTCCCTCCAATAATTAACATTCTTTATTAGAAAAAGGGGGAAAACTCAATTACTTCAAACAAAAGAAATTTGTATTCTTCATTGCAAAGATTTCCATCATCCTTATAATAGTTGTCTCTCCTCCAAAGGAAAGGATGCAATTGAAAGGTGAGTATTTTTGGTTCTTTTCAATAGGGAAATTCTTTTAGTCCCCAATATGGCATAACATAGCTTGCAAGTTGCAATGTTTGCCATATATTCTTAGCCTAGTATGATTCCACCTTAAACTTTATAGTATATCAAATATTGCATCGGAATGGATTATATATTTGTTTCGAAGAACTAAGGATGGATGTAGATAAGTTGTCAAACCTTAAGGGATGAAGTTATGCTTTTAAAAGCTTCCAAAATTACACAAAATTGCTTTTTTTAAAAAAAGAAATGAAATCTTAAGAATTAAGAATTATACACTATTAGTAAGGAGTTTCAAAAGGGGTTTTTAGATATAGTTTATGGAAGGATTAATATTTACCCAACAAGTAATTCTTATAATTAGCAAAAGCACAAAAATGAAAGTATAATTACAACTTCAAATTACAAAAAGGAAAAATACAAGTGGATAGAGAAAGTTGAGTAAGAGATATTAGTGTATGAATTTGACTATTGTGTAACGAGAAGTGAGTATGAGAAAATGTGCGTGGAAGAGAGAGACAAAGTTAGTAAGGAAAGAGCAAGTAAAGGAAAAGAAATTGGAAAACCATACATTCACAATTACGCCCGTTTAACTACAGTTATACTATCAAATTCAAAGTTAGAGGTTTGATTCTCTCATTTTATGTATTGTCAAAAAAATGCAATCAAAATTACCGTATGTCTAAAAGACCAACAAAAGGATCCTAAAATATCAATTTTACATTTAGATCTCTTATATATTAAGAATTAAATGTTATATTAGACGTTAGATTTAAATTTGTGTATATAAAAAGTACGATTAGACATCTTTTTAAAATTATTGTATCTATTAATTAAAAAGTTAAAAATTTAAGGTTTAATTAAAAAAAAAAAAAAAAACTTTATTTTTGGTCTTACATAAGAGTTAATTTTACTTATGGTCTAACTTTAATTTAACCTTATAGATGTAATTTTAAATGTATTGATATGTGATATTTAGTAAAACGATAATGATTACAAAATTATAATAAACCTTTATAAAATTATTGACTCAAATAATATAAGCAAATATTTATTCAATCAATTTTCGTAAAATAATTTAATAAAAATCCAAAAATATTGGTAAGAAAATGGGAAGAAGTGCTTAGACGGGATCTAAAACTTGGGTTAGTCATGGGTGGCAAGAATTCAAGGCTCATCTAAACCGCTAAAGCAAACTTTAATATATTTAATGAAACGGAATATAAATATTAAGTAAAATATGACTAAGGATTTTGATATTTTAATTAAAATAAACAACATACATACATATTTATAGAACATCATCATTTAAAGGACACGTACTTCCGATCACTTAATAGATTTGTCCTTGCTCTCAAAACACGCTCACAAATCTTGTAGATTCTTATAATATACATGAAAAAGAAGCTTTAGGACTTCTTTCCTCTAAAATGGAAATTTCACACTATCTTATGTTAGAAATGACTTTTGGGCTCAAGTTCATTGGAAAAGTTAAGGGGAGTGGAAAGTTTTGTCTCACATGGATAGATTTAAAATTGCCTGGATAGTATAATACCAAGGCATTCTAGATGAGAATCCAAAGTGTGTTGGTGGTGGAAGTATAACTCTTTCACCACATGTGTGCACTACCACTGTCGTCGTTCGTCTGATCGGGCGAGTTTCGATTCGGGTTTTTCTTGTGCGAAAAAAAAAACTAAATTTTTATTACTTATCTTTTTAATTATTTTTGAATAAATTTTTTACTAAATCTTTTTATTAGTATTTTGTTGACTGTTCATTCTTTTTTTTTTACCGTTTGTTTGTGACCATTCGATTTGTGAACATTCATTTTGTGACCATTTGTTTCAGACCGTTCGTATCCTCATCTCCACTGCTATTTAACACAAATCAGACCTGAGAAAGGAGACACAACTCAATTTCCTTCTTTTGTTTTCTTCTTCAAAAGTATTAATCTTATTCGAGCAGTTGAAGATTGATGACATCCTCACCACAGAAGTGCCTATTGATACTAAGAAGGTGACCACTGTCTCTAATCCAGAATCCTCCAAACAACCTCTTGATGTTTCTGATCAATTAAAGCAGTCCTTCGCGATTGACCCTGATAAGTACAAGAAAGACAACAAAACAGTCTGTGATCATCTGCTAAATTATATGATTTGATGTTCGATTTGTTTGTGGTCCAAAAGTCTGCAAGGATAATTTAAAGTATGTTGGAGTCTCGATATGAAGAAGATGGTGTTGGTCGTGAAACATATGTTGTTGGTAAATGGCTACAATTTCAGATGACAAACGAAAAACCAGTAGTGGAGCAGATACATGAATAGGGTAGGAGTAAATTCCATCTTGCAAGGTTATATCCCCAGCTATTCATCCGGTCTTATCCCCAAAATGGTAAGCTTATTGAGTAGTGTTGTTGGACTACTCTCACTGTTTACAGATCAAAGGATAATCCCAAACAAACAGAAGTTCATAGCTAGCTCAGGATTAAGATCGAGTTAACCTAGGTTATAAAATAAATGAAATAGTAAGTTTTAACAGTAAACGGTCGTTAAAAAGAAAAGTGACTATTTTCGTGGTCCAATCTATATGCAAACTCATTGCATAGGATGCCCCCACTCTCATGTCTCAACATGAACGATTTGTGGATCACATCGTTTGTAGCACCTTACAACTTTTCGTAACAACTACAGAGTGGGCCGCATCTAATAGTGTTACCAGGATGAGATACCCAATTTCATCCATATACTTATTAGACCATTTAGGCTATATACTATTAATTTGATCCTGTTTATGTCACTACATAAAGTTACAGCATTCAGACTATAACCAAGGATACGTTTATTGGATTTACATAATAAGATGCAAAATCAACAAGTCATTGTTATTGATAAAATAGAATGTTTAACACGAACTGCAAGTTCTAGGACATTCCTAACATTAGAGACGCGGGTGTGCGATCGTTTAGGAAGGTGAGCGCTATCGTATAAGCTCTCAACACTAAGCGATCGTCTAGTAATCACACCGTTAGCGAATTTTTCATGTCTTTTTTGTTCCTCTTTTCAAAATGAAAACTATTTTCATTTTTATTCTTCAGTTACTAGAATTGAATTGAACTTCCCACTTTCGTACGAATCAGAGAAAACTTTGGTCAATTATCTCATAACTTCCTAATTAATTAAATAATGAATATAATCATATTATATTCTTAACCTATAGTTTGATATCATATATCAACTATAGTGTTTTCTCCTCTACTTGATATAAATCATATTTATATCCAATTTCCACCAAAATAAAGTATCTCATACATTTAGTCAATCATATCATATATAATTAACCAGTTCAATTATATCATATATAATCGAACTCCCTCTTGTCAATTTGAATAGTTCAAACTGACCCAAAAACTGATTCTCAACTTTTATCCAAGCTACCAAAGGGACCTTATGGACCTATGGCTCGAAGCTCTAATGGTACGTGAATAGCTGACTAACCTCTTTAGCCACGAGATCCACCATCCGTTAACTGCCAGGTATTCCACTAAAGACTGACAGTTGAACTCTTCTTACCACAGATATATTTCTGTGTCAATCGGATATAACCAATCATGAGTACGATAACCTTTCACATATGCTTGTAAGTACAACCGGACCAATTTACCGTTTTGGCCCTATAGTTACATCTCACTCCTTAAGTACCACTGATCCCTCAAATGAACAATACAACATAGTCCAACTATGTGTGAACACCTCTCAGGCCAAGAGAAGATGTATGGAGCTACATCGTTCAAGCCCTAGAATCAGCCCTTAAGGGAGCTATCTATCTACTTGCCCTTACTTTAGGGAAGGAATGAATTCCATGTTGTGTAGCTGAGTTCCCAACTCCCAAATCAGACGAATCCCCAAAGTGGTAGGTTTGAATAGGTGGTCTAGCCACTCGCACCCATGCAAATTAAAGGACCGCCCTCAATAGCAGGAGTTCCCAACTCACTCAGGATTGAGGTCATGTTACCTATGGTCATCCTAGTGAAATGAAGTCTCTGTCATGAACGGTGTTATATAAAGAGACGTTAATACTTCATAGTCAAGTCTTATACAAACTCTTTGTATAGGACGCCTCCGCTCGCATGTCCCCTACACGAATGATCAGGATCAGACCATCTGTGACAAGTCACAACACTTGTAACTATTTCACAAAGCGGGCCGCATCCGTAGCGTTACCAGGATAAGGTTTCCCTCCTATATCCATATACTACAAACCATTTTGGTTATCCCTTAAGACAAGATCCATTTGTATGTCACCACATACATGCTTAAGTTACATAAAGATAACTAGGGATTTTAGTTTATTGGTTTGTAGTAAAGTAAATAAAATATTCAAATGAGCAAAACCAAGTAGTGAAGTAAAATATCATATATTATACAACACAAGTGTTCGTACAAACTACAGGATACGAGACTTTAGGGCATCAACCCCAACAATTGAAAATTCAAGAGGTAACTCACTCTCTCTAACAAAATTGTTGCCCTACTTCATTATGCATCAATTCAAATCGTTAGATATTGATGTTTAAGTTTGATCTCCTTTATTTGCTCATAAACAGTTTTTTCAAATAATCTTTTTTTATTATTTACTTGTTAACTTTTCTATAACAGTCATTTATAGGAGATTGATGGAAATGACTTTTGGGCTTAGGCCCATAAGAAAAGTTAAAGGAATGGGAAGTTTTGTTCCACGTGGATAGATTTAGGATTGCCTAGAGGGTATAAATACCAATGCATTCTAGATGAGAATCCAAAGTGTGTCGGTGGTGGAAGTATAACCCTTTCACCACTACTTCCACCACACGTGCATGCTACCACAATCTAGTCGGGCAAATTTGGGTAATTGCGTTTGTGCATTTGGTTTGTGACCGTTCGTGTTTCTCCACGGCGTAGAACCTTTCTAACATTTGTTCTAACATCTTCAACTCATGATACTATTTATTACTATCTCAATTCTTACAATACTAGATGGCTATAATCATTTAAAGAGCCATAACTTCCGACCAAAAAAAATAATAATAATAATTAAGAAAAAAAAAACACGAAAATGTAACTAAAACTTACATTTGGTCTTGTGAAATTAGTTTCAATTTTATCTTAATTTAGCTAATTTAATACAATCTTTCTAAATTATATTAATTTAAAGAGGAACTTTTCTGTTCTTGTCTTTAACGAGAGAAAGCAAGTGTTCTTCTCGTGGTGTTTCTTCTTCTCTGGCGCCAATTTGGTGGTTTTCACCCTTTTCTGCTGTTGTTTCATCTTCTTCTGCTGTTGTCTAATCTTGGTGACATTTGTTCTTCGCCTTAGATCTTGACATTGTGGTGTTGAAGAATCTGTGTATTGGGCGTATCTAGATCAAAGTCTTCCAGAAATGTTCTATTGCTCCATTCTTTCTTTCTTGTTTTTAGTTCAAGTCTCTCACTCTAGATCTTTTATTTTACTTAATTCAATTATATTTTGTACATGTTTCTATTAATATCAATCTATAATAATATTGTCTAGCAAAGGCTTAAATCCCTTTGCAAGTGGACTAGATATATTGACCGACCCACTATAAATTATTGTGTCTAGATTCTTTTAAGTTTCTGTTTTCTACACTTTTTATATATCCACCTTAAAATCACTTACAACGTCTCTTAAATTGCATAATAAAGTGTTAAATTCAAATGGCTAAGGACTTGGCATAATAACATGTCTAAAGAAAGGTGAATACCCAAAGAAGGTGTTGGTTGCGTTTACTAATCCATAAAGAAAATTTGTGTAATCGGAATGAAATTTCATTGATGGATGAATCATAATAGGTCTGAATTGCAAACATAATTGGATTGTTTTCTATCGCATTTACTTAGAATTATGAATTTGTCACATTCTAATATTACCATTATCGTTACAATTACTGTTTAACCCCAACGATAACGATAAAGGTAACAATAAATGTGACATATTCATAATTTCCATATTGTTACAGTAACAATATCTTTAATAGTAAAGGTAATGAATCTCATGTAATTTTTAACCACAATCAGATTGAGCACCTTTCATTTCTCAATCAGATTACGCATTTGATTACGAATTTGAATGTGGGTTCCACAGTTCATTATGATCACGAAACACGAGCAGACAACAACAAATGTGATCGACTGGGATCCACTTTTTATATTACTATTAATGAATTAGAGATAAGCGTGGCCTAAATAATTTATCCAAAAATAGATATAATCATTTTAGTAAGAAGTATGTTTTGTAACAAATAATTCTAATTTTTGGTTTCGTATTCGAACCACTACTCTTAGTGCGTTTCCCAATTTCCATTCTAACATTTCGGCCAAAAACATTCTAGAACTACTTTTAACTTCTTTTTTTCTTTTAATATCTTTTTTTAAAAACATTTTTGTGATACTTTCAAAAAAAATGTTTAGTATACTCTAAAAAAGTATTTTAGTATTCTCATCGATATTTTCACATTTTCATAAATTTAAAATTGACGTGAAGGGTGAATCAATATTTTCATTATATCATAATAAATTCCACAAAAGATAAAAGGTGTCTTTATAACTTCTCTAGAAATATCTATCGACATTTTTATAAAATTGAGATCTCGATATTTTCTTTAAAACCAACATTTTAAACTTTGAACCTACGATCATACAACGGTAAAAAGAGCAATAACTTTTGGCTTAACGGAGAGGCAAAGTGCAACCAAAAAGTAAAGAAGCTTTGAACACACAAACTTGTGTGGGGAAGGGAAAGAAAAAGGGCCATATGAAGAAGAGTACTTTGCTTGAAAATTTAAACCCAAAAGTCTTCAATCTGTTGAGCACTTTAGAAAGTTGATAGTGAGAAGTTCAAAGAAAAAAGTTATATGTTTTATTTTTTTAATTCTATTTATTTTATTTTATTTTATGGGTGTGGACATGGAGGGCCCAATATGTCTTCAAACATGAAAAAGGAAGATGCAAATGGGTAGCTCTCTACTAGTGGAGGGTTGTCAAAATCAATGGAATCACTTGTCAATTTTTTGACTAATTTTTTCCAAAAAGAAAAAAAAAAAAAAAAAAAAAAAAAAAAAAAAAAAAAAAAAAAAAACCATCACAACAATTGCTTATGCACCTTATTTGAGGGATAATGACCATTTATCCAATTGATTTTGTAGCTTTTTTTCCCATTAAGTGCTTAAAGTGCGAGAGAGAGAGAGCTTAAATGCTTTATCACTAACCACTAATCAATCATTGTCCTAATCTTAGGGTGTCATAGCTTCAATGCAATGTTTATCATCTCCACCAATCTTATGTTGACTTTGCTTCCCATAAATAAAATTTGCTACTTTATGATAAATAATAATAATAATAATAATAATAAACAACTTCACTCTAGTACTTTTTAATCAAATTATTTTCTAGTCACTAATTACTAATAGTGGTAAAAAATATGGTGAGTAAAGCTTATCCGCTCTCTACTTGTCAGTATAGAAAATTTTGTATTTCGATACGTAATAAAAGTTGATTATATATATTATATTAGAATTGAAGTGTTTAATCATTGTATTGTTTCGATTC
Organism: Benincasa hispida; assembly: GCF_027475165.1. Lineage (NCBI taxonomy): Eukaryota > Viridiplantae > Streptophyta > Magnoliopsida > Cucurbitales > Cucurbitaceae > Benincasa > Benincasa hispida. The sequence continues at coordinate 40,451,004 of NC_143489.1, read as the reverse complement.
AAACTTTAGTTGAAGTCAAGATGGAAGCTTTAATGCTTCATAATATATTTAACCTTTCGGTTAAGAATAATTTTATTTATTTAAGAGGTTAGTTTTGAGTGTATCTTTGAAGTAGGATCATAAGTTGGGACCAACTTGTAAGTAAGTTTAAGACTTTGTTGAGTGGTCAAAATGTGTGTAACTTAATTATTATAGTATTTATATAATTAGTTTCGAAGTTAGAGGTTCGATTCTCAATATTATAAAATAAAAATAAATAAAAGAAGAAGAGTTTCAATTGGTTTTCTCCCTATACATATATTATTTTGTAGTGTAACTTACCGAACTTGCAAAAAACGAGACCTAGCCCAATTAAAAAGGTAAACCTAGTCATATAAACATCAATGGAAATTTTTTTTGACTGAATTTTATTTTTTCCAAATTTGCTATTATTATTCTTTTTTTTTCTTTTTTCCTTTTGTATTATTTGAAAGGGAAAATTCACATTAATCCTTTATTGGATACAAACAATTATAATGTAAGCATACATACACTATATAGAACAATAATTTTCAAACTCAATAAGTGAATTAGATGGAATAATAACAAAGGTTATAATTGCAATAACAACAAACAAATCCACTTTGAAACCGTAAAAGTCAATAGGTATTTGAGACACGCATAAAAAATATTGCCTTGAAAACCATTATTCGTTGTGCATGGGTTGCAACCAAATTAGTTCAAACATCTTCTCAACATGATACAACAACCAATTCAAATAGAACACCAACCTCAAACTATCTAAACCTAGCAGAACTCGTGAATACTTGCTCTCAACTCAATTCAAGATAAAAAATAAATAAATAAAGAGAGAAAATGAGATGTGAAAATTGGAATGAGATACTACAAATGAAGAATCAAGTTGCTATCTTCAAGTTAATAAATAGATAGTACTCTAAATAAAATAAAATAAAAATAATCATCCAAATATATATCAAACATAACTCAATCGAGTAGTTACTAGACAAACATAACTTTTTAAAGGGAAGTATCTACAAATTTAACTTTCATAGGTAAAATCTATAAATAAAACCTCATCCATTTTGATACTTTATCCAATTTGAATGTTTTCACATTAGTTAAATAAAAAAATTCAATTCAATTTACATATATTAAATTTATCCACTTTTAATTTATTTCACAAAGTTGTAATTAATAATATATGTTGAAGGTTGTCCCAATGAAGGTCCAAAGGCAACAGGCGAGTCCAAGCCCAAAGAAAAATAGGGAGTTACATGGGGTCCATGCATCCCAAAAGGGAAAATCAGACTCTTGGATTCTGGGCCAACCAGTCCACTTTTGAAATTTGATCATAAGAAAAATAACAATCAAATCGGATTCGACTCATCACTAGCATTCTGCAACCTCGTGAGTCATACACATTCTAACACTCCTGCCATTACATGTAACCTCCAAGTGAAAAACAACCTCATTTAAATTCTCTAAGTGGGTGTCAGATAGAATATCTTATAAATAGTTTCGGGAAGGAGGATAAGTAAGTAACTTCAAGTGAGAAACTTGAATTCTCTCTATACTTAGCTAAACTAAATGTTTTTTGTACTAACTTAGGTATTAAAATGTATTCAGCTCAACACAACATTAATAAGAATATTCTCACTTAGGTCAACTCCAGCTACACGTCCAAACTAAAGGAGCGAAATCGAGAATTAAAATGCTAAAGGTCATGAGCGAGTTTCTCGCATAAATAATTCTATCATCAATAAACGCGACTTATATAGATGGGAAGAAAAAGCTAAACACCATTCACCATTAGTGTAACTAGGGAAAAGAAAACAAGTGCTCTATCATGTCAAACAATAATGCTAAAGGGTCAAGGAGAGAGAGAGGAAAAAAGAAGATTAAGTTTGTGAATGTTATTTTATGTGTATGATGATCTCAAGTTATATGAATATAATATCTATATATGCATAATGGGTATAAATGAGAGCACCTTTTGAGAATTAGAGCTCCAAAAATGAACAAGTAAATGAATTAGGCTAATTCATAAAGTGTGTACGAAAAAACTTTTTCATTAATTAATTGGTTTCTACTATCTTAGCTTTTGAACCCCATTAATTAATTTGTACCATAAACTCCAATATTCTTCCAACCTTTTTTTTTCTTGATCAATTTATATATATATATATATATATATATATTCAGCTTTTCCTTTTATGAACTTGAATTTTCAACCATATAAAACCTCGTCTTAATATCTTTTTTTTAGTACGGTGCATGCATCTAATTATATACCTTTTGTAATAAATAAAGATAGTTCGTATTACATATTTGATATTAATGGCCACCTAAAAGATATATTTATTATTGCTATTGTTTCTTGTACAAGAATTACTATTTTTTGTAATTTTTCTTTTTTTTTTATTTTATTTTAATAGACGGTTTGGTTTGGTGGTTCGTGATAAAAATGTATGTAAGACATAATAACAAATTCGGTTAAATTCTAGCGTGTTTGCAATAACTTTAAAGGAACAATCTATTATCCAAAGGTATATTTTGAGGGCTAACCCCTCGCTCCCTCCCCTTTTTTTGAAATTTTTTTGTGATTTCTAGTTTGAAATAAGTTCAAGGTTCAAATCTTAACTGATGATGTTATTATTTTTTATTTTTGGTAGTGTTGTAATAACATTATATATATTTATATATTATTTTAACTTTTAATATGGTTTAAAATCGTTTAGAACTATGTTCAACTTTCAATATTATTTTAAAAATTCTTTGATAAATATTTCAAGTTTTTATGGATAATTTTACGATGACTTTGTAAGATTATTAACAAATATTACTTATGTTGATGCCAAATAATGGATCAACCATAAATTTATTCTACAGAAAAAAAAAAAATAGTCCAAGTACTTGTAAGACAAAAGAGATTAAGCATCGAATGGTATTAAGCCACACACCCTATGATAGTCAAGTCCGTCTCGAGTTTTTGAGTAACTTGACAATGGAAAATAATAAGATATTTTAGGTGTACCTTTGACCAATAACTTTGATCGTTTAAATAAAGATCGTAAATAAATAAATAACTAAAACACCTCAAACTAGAAAGTATGTTAAAAACTCTTGATTGAATAAATGATTTCAAATTAGAGTAAATATCAAAATGAATAAAGGCCAATCTTTTGGTTATCATACACAAACACTCTCATTAAAATTCTATAAGTGAGACATTCATTTAAGATAATGAGTAATTACTCACGTCGCGTATGATATACATATTTTATAAATTGTATTTTTTTCATTCATTCGATGCATAACCATTAAAAAAAAATTGGTACTTTTCTCAGTGCAATCCATTGATTTTACTTTTCTTTGTACAATTTACCACCTACTATCCAAAAATTGACCTGAATAAATTTTGCCTTTTTTATTAAAATTTGTAACTCCTCCCTAGCTGTGACTTAGGTGTATTTGCTTCACAAAAAAGGGAAATGTAAAGAAAAGGAAAGAAAAAAAAAAGAGTAAGATAATGGATTCTGACAAATTAATAATAAAGTAGAAAACTTTAAAAGAAAACATGACTCCTACTTTTTTACACACAAATATACCTGATTTCTGATCTCCTTAATTTTGTTTAATACACTTTGTGGCTTAAAAAGTTTAGTGTAAGAATGGATAATCTGATCACATGACAAAACCACTCAACTACCCAAAATAATCAACACCAAAAAAGCAAAAATAAAAACACAACAGAAATAATAATAACAATATTAATAATTATAAAAATAAATAAACAAATAATAGTTATGGGGTATTATTATTAGTTGCACTGTTTTTCATCTAATGTCTTTTCAAACACCTAAGCAACCCCTACCCTACTCTTCTCCTTTCATTTATATCTTTCTTCCCTTTCCCCCTCCCACCTTTTCCTTTTTAGGTTTTCCAATTTTTCAATATCTTTTTACTTTTTAATTCTTTTTCATCACTTCTAATTCTTCACTTTATTTTAAATAAAAATTAGCAAAGTTTAATTATTTTATTATTTTAACTCATGTAAAAACTTATCCAATCGACATAGTTTAAATGGAGATAAGATATGAATTATCATTCTAAAGTTCTATTAGAATGCGACCAAAGTCTCAAATTGGTTAAATAAAAGGAGGATTGTGGATATATAAGTAAGGACAACTATCTCCATTGGCATGACACCTGTTGGGGTGAAACCAAAAGCAAAACCATGATGTTTGTGCTTAAAATGGATAATATCATACCATTCTGGAGATAGTTGGCGGGTCATTGTCCCTATCAAGTGATATCATAGCCATGCTCCTAACTTAGCCATAGCCATGTCGGTAGAATCCTCAAGGTCATAGTGTGATCCGTGGTTGAACTTTATTGGATAGATAATGTGCTTGGGTGAATAGGAGCTAGCCTGGGAATGCGACGAAAGTCCCACATTGATTAGATAAAAGGACGCCTCCAAGAAAAAATGAAAGCAAAAGAAACAATATTCCATCCATGGAAAGATATTTACTATAGTTTCCTCAAATAATAGTTTTGTTTCAAGTAATGGCATTTGATTTTGTCGCTCTTTTTTGGTAGTTTGTGATCTAATGAATTAGATAATTAAACCCTAATTGGATAGTTCACACGAGCCATTCAACAAATACTCATACATCTAGGTTATTAGGTGTATTAAATTGGGCAAAGAACCGTGGTTGTTATTTAATGCATTGTACATTCGTCGATTTGCACGTGTCTTGAAGTTTAAACGTTTATAATATTTTCACAATAATAAACTTTTCCATTTATTGTCATATTATTAATAGATTGATCCCAATATAATTTAAAAGAGTATTTAGTTTATAGAACTAAGATGAATCTATTAAACTCTATGATATCTAAACTTAAGTCCCTGTTTAAAACCATGAATCAAACTTGTTCTAATCATTTCATTACCAACCTTCATAATTACATAAGAGATAAACTTGAGATGCTTTATAAAAAGAGATTAAGTTAAAGATAGCAAAAAGGTTGGATAGGGCAATAATGATTTGAAAGGATGCCTAATTTTTGACATGGACTTATTACTTTATCTTTAAGATATTGTTGTGAGATTAAATTTCCTAAGAGATTGACACAACCAATTCACTTAAAAGAAAGTTTCCAAAGTCTAATGTTCCAAAACAAATTTACTAATTACTTTTTTAGTTGTCTCAAAGTTATTGGAAGAGAATAAATAGGTTAATGGTCTCGATGAGTTATGAAATAAATATAATCTTAGATGTTGATGAGAATTTTCAAATAGAAATTTTGAGAAAACAATAATTTAATACTAAGTTTAGTTAAATTAACTAAGTTGCTACCTATAAACATCGTAGTAGTATATTAATATTGTATGTAATGTAACTATCCGACTTTTTACTTAAAATTGAGAGAACAATAATATAATACTATGTTTTAATTGAATAATTAAGTTGCTTAACCTATAAATACATCATAGTAATATATCAACATTATAGGTAGGGTTTAAAGTGTCGATATAGACAAAAATTTCGAGATCTCAATTTTATATAAATGTTGATCAAAATATTGAAAATTTTTTATGTGAATAAATATTTCTAAAAAAAAATTATGAAGATGAAAAATCCAAAAAAAGATTATATTTAAATTTATAAATAAATATTTTTACACTTTTTGAACTAGTTAAAATATTTGTTAATTTATATCATATTCACATTTGTATCATTTTGTTGCTTGATTCTTTTAATGTTACAATAGAAATATCAATTCACTCATTATTATGATGACAAACTCATGTAAATATAGAAATATTAATGAAAAAAATGTCGACATGTCGATGAAAACTCTTGTATGCTTTCTTCTGTGCATCGAGATTGGAATATACAATTGCACCTATGTTAGCTCTGTGGGATTTTTCTACTATTTCTTATTCTTGATTTTTTGAATTGATTTTTCTACTATTTCTTATTCTTGATTTTTTGAATTGATTAGTTAATAGTTGTATTCATGATATACGAAACTTTATTATTCTGCCGGAGGTTAGTAGGGTGTGATGTTTCTTTTGATATAAATAAAACAAAAAGGACATAAGCAAAGACTAATTATATGTCAATAAAAAAGACAAGCCTCAATACACATGAATTTACGTGAAACAAATACGAGAAGCACTAAGATCAAGGTTAATTACTTTTTTTTTTCCTTATTTTTTGAGTTATGAGCCTAATTTAATTAAGAGAATAATCCAAATCACAAATATTTTGGAACAATAAAAGATTAAAAAATAATGAAGCTGACGTAAATTCATGTTACAACTTTAATGATAATGATTACTGTCAAATCGAATATGATTTGATCGATATAAATTTGTACTATCAACTTTGTCTGAAAATTGATTCTCACCTCACATATTATAATAATAATAAATAAATAAATAATCATCTTTGGTATAAACTTACTTCATCTTGCATAATTCAAATATTGATTTTTTTCTTTTAATTTTTATACAACTTTTTAATTCTCAAAATTATTTTGTTTTTGTTTGTTTGTTTTGGGTAGTTGTTTTAAATAGAATTCTGTTTAAAATATTTACAAATATAAAAAAATATTACCGTCTATCAGTAATAGATAGTGATAAAAATTGATAGAGATCATATGTCTTTCACTGATATTACTAGATATCTATCATTATCTATCACTAATAAATAGTGATATTTTATTCTATTTTGCTATATTTATAAATAAGTTGACTTATTTTCTTTTATTGAAAAATATATTTTTTTTCTTTTTGGTTGTTTGTCTTTGGCATAAAAAAGATACGAGTGTTGTGTGAATTTTTATTCTAATAGAGTATATCTTTAGAATTTTGTAGACAGGAATTTCTATACCATTAATTGTGATATTTGTATATTTTGTTATTTCTCCCTACCCATTTTATTGTTTTCAACAACATTTTGAGCAATTTTCTCTACCTAATCAAATTGTAAAGCTAACTCAATTGAAAAATTAAAGATTTTCAAGTGACTTGAATTTATGGTGTATACATTTTCAAGTTTTTAATTTTTTTTTTTTAAAAAAACATTTTGTAATAAATTGAGTATTTAAATAAAAATAACTAAAAAAAAAAAAAAAACTGCCTCATTTTATGGTACAGTACAGGTTTCAAACACTGTTTTTTTTTTTTTTTTTTTGTAATTATTAAATACAAGATTCTCACTTACCTTATCACAATCATATTGGTAATTTTTAGCTTTCATAAATACCATAGTTCATCCTTTTTTTTTTCCTACTTCATAGTAATTGACACTAATTGCACATTCTTCAATGTTGGCAAATGCAACAAATTCTCGATAATATATTATAATTGCATATTTTATTACTGTAGAAAACCATTTTTGAGTTCTTATAGACAACTAATTTTTCAAAAAAGTCAAGTTATTTCTTTTGAAATTAAAATTTTTAATGTAATTAATAATATCAATAAATATTTGTTTAAAAAAATTGTATATATGTTTAATTCCCATATTTAATTCTGCTAGTATCAAAATTCTATTTATTTAGTCCTCAACTTTAAAATTTCTAAAAATTATAGTTCTATTTAATTTCAGTCGTTTGTGATGTTGACACAACTTATTAATTTGATAAATATTTTGGTTTGATTTTTGACAAATCAATAAAGAAATAAATAGCAACTAAACAAACTAAGGTCATGCACATGGTTTAGGACAGACAGGCCATTTAATAATTTATCTTCTACTACCTATTTGTCACACCATGCAAATCAGCCTATATTTAATTTAACCAATAGAAATACAAGAAAAAAAATTCCAAATTCACAAAATAATTATCAATTGCGAAATTGAATAAATGAAATTATGATTTATGAGGATAATTTTCAGTCAACAAATAACATACAAAAATTCAAAGGGAATGGCACACATAGGAAATATTTTCATAATATTTTCCACTTTTTAAGAATTAAGGCTCACCATATTTATTGTAGAAAGGTAAGCTACATAACCCCCCCAAAAAAAAAAAAAAAAGAGAAAAAAAGCATATCGTCATTAATCCACCCTTTAAATACAAAGGCAGAAAAAAAAAAAAGAAAAAAGAATCCAGGTCCACAAACTCACACCCAGTCACTCACTCACTCACTCACTGAGTCAGACTCACTTTGACTCATCGGGAGCGAGTTGCCATGCTGACGTGGCGATCAACGGTCGAGTGTGCCAGCCAAGCATTAAACACCCATTATTTTCCTCCACCCTGTACCCTTCTCCGCCAGCAAATAGGGCCAAAAGCATACTAGCTTGCTTAAACGCGTTCGAACCGAGATGGACCGGGTCGAACCCGGCCGATTCCATCCGAGTTCGCCATTGAGTTAATGACTCGTGCCGCTCAACTCGGTTCGTTCCTTCACAAGCCACCACGTTGTAAATCTGCTTCCCCAAATAAACCTCAGACAAAAACACGTCTTCACTTGCCGGTTCGAACCCGGTCGATGACCCCTCTAGCGAGTCAAACAAGTTCGAGTAATAATGCAACGCTTCGGTAAACCGGTCCAGAAAAACCGGTCCGTTGTGGTTCGCTTCTTGTTCCACAATCGTCACGATCTTCGGCTTCGTCTTCTTTATCGATCCCAAAACCTTCTCTATCGCTCCAGGCCGAGCTAACAACCGGTGCAGATCGAACACTGAGTTCACCGCCACCGACTCCACCGCTGCCGGCCGAATCTCCAAAGCCGCCGGATCGAGATCGGCTAGATTACTACACACGATGTGATTGAAATCGAACTCAACACCAATGGCTTCTGCCATCTGCGCTAACTTCCACCCGACTTGCTGCAACGAATCCGCCGTATTATCCGGCTGTGGCGGGCCGATTCCCGTCAATCGAAACGCCGGCGGACCTCCAGGTCGTAATGCGAGTGCCTGCATAAGCGCCGGCCATTGCATACCTTGATTGAGACTGAAATCGATGACATGAACTCTCGCCGCCGTCGCGAACGCTTCAAGAATAGCCTGATTTGCAGTGAAATGCGCGAATTTAAGATACGGACAGGTTTCGTAAAAGTGCATCTGAAGAGGATCGGAGTAAGAGGAGTAAAGTCCATCTTGAGGAGAGTAGAATCTGTAAATCCGACGAGCTAGGGCTTGAGCGAAATACGTCGCGACCTTCCTCATAGCGCCGGCTTGCGACGCAGCAAGAAATGTGATGTGCTTCACCAACGCATCGGCGAGCTTCATATTCTCTTGCTGCACTGCCTCAGCGCAAGCCATTAGAGCGTGAACAAGCTGAATCCCAGTCTCTTGTGATTCCTCCTCCACAACCACGACCGGCCGCGGAGTTTCAGAGACAATCCCCGCCGAAGCAACGAACGGCGGTGAAGAGGACGAGGGCGACGGTAACAAATTCACCGAACTGATATCTGTTTCAATCTTCAATCGCTTACGAGAATTACTTTCGGTTTCTGTGGTGGAATCTTTACGAGGCAAAACGGCAACACCAGGAATGGCGCTAAGATCGTACTCAGAATCATCGTCGTACAAACACGATTTAGTGGATTGAATCCGGTGGTGAGAATTGGAATAGGGAGAAGATTGAGGGGGAGGATTAAACTGATTTGTGGAATTATTGAATTCAGAGAGCATATTTTGAACCCAAGCAGAGAGATCAGAAGGATTATAATGAACAGTATCAGAAGCAAGATGAGAAATCCCATCTTCCTGAGCAGTTCCCATCACCATCTCAAGCTGCTCAAGCTTCAAAGCCACATCCGCCATATCCGAGACTTGAACTTTGTAACCCAAAACAGCAAGCAACTCATCCATTCCACCGGCGCCGCCATCTTTCTCCTCATCCTCCTCCCACATCTTCATTTTCGCACTCGACATTGAAGAACACTCTCCTTTCACAACCCTCCGGCCACAACCTGCAGTAGATCTATCATCTTCAAGCTCCCTCTTCATCTCAACTAACTGATTAAAAAAAAGAAAACCCAACTAGAGAAAAATCAAAACCAAACCATGAAATTGCAAATGAAATGGAGCAAATGGGAAATGGGGAATGAGGGTTTCAGCGGTGTATTGGGAATTTCCTTTTTTTTTTTTCTTTTTTTCAGGGAGAACATGATAGGAAAGGGGAAAACAGTAGGGGATAAGGAACAACAGAGGCCATAATAATAATAGAAGGCGTTTTTTTTTTTTTTTTTTTGATTTTTTATTTTTGAAGAATAATAATTTAGTGTTAGGAGAATGTGAAAAAATAGGGAAATTATGGGAAAGAAAGAGATATATATGTATATATATAAAAGAAGAAAAAGGAGGAGCTGAGAAGCAGGAAGCCGTGGCAGCACCGCAATTCCCAAAACTTTAATACACTCTGAATCTGATGATATATTGCTTACACCTCTAATATACCCAACTATCCTGCGTCTCACACTTCAAAAATATAATACAATATTCATTTTTATTTATATCTTTAATAATGTTTGTATTAAATTATTTAAGTCTAGTTTGCTAATCATTTCTTTTTTTAAAAAAAAATTAAGTCTATTTTATCTGCATTTTTTAACTATGATTTTCATTTTTTTTAAATACAATTATTGAATTCTTAGCCAAATTTCGAAAACAAAAATAAAATTTTGAAAACTACTTTTTCATTAGTTCTAAAAATTTGGCTTGATTTTTTTAAATTATTAATAAAAAGTAAATAACCAAAAAATAAATTTAGAAGTAGAAGTAATAACATAAGCTTAATTTTAAAAAACAATAACAAAATATAAAATGGTTACCAAATGGGGTCTTAATTTAATTTTTTTTCAATTATAATAAATTAAAATATTAATATAATATAACAAATTTTTTTTATTGTCTGTCTATCTGTATCTAATAGATACATACATATATTAATCAATCGCGGTTTTTCTTAGACAGATTGTGATATTTTACTATATTTAAAATTATTTTTAATAGTTCGGTCATTTAAAATATTTCTTTTCAAATTCATCCCCGTTGATTTAATGTTTTGGTTTTTTTTCTCTAACTTTGTTTATTATGATTTTCATATTTTTTTTGTGTAAATATTTGAATTCTTAACCATTTTTTTGTTTTTTAAAAAATCCAAGTTATTCATAATTGCTCTCTCTTTAGTTTTTAAATTTTAACTTTAGTTTTGGAGAATACTTCTAAAATGTAAACAACAAAACATAGAAACTAATAGGTGGAAGGGGTGTTATAGATTTAATTTTAAAAAATCAAATGGTTACCAAACTATTTTTGTGTGTGTTGATAGATTTTTTATGAATTCAAATTTTTTTAAAACTAATTGATTTATTTGATATAGATTTAAATTTTGTGTACATTAGAAATCTCGAACTTTCAATTTAGTGTTTAATAGATGTGTAAATTTTATTTTAAAATAAAAATTAAAAACTTAACAACTAAATTTGTAATTTTGAAGTTCAATAAAGTTAGAGATTAAACTAGAAGGGTAATTTAACTAATTTGAATAATAAAAATCTCTAAACTTACCAATCAAGTTTAACTCTTCATTAACATTTTGTTTTCATATTTTCTTCAAATGTAGGAATTAATCTTTTTAATTTTTTTTTTTTTTTTAAAAAGCTCGAATAGAATGGATAGTATCCATTTTCATTGATGGGATTGGTTTTTCATACTCTTTACCTCAATTTATTTAAAATAATGTCAATTTTTCTCTTGTTATTAATTTAATTTGGCTACTACTATGATATATAGAATTTGGATATAAAATAATTAATTTTTGGAAAAAAAAAAAGAAAAAAAGAAATTGGTTGTGTTGTAGGGCTTTTAAATTAATGGGAACTTGGATGGGAAGTGTGGGGTCCAGCTGGGAAATGCTGTTCCCTTCACACCTTCGCCTTTCATTCTCACCCACTCCTTCATCTCTCCTCGTGTTCTTCACGCGCTTTACTTTACCACTCAAACCAATAACATTTTAATTATGGTATACACTATGTATAAATATAATATACGAAAAACAAAAACCTTTTTCTTTTTACTTTTTCCAGTTTTTGTAGGGAAATTTTCATACATTGAAAAAATATCAAATTATTTATAAAATTAGAAAAAAAATACTGATAGACACCGATAGACTTCTATTAGCATCTATCATACAGTATTAATAGACTTCTATCTGTTTCTATTAGTGATAGACACTGATAGACTTTTATCAACATCTATCAAAGAAGATTAAATTTTGTTATTTTATGTAAATAGCTAATTTTTCTTATTTTTCTATTTTTGAAGATTTTTCTTTTAATCATTTTGAACTGTTATATTTTTAATCCTTTAATTTTAAAATGTTGTATTCTTTTTATCTTGAGTTTTATTTATTATTATTATTATTTTTTGGAACCATAACATTAGCTACTACTAGTATTTGGTAGAGATATAAAGTTTTGAATGTCATGGTTACAACTCGAAATAAACCAATCATGGAAATTACAAAGCCATTTAAACTAAACTCCAATGAAACCTCGACGAGCAAGCTCATGAGCTGAAGTATTCCATTCACGCCTTGTAAAGTGAAAGACACAAGACTTGAAGATTTGGGCTTTACGCTAAATCACATTCAAGAACCTGCACACCTCCACGAACCACTCAATCTTCTTGTTGATCATGTCAATAAGAGTCTTGGAATCAGATAAAATCGTGATGGAGTCACTGCCCACATTAGATGCAAATTATAGACCTTCTAAAATCCCAACAGCTCCAGCACAGATGGGAAAGAGCTAAAAAAGGCAAAAACCATAAGCAGCTGCGTTAACCAAACCCTGCATTAGGTCAAATGACTTGACAACTCGAACAACCCTGACTACCCAACTCAAATTGCAAGGGTTGGGTCAAATTTTTTATGTGCTTTTCGGGTTGTGTTGGGTCTCGGGTTGTATTTTTAAAATTTCGAGTTGACCCAACCCAACCTAAATTATTATTACTACTACTACTACTACTACTACTACTACTATTATTATATATGTCTCATTTAGGATTTGTTTTGCACACCACAGTCGCACAACCTCCAAGCATCCCCGATGGCCCTTCATGTGTCTTTTCTTCTTCCACTCACCTCAGTTGCCTAGTCTCTCTCCCTTTATTGATTTTTTTTCAGTTGTTTGTGCACAAAGAAAATTTGTCTCTACTCTTCAATGTTGTGATTCGTCTCCTTCGTCTATTTTATTAACTTCGTCTCTCCTCACTGTTGTGGTTCATCTCCTTCTTGTCTCTCTCACTGTTGTTTCCCTCTTCTCCTCCGATCTCAGTGATCATCTGCGTCGTCTCCCTCTTCTCCCTCAATCTTCAGTCGTCTAGTGTCGATTCCATTTTCGATATTGAGTTGAGTTCAAACGTCAAAGCTTAATGTTCAATTCATTGTCTTTGTCAAGCTTTCTCTGAATTCTTTTTCTAGAAAAGAAAAAACAAGTTCTCTATATTTTATAACCCGACAACTCAGCCCAAACTCAAATTTTAAGGGTTGAGTTGGTTTGGGTTGGAGACCCTGTTTGGGTCATTCGGGTAACCAACCCGACCAACCTAAATTTTCGGGTTGGTCCAAAAAATCCCTTCAACCTAACCTATGTATACCCCTACTGCTCATCAACAATCATATAGCCATGCCCTATCTTGTCATCCCTTTGTCTACATGAGGCATCAACAAAAACAATAGAACAACCCGACTTTCTAAAAGAACTTAGCATAGAATCGAACTCATTATCGTCAAATGAGCGAACATATTTCTTGCAAAAGCATGCAAATAATTTGAAATCCACTCAAATCGAAAAGAAATCAAAGACCTAAAATGATCATAAACCATTTTATTTCGACCCCCCCAGATAGACCAAGTTCCAATGCAAGCCAAAGCAAAATTTGCCTTTGGAAACTTGAAAATGAAAGAAATCGAATATGAGAATTTCCATGAGTAGCGGAATGATCGTTCCAAATTTCATTCGTATTTGAATAACAACAATTACAGTCAAGAAATGAAAACTAAGCGGTCATGCATACAACGAAATTACAGAATGCTTTTTTATAATATCAAGGGATAAATCAACATACCTTTGAAGACTCATCTTTAAATACCCCTCAATCACGAACGCTTGAATAATCTCCAAGACTATAATCATGAATGCTCAAACACTACGACCACAACACAGCACGATCACAGCGACCATGAACACATCGATCTCCAAGATCACTAACATAGTGAACGACCTCCAAACACCTCGACTATGTCGAGTTGAGTATGACACCACCACAATGGCTACCTTGGTATTCTCAGTGTGAAAATCCAGAAGTGTGAGCTCTGTGTGGACTTGGTATAGAACGAGACCAGAGGAAGAACAATCATGTAAACGATTGAACAAGTGGGAGATGGCAGAGGTCTATCGTATAGACAATGCCCAATCATTCAGAAGAAGCTCCGCGATCGTTTAGCAAAAGCTTCACGATTGTTTAGCTATCGCCAGCTGAGTGAACTATCGTATAGATTCACTCCACGATTGTTTAGCTTCTCTTCAACTATCGTTTAGTGAGTCTCATTAACTTGACAGCCTTTTCATGAGTAACTTGCTGAGAATAGCAACTTTCTCAAAATCTACAACTACTAAATTTAGGAAAACATTTTTCCTTTTATCTCACGGTTACCATGAAAACTACCAATAACCTTCCACTCAATTGGTTATTAGAGGAAAAGACATAATTATCCAATAATTAATATTATTATAAATATATATGATAACTAACTTACCATACTATATTTATAACCTATAGTTTTAATATTTCATCTAATGAAACATATAAACCATAGTTCTTTTTCTATTTCATGGTCCTTAATGTTAATCTCATTTACATTAATCCCCCACTTGACGTATCTCATACATCACACCAATCATATCATATATAATCGAATTACCCCTTGTCAATTTGAACATTTCAAATCAACACCAAGAGCTGATTCTCAACTTGAATCCATTGAGCTACCAAGGGGACCTTATGGACCTGTAGCTCAAAGATCCAACGGTACGTGAATAACTAACTAAACTCTTTAGTCACGGGATCCACCATCCGTTAACTGCCAGACACTCCACTAAAGACTGACAACTGAACTCTCCTTACTATAGATTATTATGTGTCCATATCAACCAATCAACAGTGTGATAACCCTTCACAGATCACTCGTAAGTACAGCTGGGCCAATAACCATTATGCCCCTATAATTACTTCTAACTCCTTAAATACCACTAATCCCTCTAATAAACATAAGTTATAGTCCTATTATGACTGAGTCCTCTCTTTCAAAGTGAAGTTGTGGCCACTATGTTCAAGCCCCAGAATTAGCCGTTAAGGGAGTAATCTATCTACTTACCTTTGCTTCGGGGAAGGAGTGAATTCCATCTTGTCTAACTGAGTTCCTAGCTTCCAAATCAGACAAATCCTAAAAAAGGTAGGCATGTTGAGTTGGCAATTTGGCCACTCTCACCCATACTAATCAAAGGACCGCCCTCAAATGTAGGAGTTCTCAAAACACTCAGGATTGAGGTCATGTCAACTATGGTCGTTTAGGTGAGATGTAAATCTTCAGTATCAACGGCGTTATATACAGAGACTAGTCATCTCGTGGTCTGGTCTTATATAAACTCTTTGTATAGGATACCCTCGCTCGCATGTCTCCACATGAATGGTCAGGATCTACCATCTGTAGTAGTCATAACACTTGCAAACCTCTACAAAGCGGGCCGTATCCGTAGTGTCACCAGGATCAGGTATCCCTCCTTAATCCTTATACTACATACCTATTTAGGTTATCACTTAAAGCATGATCCACTTGTATATCTCATATACATGTTTAAGTTTACATACAATAACCATGGAGCTTTGTTTATTGGATATGAGTAAATGCCAGATAAAATAACTCTTATTTTATTCATAACAATGCATACAGATTACAAACTACGAGACTCCAGGAGAATTAGGATACCAATCCCAACAGAAAAAGTATTCCACCTAGCACTTAAGTTTGAACTTTTCCAAATTCAATTTTCTCCAAGGCAGAATAATATATTTCCAAATTGACTGGGCTCTTATACATTCAAATAATGCATGTTCAATTACTTCATCCATGACGGGACAACTAGAAGAGTCAATTATTTTACAAAGCCACATGTTACAAAAAGATATGAATATAGTCATGAAAAGAACGCCAAATAAAGCGTTTCACCTTAGAGAAACAATAGCTCCCCAAACCTTCTTCCACCAATTTAACCAACTATTTTCACTCAAACTAGACTTGTTACTTTGTTTGTTCAAAAAAAGGCCACATAACAACCGCTTTTGACTGTGTAATGACCCCATTTGTCGAAGTGCCAAATCCACCGATCCTCCCCCTCAGGATTGGGCAACGGAATATTCAAGATAGCATCCCAATCCATAGGGTAAAACATACTTTTAACCTTGTCCACATCCCAGTTTCACTTGCAGTTAATAACACTAACACCCTCTCATTAGAATCCCCAAAGTTTGGGATCAAAGGTCTTAAAGATATTAGTCTAGGAAGCTCGGGATCAACAAATATTCTCGTGGTCCATCTTGAACCAATCTCATTACGAATCCCAAGCTTTAATAAGTCCATATCCCAAATAAAACCCTTCTAGAAATAAGAGTTGTTTTTGTCACCATTGCCTACAAAATCTCAGTATTTGAAAAGTAGTGCCCCTTCAAATCCAAAGCAGTGAGGTAATTTCGATTATATAAAACCCGTCTTGCCAATTTGGCAAGTAATGCCTGATTAAAAGTGATCAATTCTAAAAAAATTTAGTCCATCTCTCTCCTGAGGCTAACAGAAAAACTCCCGGAAGCCCAACGAATCTTTCTAAAATTTGGATTGGAAACTCACCAGAATCTAGCCATCATTGTCATGAGATCCTTACAAAAACCAGCAGGGAAGCAGAAGCAGCCCATAGCAAAAGATGGAATAGCCTGAACCAAACTTTTAATCAGAACTTCCTTGCCTCCCCAAGAGAAATGTCGTCCCTTCCAACTCGAAATAGCTTTCCAAACTCTTTCTTTAATGTGTCTAAGGTCCAAACTCTTTTTCTTAGAGAAAAAGGAAGGCATCCCCAAATAGATACCCAGGGAATCCACCATTTTAGAATTTAGGACCCTTGCAAATTCAATTTATTCATATTAACACTTTAGGGGAGAACAACAAATTTGATTTATTCTCATTGACACTTTGGCTAGAAACTTCCCCATAACACCTCAAGAATTGTTTTAATGCCCAAAATTCCAAAACAGATGCTTTCAAGAAAAATAAGCAACCATCTGCAAAAATCAAATGAGAAATGGGAGGACAAATCTTGGATACTTTGCACACCAGAGAGAGAACCCTTCCTCATTTCCTTCTTCAATAGAGCCAAAAGACCTTCAACACAAAACAAGAACAAGTAAGAGGATAGGGGGTTACCTTATCTAATACCTCTAGAAGGAGTAAAGGCTGTCGTGGGTCTTCCATTATTCATGATCGCCAGAGATGGAGTTGTAACACCATCCATTATCAAGTCCAACAATCAGAATGAAACCCTAGAGCCAACATAATTCATCGAAGATGTATCCATTATACCTTATCATAGGCCTTTCCGCATATCCACCTTGACAACAGAAAAACCCTTGAATCCTTTTTTCTTCGAATTCAAGAAATGAAAATATTCATGGCTAATGATGATATTATCAATTATACCTCGCCTAATTACAAATGCTGACTGAGTTTCAGAGATAACTTCATTTAAGAAGGGTTTCAATCTATTTACAATCACCTTTGTCACAATTTTGTAAAACACATTGCAAAGGCTAATTGGCCTAATATCAGCAGTTATACGAGGTTATTTAACTTTCAGGATCATCACTATATAAGTTTGGTTCCAATCTTTAGTTAACTCTCTATTATTCAGGATATTCAAGTAGGATTCGATAGTTTTCTCACCAATAAAATACTAATATTTTTGGTAGAAAACAGCCAAAAAACCATCAAGCCCAGGTGCCTTTGTTGGATAGATTTGTTTGACGACTTTGACCACCACTTCTCCGATGAAGACTTTGAGCAACTTGAAGTTCATTTCGTCAATGACCTTATGACAAACAACATCTATGATTGCAGAAATCTGAGCATGATCACTAGGATTTTTGGAAGTGAACAACTCCCGAAAATAAGCTTGGATGGTATCATTTATTTATCTACTGCCCTCAGTCCGAAACCCCCCTGAGTTTTGAATTCCAAAAATTTCATTTCTGCTCTTTCTAAACGACGTTTGTTTCTAAAACCATGATGTATTTTTAGCACCCCATTGTAACCAGTTGGCCCTAGACCTCTGTTTCCAATACACCTTCTTTTCTAAGAGTAAGTGGTAAAGCCTTCCTTCCAAATCAAAGATAATGCAATAGTTTGTGGGGGGAGGCTTGTAATATTCAAATTGTATTGCATTTCTTAAATCCTTGATTTTCCATGTCAAAAAACAATTTATGTTTCTCCCCCAACCTGCTAAATTATTCGCGCATCTAACGAGGAGCCTGTCAAGAGAATAAAATGACTCATTTGCTAGATTTGAGACACTACTGGCAATAATGTCTCTACAATTCGAATGAAAAGTCCAACTATCTTCGAACCGAAAGAGTCGAATACGTCGCCTACCACGTTGGTGATTTCGATGTACCCTCCAGTCAAGAATGAGCTCAATGGGCTGGTGATCCGACTTATCCCAGTTTAAATTATTAACTCTCAAATTAGAAAAAAAAAACAATAAATTGGAATTACCGATAAAATGATCAAGTCATAGACTAACCTAGTCGGTAGCATCCCTTCGATTACTGAACGTATTCCAAAATATCCCAAATCAGTGAAGTCGCAATCATCAAGAACTTGATGGAAATCATTGACCCATTGCTCTCGAACCACCCCCACCTTCTCGCAATCCTCATGAATTTCGTTAAAATCCCCACCGATCACCCAAGGGCATCCATCCTGATTATGAAGTCCACTAAGTAATTCCCAAGACTGCTATCGTAAATGGGTAATAGGTTACCCATAAAACCTCGTAAAATGCCAAGAGGAATCATTCCATAAAATTTGGGCATCAATATGAGTTTCAGAAAAAAGTACGAGTATTAATTGTTAAATTTTCTTTCCGCAACAGACACAATCCACCCCTAGAACTCTGACTATCGACAGAAAAATAACCAACATAATGATATTTTAATTTAGTTAAAGCAGCGTCATAACACTTGTTCTCATAAAGGAAACATAGATGGGGATTTATTCGAGCTAACTTGTCACAAATTTCATAGAATGCCCAGGCACTCCCTAACCCCCAAACATTCCAACATAAGGTTTTCATGGTTCTTGCATTCTTTGCCAAAGCATGCAAATCAGACTTTTGAAGCTCCTTACATGTCTCAACATGAGCTTTTTTGTTTTCCACTGGAGAGAGCATATTCGCCACTACTGGATGCTTGGATTGCTTGATTTATAACTCGATTGTCCTGCTCTAGCTCTCGCTTTCCAAGATTGACCTCGTCCCAATTTTTTTCCACACCTATCATCCCTATAGTAAAAACCAACTCACTAGGAAAAGGTCTAAAGATTAAATTGTGAGGTGGATTTGTCAAAAGGTCCATTGGGAGCGTCTGCCTTTTCTTTAGTTGGGCTGTTATCTTCGAGTAAGGATGGGGCAATCTAGACTAAATTATCCCAGAGGGTCACAACTCTGACATGAGTAGTAAGGTTCACTCCACTAACTAAGCAATTTTGCTGAGTCAAATTTGTTTGCTGCTATGATGCCTCATCCGTGTCATGTGAGACTTGGGTGTCGAGTTCAACAACTTTTGACTCATCCTAACTCCTCTTGTGTAACGTCTCCAACACCACATCAACCTTCTCTTCAAACAATTTCTTCTTGCAACGATCTTTGACTTCTCATAATTATTTAAGACTTTAAACCCTGCTTGAAAGTCGGCTTCATACCCTATTTCTCTTTCATTGAAACCGCTCGGACATTTAATTTTGGGGACACCTACATTAAATTGCCATGAAGGTTTGCCAGTGTCTCTTTTGGTTACTCTGACAAGAATAGGGCCTTCTTCCCCCCATGGAATTGAGGACTCTTATGGTTTCCTCCTGAAATATCCATAGGTGAATTTGTTAGATACCTAGACCTATCCTTTAATCGACAGGGAATTAGTGTGGATGGAGACTGCCTATCAATTCCCTGTATAGAACGTTTTAGTGAGTAAATATTAGGTGAAAATTTAGGTTTTAGAAGAAGATGAAAAAAACTTTTGGTTGAGAATCCCACATTAATTATTTTTTGGAGGGGAGTTTCTTTTTTATACTCTCATCTTGGACGTTGGATTTGAGCCTCAAGAGGTACCCATATTTTAGAGGGAGTGACGAGATAGACCAATATGGGTACGTTGGACGGCGTACGTCAGACGGGCGTGGCATGGCGTGTGTGTGTGATTTATTTATTTATAATAATAATAAAAAAATTATTATTACTATTTTTAATTTTAATTTACTTTAATAATTATTTTTTTCTTTTTAATCTTTGAACCGAAACTGAACCAACACGTGGCGCTCGTGAGCTGGTCCAAGTCTTCCGCGCGCTTCGCGCGAGCCCTTGCACGTTCAGCGGCTCCACGCAAGTTTCACAGCTGCACACTCGGCAATTACTCATTCTTTGCATCAGCGTCTATTGACCTTCTGTGCTTATGAAAGGCGCATGCCTTCAGCTTCTTCATCATCTCAGTTTCTATTTCCAAATTCCACAGAATTCTCTCTTAGACCCCTTTCATTTTAAGTTTTCGTTTTTCAAGCAAATAAGTTGAAGAGTATGAGTTTTCCGTTCGAATTCGGTGCATTTTCGATTGAGACATTTTTGGGCTGTTTTATCCTGGGGACGACATGGCAATATTGTTGACCTGCTTGCACACTTAGGCAGAGCTGCAAAATTTCTTAAAAAGAGTGAGATTGGCGACTCAGCCTGTAACAAGTTTCTATTTTGCAAGTTCCACATTTCTGATAACTACTATTCGTGACTATTCGCTACTGTCAAGTATCACCATCGGAGGATAGCCAGTTCCAACAATTTTAGTACATTTCCATCTGCTATTAATGCGATAACCCTCAAGTAATAATGACATCATGACATCCAACCTCAACTGTCCATTCCGATTGGAAGGAGCGAACTTCAAACGGTGGAAGCAGAAGATGCTATTTTTCTTTACTATCAAGAAAGTTGTTGACACTTGTACCACGGATAAGCCAACCGTTCTGAATGAAGATCCGACTGAACAACAAATAAAAATAGTTGCTGATTAGGAAGAAAAAAGAACTTTTTATGTAAAAATTTCATATTAAATGGTTTGACTGATGATTTGTATGATTACTACAGCACTATGAAGACAACAAAGAAAGTTTGGCACACCCTGCAAAAGAAGTATGATATCGAGGAGGCAGAGTAAAAAAAAAAAATGCTATTAGCCATTACCTCAAACTCCAAATGATGGATGACAAATCTATGGAGGCCCAATCCCATGAACTGCAAAAGATAGCCCATGAAATAATAACTAAAGGTATGCCCCTAGACGAACGATTCCAAGTTGCTGCTATTATTGACAAACTACCCCTCCCCCCCCCCCCCTCGTGGAAGAATTTTAAGTACACCTTAAGGCATAAGACCAAGGAGTTTTCCCCAGAGAACCTTATCACCCGGCTAAGGATTGAGGAGGAAGCCCGAAAGTAGGAGTAGAAGGAGGAGGTGAACATCGTACCTGGAAGATCTGTCTCTATCGTGATAAAATCTGGCCAGAAGTCCAAGGGAATAAAGAAAAGAAGTCAAAACTGTGGTTCTGACAACCAGAACCAATAGAAGAAGCAGAAACCCCCATCGGGAGAAACAATATAGTTTCTTTGCTTTAACTGTAAAACTTGGACACATGGCTAGGAATTGTAGGAACTGAAGGAACTCTTAACGAAGAGCATCCATGAGCGCATTCGGATCTTTCTGATTTCATTGTGACCGAAATTACCACACACATAATCTATCAAATAGTTATGCAATTTACACTAATTAATGGCATACTTAGATAAATAAATACAAAAGATTGAGTTCATATACCCGTTAAAGACTCTTTTCAATTTCGAACTCAACGTAGCGGAAGAACCTCTACGAATTGTATCGCCCAGCAAAACAATCGATTATGGCAACACGATCGACTACGCAAACAGCAGCAACACGAACAAGCATGAGCAAGCAGGAGCGGGGATGACACCACCACTTAGAGCCCTTGGTATTCTCAGAGTGAGAATCCAAAGCGTGGTCTTTGTTGAATTTGGTAGAGATAGGAGGAACGGGTTGATCGTGTAGATGATAAGCAAATGGGAGAGAAAGCTATCGTGTAGCGGGGATGATTATCATTTAGAGAAAGCTACACGATCGTGTAGGTTTTACTAAGCGATCGTCTAGTAATAGGTAAACGATCGTTTAGAAAACATGGCATGCTAGGCGATCATTTAGAAAAGCTAAGCGATCTTTTAGAGAAAGGCGTGTGATCGTTTAGATGTGGGTGTGCGATCATTTAAGCGATGAAGCTCTATCCTATAGGCTCTCAACTAAGTGATCAAGACATTTTTACACCGATTGCGATTTTTTCGAACTCTTGCAAAATGAAACAAATTTTCATTTTATTCTTTGGTTACAATAACCTAATACGGATTCTCCCTTTAACGCACGATTGAGGAGAATATTTCGGCCAATTATCTCATAATTAACCAATTGATTAATAAATGAGTATAATCATATTATATTCTTACCCTATAATTTGATATCATATATCTACTATAGTAATTTCTCCTCCACTTGATATAAATCATATTTATATCTTATTTCTTCCAAATCAATGTATCTCATATATTTAGCCAATTATATCATATATAATTAACTAGTTCAATTATATCATATATAATCAAACTTCTTCTTGTCAATTTGAACATTTCAAACTGACCCAAAAACTGATTCTCGACTTTATCCAAGCTATCTAGGGGATCTTATGGACCTGAGGCTCAAAACTCCAATGGTACGTGAATAGCTGACTAAACTATTTAGCCACGAGATTCACCATCCGTTAACTTCCGGGCATTCCATTAAAGACAACAGCTGAACTCTTCTTACCACAGATATATATCTGTGTCCATTGGATATAACCAATCATGAGTACGATGACCCTTCACAAATGCTCGTAAGTACAGCTGGGCCAATTTACCGTTTTGCCTTTGTAGTTACATCTCACTCCTTAAGTACCACTGATTCCTCTAATAAACAATACAACATAGTCCAATTGTGTGTGAACACCTCTCAGGCTAAGAGAAGGTGTGTGTCGCCACATCGTTCAAGTCCTGGAATCAACCTTTAAGAGAGCTATCTATCTACTTGCCCTACCTCGGGGAAGGAGCGAATTCCATCTTATGTAGTTGATTTCCTAGCTCCCAAATTAGTCAAATCCCCAAAATAGTAGGTTTGAATTGGTGACTTGGACAATCGCACCCATAAAAATCAAAGGATCGCTCTCAATGGCAGAAGTTCCCAAATCACTTAGGATTGAGGTCATGTTATCTATGGTCATTCTAATGAAGTGAAGTCTCAGTCATGAAAGGTGTTATATAACAAGATGTTAACACTTCGTGGTCAGGTTTTATACAAACTCTTTGTATAGGATGCCCAAGCTTGCATGTCCCCTACACGAATGATCAGGATTAGACCATCTGTGACAAGTCACAACACTTGTGAACATTCCACAAAGTAGGCCGCATCTATAGCGTTACCAAGATAAGGTTTCCCTCCTATATCCATATACTACAGACCATTTTGGTTATCACTTAAGACATGATCCACTTGTATGTCACCACATACATGCTTAAGTTACATACAGATAACCAGGGATTTTTATGTTTATTGGTTTGTGGTAAAGCAAATAAAACATACAATTGAGCAAAAACAAGATGTGAAGTAAATATCATATACTATACAACACAAGCATTTGTACAAACTGTTTACAAACTACAGGACACGAGACTTTAGAGCATCAACCCTAATAATCTCTCACTTGTCCTAAAGCGAAGTGGGGTGTACATAAAACTAGTACAAAACAATAAACTAGGGTATAAAAGCCTAGTACAAAAAAATCTTCCACTTTCCCTAGTTCAGCCGCGGGCGATCTTGTAGACCCTTGCTCCATAAGTGACTCTCAAACATTGTAGCTGTGAGAGCCTTCGTAAACGAGTCAACAACATTGTGCTCCGAAGTGATCTTCGTGACGATTACGTCCCCTTGATGCAATATCTCGCAGATCAGATGATACTTTCGCTCTATGTGTTTGTCACGCCTATGACTCCTAGGCTCCTTGGAGTTCACCACTGCCTCACTATTATTACAAGAGAGGGTAATGGGCCTAGACATATCTGGAACAACTTGCAGTTTTGTCATGAACTTCTTGAGCTAGAGGACCTCTTTAGCAACTTCGCAAGCTGCTACGTACTCCACCTCCATAGTGGAGTCGGCGATGCATCCATGCTTAGTGCTTCGTGACGTGGACTTGCGAGAGTCCTTATCAGTCTGAAAGTCAGAATTTATGTATCCAGTAAGGATCAAATCCCTAGATTTATACACGAGCATGTAGTCCCTCATTCTTTTAAGATACTTGAGGATGTTCTTTACTGCGGTCCAGTGACCCTAGCCTGGGTTAGACTGATATCTACTGACTATACCCACAACGTGGCAGATGTCTGGACGAGTACAGAGCATTGCGTACATCAAATTACCAATGGCAGACGCATCAGGGACCCGTCTCATCTCCTCAACCTCTTGAGGCGTCTTAGGACACATGTTCTTAGACAAAGTGACTCTATGCCTGAATGGCAGTAGGCTCGTCTTGGAGTCCTGCATTAAGTACTTGAGCAACATCTTGTCAATGTATGATGCTTGAGACAGTGCTAGCACTTTGTTCTTACAATCCCGAAAGATCTGTATACCTAGAACAAATTGAGCCATTCTCAAATCTTTCATTTAGAATTGGGTCGCTAGCCAATTACTGCAGTTTGTGACCTACATCATTCTCAATGAGTAGTATATCGTCTACGTACAACAGTAAGAAGACTACTGAAGCGTTGATCATCCTTGTAGACACAAGGTTCATCAACGTTTTGGTCAGAGCCATACGACTTGATAACAGTATCAAACCGTATGTTCCAAGATCGATACGCCTGTTTCAGCCCATAAATGGACCGATTCAGCTTGCAAACCTTTTTCTCTTGAACTTGGGCTATGAATCCCTCGGGTTGCACCATGTAAATGGTCTCCTCAAGATTGCCATTTAGAAAGATCGTCTTGACATCCATTTTCCAGATCTTATAATTATAATAAGCTGCAATGGACAGGAGGATGTGGATCGACTTTAGCATGGCAACAGACGAGAAAGTCTTCTCATAGTCGACTCCCTCTACCTGGGTATAACCCTTTACCAAAAGTCGAGCCTTGAAGGTCTGTACCTTCCCATTAGCACCCTGTTTGTGCTTGTAGATCCATTTACAACCTATAGGTCTTACCTCATCAGGCTGATTTATAAGATCTCATACTGAGTTGAAGTACATCGACTCCATCTCGAGATCCATGGCCTTGACCTATTCATCCCAGTCAATATCCTCCATTTCCTTTTAATAAGACAACGAATCCTCAATGTCGCCATCTGCTACCATAGCAAGGATTTTCGTGAAACCCAGATAACGAACGGACGGGTTCGTAACCCTCCCACTACGTTGAGGTTCCCTCAACTCTTGAGGTGGAATTGACTTATTAGATGAACTCCCATCAACAAATCTTGCTGATGTAGCAGGCTCTTGAACAACTCTTGTTGAAGTTTTAGTAGTTTCATTGGAAAGCTCACGCAACTTTACTTCGTGGGCTATGCTCCCTTATATGATCCTCCTCCAGGAAAGTAGCATTCGTTGAAACAAACACCCCATTTTCCGACGGATCATAAAAATAACCCCCTTGTGTACCTTTGGGGTAGCCTACAAAGAGGCATAACCTTGACCGCGGTTCCAACTTCTTAGGATTAGCCTCAAGCATGTATACAGGGCAACCTCAAATGCGGAAGTGACGTAAACTAGCTTTACGCCCGTTCCACAACTTTAGAGGTGTTCTTGCAACACTCTTGAAGGGAACATAGTTGAGTATGTATACCGCAGTATCCAAAACGAGTCTGATAAGGAAACGTAACTCATCATCGAACGAACCATGTTAAAAAAGGTTCTATTTCTCCTCTCCGCTACACCATTCTACTGAGGTGTACCCAACGTTGAGAGTTGGGAAAAGATTCCATGTTCTATCAAATAGTCCTGAAATCTAGAGTCCAAAAAGACTCCACCTCGATTCGATCAAAGTGTTTTAATTCGTCTATCCAATGTGTTTTAAACTTCAGCCTTGAACTCTTTGAACTTTTCAAAGGATTCAGACTTCCGTTGCATAAGATAAACATACCCATACCTAGAGTAATCATCAGTAAAACTGATAAAATACTCATAGCCACCTCAGGCTCGCACATTTATAGGACCACAAAGGTCGGAATGTACTAACTCAAGAGGCTCTTTGGCTCTATAACCTTTTCCAGTAAAAGGTCATTTAGTCATCTTACCCTCAAGGCAAGATTTTCACACCGGTACATAATTTTCTTCTAACTCACTTAGAAGTCCATTCTTCACCAATCTCTCAATCCTATTAAGATTGATGTGCCCTAAACAAAGATGCTAAAGATGGGCATTTTCTTTTAAAGAAATACGTCAATGTATTGTTTAGTTATGACAGTTTTAAACAATTATGTGTTATGGAGGGAATTAATGGCTAACGGCCTTAGCACATATAAATTACTTTCCAGATAAGCTGTACAAATAGTAACACCATCTTTAGAAATAAACGCTTTATCCACATTGAAAGAAACAGTGTATTTACATTGTAACAAGAACTTTATAGAAATGAGGTCCCTCTTAAGTTCGGGAACAATATATATATATCATTCAAAACTAGAAACCTATTCTGTAAAGCTAACTAGAGCCCTCCCATTGCCACAGCTGAGACGACGTGCTCGGTGCCTACTCACATCGTCATCTCACCAGTCTTTAGCTGTCACCAGGATCTAACCCCCTGAAAAGAAGAACAAACGTAATTAGTGGCGCCTGAATCAATTATCCAAGCAAAATCATCATTCTCTACTAAACAAGTTTCAAGTACAAGTAAATCATATTTACCTTTATTTGCCTTGGCCTTAGCCTTTGCGCCATTCCTTTCCTTCAGCCAACGACGACAGTTCCTCTTCCAGTGTCCATCCTGGTTGTAATGGAAACACTTTTCTTTTTCAATCGGCGGTGGACGCCTTCTTGGGGTGACAGGTGGCAAGTTAGCTGATGCCTTCCCTTTTCCCTTACCACTCTTCTTCTTCTTCCCCTTTGCAGAGTTATAAGTAGAAGGTGCAGATTTCGTCCCTGAGGTCGAACCTCTATGAAACGTCCTAGAGGATGAAACAACATTTGCCTCACTCTTTTTCCTCTCTTTACTTTTCAGTAAAGATTGGTAGGTCTGCAACTCGAGAGATTTAAGGTTATATTTCACTTTGTTAAGAATCACATTACTAACAAAGTGCAGGAAGCTCTTTGGCAAAGAATGCAAGATTATGCTAACCTGACTACCCTCATCGATGGTAGACCCATTCAACTCCGCCACATTGAAGTGGACCAACATGTTAAGCACATGTTCACGAATAGAGGTGCCTTCTTCCATTTTGGAGTTGAATATATACTTAAGAGCCTTATGCATAAGCTGTTTAGGCGATTGTCCAAACATCCCCTGTAAGGACTCCATGATCTCACGGGCTAAGCCATATGCTCATGTTTCTTGGCCAAGACTTCAGAAAGACTTGCCAAGATGTAGGTTCGGGCCTTCTCATTTGCCCATGTCCATTGCTCGTATGCTTCTCGAACATTTCGAGCGACATTTGGAATTGGAATAGGAGGACAGACCTTCGTAAGGGCGAACATGAGATCCTCGATGATAAGAATCATCATGATCATGTGTTTCCATGTCGAAAAGTTATCGCCAGTTAATTTTTTGGTGCTAAGCAAAGCTAACGTGGCTGTGGCCATTTTGAAAACTTGTTGCTGAAAATATGAACAAAACTTTATTAGATTTTGCTAAACCACGTTTAACCAATTAATTTTGCAAAATAGTTTCAAGTACCCTAAGTTAAAGACTTCCATTTTTCAATGATGTCCCAGTGAGGCATTAAAAACGTCACCAGTGGGGTGATCAGATGCCCCTTCGCTGGGATGAGACATTCTGAACCATTAGGCAGAACCAACTCTTGGAACTAAGCCTAACAACCACCATTTATTCAGTCCAGAATTGTTAACCTTTAACAATTCCGCGTAAATGTGACCCCTCACTTTCAGTGCCAGAGTCTCGCCTTAATGAGCCCACAGTAGGGAAGAAGCATTGGGACAAGAGACTATGTAACCTTATCCTCTTACAGGAGATTAAATAAAGAAACGCGCAAAACTGCCATCCTTTAGGGGGACACTCCCAGGGTGCCTCGAGGCGATGCACAATAACTTTATTCAATCCAACGAGGGAGACCAAGGGATATGCTGTCGCATTTCCCACTCCCACTTACTATGAATACTCACTCCATCCACCTTGATATTGACTTATCCAAACACCATCCGTTAAGGGGACACACCAAAGGTGCCTCAGGCCGAGGGTAGATCTCACGGTGTGGACTATTTAGGAGAAACGTGAAAGGTTTAAGTGAAGCATCTTATGCCCCAAGTACCTCCCACTGAATGTTCTATGTAGGGGTTCATTAACCTAGACAATCTGGCTACTGATTTCAGTCTAAGTCGTCTTTTTAAGTCCGTTCATAAACAACTTTTGTCTATGAAATATGAACAAGTTCAAGTAGTCACATTTAAACACTTTAATGGACCATCTTTAACTTGCATGCATGCATCAAATCTATCTAATTCACCTTTCCAGGTAAGTTCCCAGGTAGGGGTGTTACGTTTTCGTCAACTTAAATACCCCAGCCTAGACAAAATCCGCATTAGACAAAAGGTTCCTTATAGATAGATTTGCTACATTTTAACCTTTTATTAGTCAATTTAATCCTATTAAACTGATAAAAAGATTAAAGCCTTAGGGGTTGTTAATCATATTAGAACCGTGATCTTTGATCTATGTGACCAATGTTTTAAACATTTTAAAACATGAATAAACCTAAGTGAGCATGTATGTCTTTCTTATCGATTTTACTTCTAATTTCTCTTTAACTTTTAAAAAGAAACAACTAAAATACATCGCGCACAACTTGGTGTTTATAACGCTTATAAAGTAACCTATGTGTCATGCTTCATGCAATGCTCGGTCATTACTATACATAACTTTTATATACACGTAATAACCAAGCTAACATACTTTCCATTCACCCTTATACTATAAAAATTATAATATAAAGATGATGCATGTCAATGCTTTTTGTGCATGCATAAATATAAATCTTATATTATATGATGCATGAGCATGCTCTTATACAATTAAATCATGCTTCTCTAAATTATAACATTTACAATAAAGAGATGATGCATGACCAATGCATAACCTAAGGTGGGCTTTACTATATGTGCATACCATATGACATATAAAACCATACATCGCATGTAATAAACTAAGGATTAATAGACCGAGATGAGCCTTTACAGAAAAATCAGAATGAAAGAACCCTATTATTACATTTTCCATCGAACAAACTGGTTCACAGCCGAACTAGGTCTTGAACCGCCAGAAGAAGTCCATCGTTTAGTAAACGCCAAAGGTAAACGATCACCCAGATCACACTAGACGATAAGTGCAAAAGCTAAACGAACGGTTAGACGACAACGAGGGTGCGGAGTCTGATCGTCTAGGTGATCGCTTAACGCGACGAAAGGTAAACGATTTACCGTGTGTTGATAAGTGATCGTTTAGTCAGTTACTAAACAATGAAGCTTGCTAAGCTAAACGATTGTTTAGTGCGCGCGCACGTTAAACGATATACGAGCATCCCATCGTCTACACGACCCGATACTCAGCGATCGCTTACCCTATCGTCTACACGACTCGATCAACCCTTGATCGTCTTCTTTCTCGAAGAACAGCAACCCTTGCTCTAATCTTCTTCACGAACGACTCAAAGACTCAAACTGACTGTGAATTACAGACTCGATAACGATGAATAATTCCCACTGAAAATGTAAAAGAATTAAATCAAACCAAGGCTAACATCCCAGAAAACTCCATTAATCTACACATCTACAACAATTTGACAATTTAACAAAGCAGATATGCACCCACCAAGAATGTATATGCTATTCATTGCAACAATGAAATTGAAATATGAGAACTTGACTCTGATACCAATTGAAGGAACTCTTAACGAAGAGAATCCATGAGCGGGTTCGGATCTTTCCGATTTCATTGTGACCGAAATTACCATACACACATTCTATCAAACAGTTATGCAATTTACACTAATTAATGAGATGCATTGATAAATAAAATAAAAGGATTGAGTTCACAAACAGTTGAAGACTCTCTTCAATTTCGAACTCAACGCAGCGGAAAAAACTCTATGAATTGTATCGCCCAGCAAAACAATCGGCTACGACAACACGATCATCTACACAAACGGCAGTAACACGAACAAGCACGAGCAAGCAGGACCGGGGACAACACCACCACTTAGAGCCTTTGGTATTCTCGGAGTGAGAATCCAAAGCGTGGTCTTTGTTAAATTTAGTAGAGGTAAGAGGAACAGGCTAATCGTGTAGACAATAAACAAGTGGGAGAGAAAGCTATCGTATAGCGGGGATGATTATCATTTAGAAAAAGCTACACGATCGTGTAGGTTTTACTAAGCGATCGTCTAGTAATAGGTAAACGATCGTTTAGAAAACACGGCATGCTAGGCGATCGTTTAGAAAAGCTAAACGATCTTTTAGAGAAAGGTGTGCGATGGTTTAGACATGGGTATGCGATCATTTAAGCGATGAAGCTCTATCGTATAGGCTCTCAGCTAAGCGATCAAGGCGTTTTCACACCGATTGCGATTTTTTTCGAACTCTTGCAAAATGAAAGAAATTTTCATTTTATTCATCGATTACAATAACCGAATACGAATTCTCCCACTAACGCACAATTGAGGAGAATATTTCGGCCAATTATCTCATAATTAACCAATTTATTAATAAATGTATATAATCATATTATATTCTTACCCTATAGTTTGATATCATATATCTACTATAGTAATTTCTCCTCCACTTGATATAAATCATATTTGTATCTTAATTCCTCCAAAATAATGTATCTCATACATTTAGCCAATTATATCATATATAATTAACCTGGTCAATTATATCATATATAATCAAACTCCCTCTTGTCAATTTGAACATTTCAAACTGACCCAATAACTGATTCTCGACTTTATCCAAGCTACCTAGAGTACTTTATGGACTTGTGGCTCGAAGCTCCAATGGTATGTGAATAGCTGACTAAACTCTTTAGCCACGGGATCCACCATCGTTAACTACCAGGAATTTCACTAAAGACCAACAGCTGAACTCTTCTTACCACAAATATATTTCTGTGTCCATCAGATATAACCAATCATGAGTACGATGACCCTTCACAGATGCTCGTAAGTACAGTTGGGCCAATTTATCGTTTTGCCCCTGTAGTTACATCTCACTCCTTAAGTACCACTGATTCCTCTAATGAACAAAACAACATAGTCCAACTATGTGTGAACACCTCTCGAGCCAAGAGAAGGTGTGTGGTGCCACATCGTTCAAGTCCTGAAATCAGCCCTTAAGGGAGCTATCTATCTACTTGCCCCTGCCACGGGGAAGGAGTGAATTCCATCTTGTGTAGTTGAGTTCCCAGCTCCCAAATCAGACGAATCCCCAAAATGGTAGGTTGAAATTGGCGACCTGGCCACTCGCACCCATACAAATCAAAGGACCGCCCTCAATGGCAGGAGTTCCCAACTCACTTA
This sequence comes from Benincasa hispida, assembly GCF_027475165.1. Lineage (NCBI taxonomy): Eukaryota > Viridiplantae > Streptophyta > Magnoliopsida > Cucurbitales > Cucurbitaceae > Benincasa > Benincasa hispida. Next base: position 40,418,761 of record NC_143489.1, on the reverse strand, counting down.
AGATTGAGGTCATGTTACCTATGGTCATCCTAGTGAAGTGAAGTCTTAGTCATGAACCGTGTTAACACTCCATGGTTAGGTCTTATACAAACTCTTTGTATAGGATGCCCCCGCTCGCATGTCTCCTATACGAATGATCAGGATCAGACCATCTGTGACAAGTCATAATACTTGTGACCATTCCACAAAGCGAGCCGCATCTGTAGTGTTACCAGGATAAGGTTTCCCTCCTATATCCATATATTACAGACCATTTTGGTTATCACTTAAGACATGATCCACTTGTATGTCACCACACACATGCTTAAGTTACATACAGATAACTAGGGATTTTATGTTTATTGGTTTATGGTAAAGCAAATAAAACATATAACTGAGCAAAACCAAGATGTGAAGTAAATATCATATATTATACAACACAAGCGTTCGTACAAACTGTTTACAAACTACAGGACACGAGACTTTAGGGCATCAACCCCAATAGGAACATGCGTCGTCTTATGGGTCATAGAAGTAAATGTGTCGATAGTTTTAAGGTATGGTGGATAGACACTGGCGCTACGCGCCATGTCTGTCACGACATTAGTCTCTTTAAAACTTATACTGAAACTAAGAATAAGAATATTTTGTTAGAGGATCATCACTTAACGAAAGTTGCTGGAACCAGCGAGGTGGAGCTAAAGTTTACCTCCGGGAAGACCCTCACGTTTAATGATGTCCTGCACACTTCGAAGATAAGAAAGAACTTGGTTCGGGCTATCTTCTTAATAAGGCTGGATTTACTCAAACCATAGGGGCAAATTTATATACCCTTACTAAGAATAATGTATTAGTAGGGATGGGGTATGCAACTAAGGGAATGTTCAAATTAAATTTAGACATTAATAAAATGAAATCTTCTGTGTATATATTATGTTCTCTGAATATTTCGCATGCTAGACTTTGTCATGTGAATAAGAAATTACTCAGTAGCATGATTAGGCTAGAAATGTTACCTAATTTATTCATGAATGATTTTGATAAATGAGAGTATTGTAGTCAGGTTAAAATAACTAAAGCTCCACATAAATCTGTACTTAAGGTATTTGAGCCTCTAGATTTAATTCATTCTGACTTATGAGAATTTGATGACATCTTGATTAGGAACAATAAAAGATATTTTATTATTTTTATTGATGATTGCTATGATTTTACTTTTGTATATTCGCTGAAAAACAAAAGTAATGCATTTTATGCTTTCAAATTGTTTGTAACTGAAGTAGAAAATCAATTTAATAGAAAGGTTAAAAGACTTCGTAGTGATAAGGGAACTGAGTACGACTCAGATAGCTTTAACGAGTTCTTTAACTCACATGGAATAATACACGAATAGACTGCACCTTAGTCTCCTGAAATGAACGGAAAAGCCGAAAGGAAAAATAGAACTTTAGCTGAGCTAGTAGTTGCTATTTTACTTAATTCAAGAGCCGCATCTTATTGGTAGGGTAAAATCATCCTTACCGTATGTTATGTCCTAAATAGAATACCAAAGTATAAAAACACAACTTCACCTTACAAAGTCCTCAAGAATAAGAAATCAAACTTGTCACACTTTAAAACATGGGGATGTCTACCTTTTGTAAGGATTCCAGACCCTAAAAGAAGAAAGCTAGCTAATAGAGCCTTTGAGTGTGTTTTTATAGGTTATGCCATAAATAGTAAAACCTATATGTTTTATAACCTAGTAAACCAAGTGATCATTGAGTCAAACGATGCCGACTTCTTTGAGGATAGATTTCCTTTTAAATCGAGAAATAATGAGGGTTCATAATCCAGTAGTCTAACCCTAGCTAGGAATCCTACCCCTACAGAGGAAGCCAACCCAGAACCTAGAAGAAGCAAAAGAACTAGAACCGCCAAGGATTTTAGGAATGACTTCCAAACTTATAATGTAGAAGAAGACCTAAAGACCTAAAAACTACACTATCCTCTGTAGATGCCAACTTATGGCAAGAAACCATAAATGATTAGATGGACTCTCTTGAGTCAAATAGGACTTGGCACTTAGTAGACCTACCCCAGGTTGCAAGGCAATAGGGCGCAAATGGATCTTAAGGAAGAAACTTAGACCTGATGGATAGTTGATAAGTTTAAAGTTAGGTTAGTGGCAAAGGGCTTTAGACAAAGAGAAAACATAGACTTTTTTTACAACTTCTCTCCTGTCACTAGAATTACCTCAACTGTGTTTTGTTCTCTTTCACTGCCCTTTATGACCTCGCAGTACATCATATGGATGTAAAGACCGCTTTTCTAAATGGTGAACTTGAAGAAGAGATTTACATGGAACAACCTAAGGACTTTATAGTCCATGGTTAAGAAAATAAGGTTTTGTAAGCTAGATAAATCTCTATATGGTTTGAAATAAGCTCCTAAGCAATGACACGAAAAGTTTGATAACCTAATCCTATCCAAAGGTTTCAAGGTTAATAAAAGTGACAAATGCATCTACTATAAGTTTGAAAATAATCTCTGCACTATCATGTGTCTGTATGTACATGATTTGTTAATCTTTAGGTTAAACTTGCATGTCATAAATGATGTGAAATCTAAATTGAGGCAAAACTTTGACATGAAAAACTTAGGAGAAACAAGTATAATCTTAAGCATAAAAGTGACTAGGTCTGAAAAGAAAATTTCTTTGGATCAATCTTTCTATGTAGAATAGATTCTAAAGAAATATAATTACTTTGAATGTAAACTAGCATATACTTCTTATGACCCTAGTGTTAAGTTGTTCAAGAATACTGGTGACAGTGTTAATCAATTTGAGTATGCGAGCATCATAGGCAGTCTTAGATACGCTGCCGACTGCGCTAGACCTAACATAACTTATGTTGTAGGATTACTTTGTAGGTTTACAAGAAAACCCAGTATAGAGCATTGGAATGCTATAGAAAGGGTTATGAGGTACTTGAAGAAAACCCAAAACCTAAGATTGCATTATCAGAAGTTTCCCACTGTCCCGGAAGGATTCAACGATGTTGACTGGAACTCCCTCTCGGATGATTCAAAGGTTACAAGTGGCTATATCATTAATATAGCAGGCGAAGCTGTCTCTTGGAAGTCTAAGAAACAGACTATTTTAGCCTAATCTACAATGGAGTCAGAAATAGTAGCACTAGCAACAGCTAGTGAAGAAACAGGTTGGTTTAGAAGTCTACTATAAGAGATTTCCTTATGGAAAAAGCTGGTACCAACCACATTGATCCATTGCGATAGTAATGCAATAATCGCAAAAGTTTAGACCCGTTATTACAATAGAAAGAGACAACAAATACGCCTTAAGTACAGTACCATTAGAGAGTTCCTCACTATTGGTGCAGTTAGAGTGGATCGTATATAAACTGATGAAAACTTGGTAGATCCTTTGACGAAATGATTGGCCAGAGAGAAGGTTTTCAAAACCTCGAAAGGATGGGACTCTTGCCCATAGAGAGATGAATCACTGTGAGGAAAACCTAACCTGTAGACTGGAGATCCCAAAAAATAAGTTTAACGGATAATAACTGATCATAAGTGACACAAAGTGAATCATGCTAAAACTAACACAAAGTCCCATTCCTATGACCTAGAGTCTGAGCATGATATTCTAAAGCGTAAGAAAGGTTGTACTTAGTTCTTAATGAGATCTATACTTGATGTTAAGTGGGGTACCTAACTACATAAGTACTCTCGATAGATTCACCTATGTGAATGTGGAAGTGGAGGCCGCTTCCTATGGAGCGTTTAGGAAAACTCTCTAGAGCATTCATTAAACCGAGATACATGTGCTAGGCCTTAAAGAACGAGCTTTTGAACTACACCTTAAGGATGTGTGTGAGATGTTAGAGATAGAGTTCAAAACCAAGGGTTACTCTAGTATATTTTGAATCATCTACACTACGTAAAGGTTCAAGTCGTAAGACACCTTTGCTTATGCACAATGTTGTATAAACTGATATTTCTCGATGAAAAGAATGTTTTTCTTATGTTTTAAATTTTCAAGTGGGGATTGTTGGGTGAAAATTCAAGTTTTAGAAGAAAAGGAAGAAACTTCTAGTTGAGAATCCCACATTGATTATTTTTTAGAGGGGAGTCTCCTTATAATCTCATCTTGAACTTTGGGTTTAGGCCCAAGGGTACCCATATTTTAGAAGGAGTGGGGACATAGACCAATGTGGGCACCCGTTCGGTCCAGCTTGTAATGAGTTGGCTGGTGTGGAATCCCTTTTGAACTGTAAAAAAAATGCACAATCACTCCACAAAAGGAACAGAACTAGACGTTGAACCGTTATTTTGTTAAAACAACATAAAGGTAACTTGTAAAACTAAACCCAGAAAGGAACCAAAGCAAAAGACATTCTTTCAGGTTGAATTGCAATTTCTAGGATCTGAAGAACCATAAGAGCCTTTTCAAAGAACCAAGGAGCCTGCGATAAAATACAAACTCAATCTTCCTCTCTCTCAAAGGAAAACATGAAAATATTTCTTTCAAATTGTTCTCACTCTCAACCAGTTGCTCAACCTCCACGGAGATTATTCGTTATAACATCTTAGAGTTTTGATTTTAGTTTTCTATCAAGACTATAGATACTAGATTTCAAAATTTTACATTTTATCTCTTAGTTTTTACTGACGTCCTTTTTTTAATCCTTAATGCTGATTTAATTAATTACTTATCATTATTAAAATTAATTAAAAAACCCCATCACAATTATTTTAAATTAACTAATTAAAATTTGATACCAAAGACCAAAATCGAGGATTAGTTACTTAGGAGTAAAAGTGTAAGATCTAGAAATCTAGAGATTAAATAGAAATTAAACTCAAAATATAAGGGTAAAAATATAATATCTTGAAATGTAAGGACCAATGGAAACTAAACTTAAAGGTTATGAGTAAGAATATGACATTGTGAAATTTAGAGACCAAATGAAAGTTGTACTCAAAGCTTAGGGACTATGAAGTCATTTTTTCCTTATTGTCATCATCTTCTTCCACTTACTAAATTTTTAAATTGGTTTGATAATTATTTGCACCCTATTTGGTAACTATTTGATTTTTTCTTTCGAAATTTGTGTTTGTTTCCTTATAACTCTTATGCCAGGGAGTTCATCTTTGTTAACTAGATATTTGAATTATTGGCCAATTTTTTTTTTTTAAAAGTTTCTAATGACCTTTTCTCTTTTAGTTTTCAACACTTTGCTTAATTTTTTTAAAATACTTCTAGAAATTAGATAAAAAAAAAAAATCTTAATCCCTGAAATATTTATCCACTCATCTACATATTTATTGATATATTTTTATGAATGTAGAGTCCTAATAAATACTACATTAAAAATATTATTTTGGTCTCTATACTTTAAACTTGTTTTATTTTTGTTAGAAAGTTCAATTCCCATCCATATACTTTAATAAGTTTTAAATTTAGTCCTTTTAATTAATTAATTTTTTTTTCAAAATAAATATAGCCTCTATTATCATTGCCTATAAGAACTACTAAAAATATAATCACATAATATCTTTTTCGATTAAAATTAATCGTTAATTGTTAAATATAAAATTTATTAAACGTACAAGGATTAAATTGTACAATTGAACATACATGAATCAAATCGAGGCCTTTTTAAATATAAAAAAAATAAAAAATATTTAAATTTTATAGCCAAAAGTTCTAAAAGTACAAAGCACTTTTGGAACTTTTTGCTATCAAGTGTAAATATTTTTTAGATTTTTTTTATTTATAAGAATTTTCCTGAATCAAAATAGACAGGAACTCGAAGTAAAAAAAAAAAAAAAACAACTAAAGTATTATTTTAACCAAAATATCAATACATATACATATATTTTCTTTATCATTTTTTAGTAATATTATTATTTTAGTTAAAATTACTTTTATAAGTTTATGAATTTATATATATAAACTTTTGTTTGTTGATGGTTGTTGAAGGAGAAATTTTGGACTAATCACAAATTGTCACGTCATTCACTAAATTAATGAAAAAAATTCCAAATCATCAAATTTGGGACCAATTAGGAGTTAGACACAGGTCCCAAATTGAAGTTGAAGAAAAATTTCGATGATGCCACGTGTTTTCATCATGACCGTTAAATTGGATAAAATTAATTTGGTCGAATTTGATATTATTATTTGGGTTAAAGTATAACTATTTAGGCTGAATTTAACCTAAATGTCAAATCAGGCTCAAATCCAACTAATTGGACCCAAGGGTCAGACCCATGGATCAACTAAGCCCAAGCCTACGAAGCTTACTAGAGAACTCTATAAATAGAGGAGCTTTCTTCATTTGTGGGGGTCAATTAATTCTACATTCCAAAGAGCCAAGAGGAAATTCTCCCAACAATCAGAAAACTTATACTTTTGAAGCTACACATTCTTGAAGATACAAGTCTCCTGCTTCCAAGACTTCAATTTCAAGAACATCACGCATTCCGCTTTTTCAAGTCAAGTGTATGCATTCAACAGAGAGAGAATCAGAGAATCAAGTACTGGAGATTGAACTATATCGCATCAAATCAACATCAACTCAAGTTCAACTCCACGAAACAAGTTTCTCCAAAAACCTCGTGCGAACAAATTTGTCCAATGAGACATATCTACCTCTCATCTATCTCTCGTCATCCAAATCAACAAATGGCACCAAAGAAAACCAAATCCAAAGTTATCGTTGCAAGCGATGCTTACACGAGACCTATCACTCGCAGTCGTTCAAAGGATATCATGTAGGAATAAGAACAAGGTTTTGTCCTAAAAAAGAAAATCAGGGAACAACTGACGGAATCTCCTAAAGGCGGGATCTTCATCAAAGAAAATCGCTTGTTCGAAAACTATGCTCCTTCTCTTGATCAGTCAAAGAAAGAATCACACTTTAATGTAGTGTCTATCATGATAGTTGACATAACGGCTGATTCAATCATGGCAGAGATAGAGAGAAAGATAAATTTCCTAATGAAATCTATAGAGGAGTGAGATCATGAAATCGTTGCCTTAAGAGAATAGATGCAGGTTCATGAAGCTGTTAAGTCGATTTAAACGTCTATTGTCAAAGCCAATGACAAAGGGAATACTGTTTTGCAGGAAAGTCAGCCGCAACAATCCACCTCTATCGCCTCCCTATCAGTTCAACAGTTGTAGGATATGATTACAAACTCCATAAAGGCTTAGTAGGAGAACCGTTGCAATCTTCTTTTATGTACTCCAAGCCATACACCAAAAGAATCGACAGTCTAAGAATGTCAACTAGGTACCAACCTTCTAAGTTCCAATAGTTTGATGGAAAAGGCAATTTGATACATATTGCTCACTTAATTGAAACTTGCGAAAATACAAGAACTAGAGGAGACCAACTAGTCAAGCAGTTGTCTGTACCTTGAAAGGAAATGCTTTCGATTGGTATTCTGATCTAAAGCCGGAAGTGATTGACAACTGGAAAAAGTTGGAAAGAGAGTTCCTAAACCACTTTTGTAGCACTAGGCATATTGTCAACATGATGGAGCTATTGGTATTGATACCCTAAATCTTGTAGGGTCCTATAGTTTGTAATTGTATTGTACAAAAATTTTAGTTGTTTATGTAATGAAATATGTGATGTTTTATTTCAAAATTAGTTGCATTAGCCACAAACCAATAAACTAACATCCAAGATTATCTTGTAGCTTAAACATGTATGTAGAGACAAATGGGTAGATAACCAAAATGGTTTGTAGTAGATGGATAAGACTGGATACCTTATCCTAGTGATACTATGAGTATGGTCTGCTTTGTAGTTGTTACAATTGCTGTAAAGTGCTACAAATGATCTGATCCTGATCATTTATGTGGAGACATGTGAGCGAGGATATTCTATACAAAGGAGTTTGTATAAGACTAGACCATGAAATGTTTGGTCTCATTATATAACGCCGTTCATAATAGAGACTTACATTATATAACCAAAATGGTCTATATAATTCATGTGATGATTATTCTATGGAATATATGGTTTTTCAATTATTAGGGGTGTTCAAAAAATTCGGAGACCCAAAAAACCCGAGCAACCCAACCCAACCCACCTGGTTTGGGTTGGTTAAAAAAATGGTTTGGTTTGGGTTTTTTTTTAATAAACCTGAGTAGGTTGGTTCGTTCACGGGTTTATAGGATAAAAATTCGGTTTGAACCAAACTAATCCAAGAACCACATGGCCAACCCAGCCCAAATACATTTGTGCTTCAATCTTGATTCACGATTTCACATTGATCGCCAAGTTTCAGCCTTTCAGTATCAACGCGCCATTTCCTTTTTGACATGTGGCCCTTGGAAATTGGAAGTCGTTTGGTTTTCTTCTTTTCCACGTTTAAACTTCTCAAATCTCAGTAGGTCTGCCGTCAAGGATTCCTTCCTTTTTGTCTTTTGACCATCAGATCATCTCGAATCCCATTGGCAATTGGCTTTGACCATCAGATGTCCTTCTTTAATCTCGAATCCCATTGGGTTTCATATTCTGTCAGACGTCAGCCATTATCTCCCTCTCCGAGTCCGACTCTCCTAAATTCCAGTCTCACAGACTCATACATTGCCGGTTGCCATTGCGTTTCCATCTCCTCTTCAGTGTCTTCTTCACGTCTTCTACTATTCAGTTACTGCCTCATTGGTTACTCCTCCGTCAGTCACCGTCATCTTCATGTTGAAATCTCACACCTTCACAGTCACATTGCTTCATTGGTTACTGGTTAGCCATTAAACTCTTTTTTATAAATTATTAGGGTTTTCTTTATTTGTTAATATTGTAGATGGAAAATAGTAAGTTGATTGACAATGAATCACCACCTATAAATATTCTAGATGCATGTTCTAAACCATCGAAAATGACAGTCATTGTCAAGAGAAAACTAACTAGGCCATCATCTTCAGTGTGGGATCACTGTACAAAGATGGAAAGATCTAACACCGAAAGTATAAGATGCAAATGTAACTATTGTGATAAAGATTACACTTGTGACACTTCTTCATGTGGAACTAGTACCTTATGGATGCATTTGCGAAAACAATGCAAAAATTATCCATTTAGAGAGCAACCTAAAGGGAAAACCATACTAAAATTTCAACCGGATAAAACTAATGCTAAAGGTGCTATCAATATGATTTTTTTGTCTACTGCCTTTAGTCAACAAAGAGTTAGAAATACATGTGCTAAAATCCTAGTATTGTCTGAGATACCATTTAGATTTGGAGAGACAGAAGGGTTTAAAGAATTTGGTAATATTGCATGTCCTAAGTTTGACATTCCTTCAAGAATCACAATTGATAGAGATATTTATTGGCTGTATGTGGATGAAAAAAAATTTGTTGAAATCAACTTTAATCAAAAGTGGTCAAAGAGTGAGCCTAACAACAAATACTTGGACTTCCTTACAGAACATCAATTACATGGTTCTTACAACACATTTTGTTGATTCTAAATGGAATTTACAAAAAAGAATATTGAATTTTTGTCAAGTGCCTAATCATAAGAGAGAAATAATTGGTAAAGTAATTGAATGTTGTTTATTGGATTGGGGTATTGATAAAGTTTTTTCAATTACTGTTGATAATGCAACTTCAAATGATTCAACAATCTCATATATGAAGAGAAAACTAAAGAACTTTGTGGGATTGAAAGAATTGCATGATTTGATAGCTAGTGTACGAAATGTGAATTATTTTGGATGGTGAATCATTGCATGTAAGATGTTGTGCTCATATTATGAACTCTATTGTCAATGATGGATTGAAAGAATTGCATGATTTGATAGCTAGTGTACGAAATGTTGTAAGATATGTTAGATTTTCTCCTAAGTGATCGAAAAATTTTTTAGATTATGTTGGATATGAAAAGATTGAATCTAAAGCCTTTGTTTGTCTGGATGTGTCTACAAGATGGAATTCAACATATTTGATGCTTGATCATACTTTTAAATTTGAAAAGGATTTTCAATGCTTAGAAGAAGAGGATGAATATTTTGTACATCACTTTACTAAAGATGAGAATGGAAAGAAAATAAAGGGACCGCCGACCTTAGCCGATTGGAACCATGTTCGAACATTTGTAAAATTTTTGAAGATGTTTCATAATCTTACATTGAAGGTTAGTGGCTCAACTTATGACACTTCTAATACATTTTTTCATGAACTTTGTGGGATTCAATGACGTTTAATAGGTTGGAACCAAAATGTAAATAGTGTGATATATACTATGGCTTCCAATATGAGAATGAAATTTGATAAGTATTGGGGATCTCTTGACAAGATGAACAAAGTGTTGTTTCTAGCTATTGTGCTTGATCCACGATATAAGTTGGATTATAGGTCCTTTTGTTTCATAAGTATCTATGGGGATGGAGTTGCTAGAACAATGACTGATGAGGTGAATGTTAGTTTGATGCAATTGTATGAGTTTTATATGACAAATGATTCAAGTGGTCATGCTTTTAAACAACCATGTCACATAGTTGAAATAAGTGAGGATTGTGATGACATCGAAATGGATTTACAGTTGGAGTACAAATGAAGAAGAAAAGAGAAAATTTTGAATGAAACAAGAAATGATGTGGATAGATATTTGTTAGAACCTAATGAAGATCTTATCGAAAATTTTGATATTTTGAATTGGTGGAAATTAAATGCTCCTAAATACAAAGTTTTATCACAAGTTGCTCGAGATGTCTTAGCCGTACCAGTGTCAACAGTTGCTTCTGAATCAGCATTTAGTATAGGAGGTAGAATACTTGACACTTTTAGAAGTTCTTTAAGTCCTAAGATGGTGGATGTTGGGATTGGTGTCCTAATTCTCCTGGTGGTCTCGTAGTTTGTAAACACCTCTATAAACACATTGTTATTAATAAAATAAGTATTATTTTATGTGCATTTACTCATATCTAATAAACTAAGATCCATGATTATTTCATGTAACTTAAGTATGTATATGAGACATACAAATAGATCATGCCTTAAGTAATAACCTAAATGGTCTGTAGTATAAGAATAAAGGAGGGATACCTTATCCTGGTGACACTACGGATACGACCCGCTTTATAGGTGTTACAAGTGTTATAAAGTGTTACAAATGGTCTGATCCTAACCATTCATGTGGAGACATGCGAGCAGGGGTATCCTATACAAAGAGTTTGTATAAGACCGGACCACGAGATAATTAATCTCTATATATAACGTTGTTGATAATTGAAACTTACATTTCACTAAAATGACCATAGGTGACATGACCTTAATCCTGAGTGAGTTGGGAACTATGGTTTAAATATTACATATGATGTGATATTAAAACTATAGGTTATAAATATAATATGATAAGTTAGTTATTATATTTATTTATAATAAAAACAATTATGAGATAATTGTTTAGTTGGTTATTTTCTCCATTAACTGTACAAGTGGGAGGTTAATTTTAGTTTTGAATAACTAATGGATAAAATGAAAAGAGTTTTCATTTTTGCTATGAGATCGCTTCATTATTGGCTTAACTAATCGTTTACAGATGAGAGACTACACGATAACCCTCAACGAAAGACTAAACGATCTTGTAATCGATTAAGCAAGATTTTTTAAACAATTGTGTAAGCGAGATACTAAGCGAGATTTGCTAAACAATCGTGCAAACGATTGAGCAAGAGACTAAACGACCAGTCAGACAATTTCTCATGAAAGTGAGATTTACTAAACGATCAAGTACTCTAAGTCTATGCGATAGACAGAACCTTTCTCCCACTTACTTGATCGTGTAGTTCGATCATTTTCTTCCTTCTTCCCTCTACCAAATACACGTAGAGCCCACACTTCTTGGATTCTCACTCCGAGAATACCAAGGTTGCCGAGTGGTTATGTGAAAGGGTTATTGCTCGAGGAGCAGACTGTTCATGATTGCAAGCGACAACGAGAGGTTGGCTAGGCGATTGCTCACAAGAGTGAGATATTGCTGTCCAATTATTCACGAGAGTGAGAGATTTCTAGAAGAAGAGTTCTTCAAGGGTATGTCTCTCATTTCATTTTGTTATTAGTAAGAAAGCATGCTGTAATTTGTTTTATAATACATAACTATCCTTGTATTTTTGTGAATGCATTTATTCTTGCATAATGGGCTTGGAAAAATCTTGCTTCCGCTCATGGAGATCTATGTTTAGATTTTCTTCAGCGGAGGCTTTAATATGTACACAAATTTGGCTACGTGCGAAGCCGATGTTATTAGATTTTACTGCATAAACTGAAGAATTGGAAACTTGTGATCAAGTTTTATTAGGTAGTGTTATCTTTTATATATTTACTCTATAATCTATATTAATATATTGAAATTGTGATAATATTCTTATATAATTTATTGTTTAAATCTTGTTTAGGGTTCTTCAAGGAGCAAGTTTTGTTAGGATCATGAATGGATCATTCAAGTCTATTGGATTTTGAAGACTTTTGTAGACATTATAGTCTTTTTGAAGACTTTTGTAGACATTATAGTCTTACTTATGGATTTTCTAGACATTTAAAAACATTGTTGCCTTTATTTTAAATTTTGTAGACATTATGGTCTTTCTTGTGAATTTTGGAGACTTGTTTTGTTATAATAGATTTTGAATATTGTTATTGTGGATTGTGGAATCTTATGTGTTTTTTATTGGTTATTCCAAGCTTTTTTTTTGTTAAGTGAATCGATGGAACCGAACCAACCCAACCCCATTTTTTACAAGTTGGTTTGGTTTGGGTTCATAATTTAACAAGGGTTAGCTTGGGTTGAAAAATACATAAACCGAAGCATAGGGTTGGGCCTAAAATATCCCTAAACCCAACCCAACCAAACCCACGAACAGCCCTAGCAATTATGGATGATTTTTGGGATTGGGCATTTAGCTTTTTGCTTTCTTTTTACAAAATTAATTTGTAAGGGCCCTTGTTTTGGGGCTTAATTATGCTATCAAGTCTGTATTTTCAGTCCTTGAGTCGCTTGTGATGTTCCCAGTGACGATCTGGTGAAGACGAGGCCAAAATCAGAGGCGTTCCAAGGAAGTTCGAAACTGTACAGTGGGCGACTGTACAGTAGCGTGGCGATGCTACGATGCGGCGGACGAATGTCATCTTCGTAGTGTCGTGAAGCTAGGGCACAGCATCACGATGCTCTGAGACGAACAGGATGTGTGGTCTGGTTCTAGTTCTCATGCGGTTCGTGTTCTGCTGGTTCGATTCAGCTCGTGGATTCTCCGATTCGAGATTGTTGGGTTCTTCTGAACCGATTCATGGCTGGTTCGAGCAGTTCATGGTTTAGTCCGGGCGGTTCAAGGCCCGATTCTCTTGTTTTGAACCGGATGACTATTATTTTGTAATAGTTAGATTTAAATTTCCTTTTAGATGTCCAATCTCGGTCCATTAATTGCTTTTATATTATATATGTGATGTATAATTTATTTTATTATTATATGCCATATAGTATAAAATCCACCATATGTTATGCATTTAATTTCATGCATCATATTATAAATGTTATAATTTTAGATGCATGAGTTAATTTTTTAAAGTATGCTCATGCATCGTATAATATTAATGTTATAATATATGCATGCATGCATTAATAACATATCCAAGCATAATTTATCTTATAATTGTTATATTATTTGGTTCAATGAATATATGGATGTATGCTATAGTTTGTTACATTAACTATTTATATAAATGTTATATATTAGTAATGAAATGAAATTGCATGAAGCATAACACTACCTTAAATAATTTATAAATGTTATAAATTACTAAAGTATGTCAAAGCATGCAATGTATGGATTTAATTTATTTCATTTGTTTATAATTGTTATAACAAAATGAAGTTAGAAATTAAAATCAATAATTCAGAGTTACATGCAAACCTTAGGTTAAAAATAATCTTTTAAAAATTGTTTTAAAACATGATTCAAATAGATCTAAGATCACATTTCTAATAAGATTAGAAATTTAGTTTAATCTTTTAATCGGTTTGATATGATTAAATTGATTCTTAATAAAAGATTAAATTTGTAACAAATGTAACTATAAGGAATCTTTTGTCTAAGGCGAGTTTTGTCTAGGCTGAGGTATTTATGTTGATGGAAACATAACACCCCTTCCTAGGAACTTACCTGGAAAGGTGAATTAGATAGATTTGTTCTATATATGCAAGTTTGATTAAAGTTTGTTAAAGAGTTTAATAGACCTTAATCAAAATTGTTTAAATATCCAAAGGCAAATGTTGTTTTTGGGCAAATTAAACATTCACTTAGTTAAAATTAGTAGCCGGATTTTCCTAAGTTAATTAACCTTTGATAAAACGCTTAGTGGGAGAAAAATTGGGTATATAATACTTCATTTTATCCTTTTCACGTTTCTCCCTTAAAGTTCACACTGTGAGATCTATACTCAGCCTTGAGGCACCTTGAGTGTCCCCCTACAGATGGCATTTGTATAGGCCAATATCAAGGTAAATGGAGAGAGTGTTTATAGTAAGTGGGAGCAGGACGTATGACTACATGTCCCTCGGTCTCTCTCATTAGTTTGAATTAAAGTTTCGTGCATGACCTTGTGGCACTTTGAGTGTCCCCCTATAGGATGACATTTTTTCATGATGCTTTATTCAAACTCCAGTAATGGATAGGGTTATTTTAGTTTCATGTCCCAATCAACTTTCCCTACGATTGGCTCATTGGGGCAGAACTCTATGACTTAAAATGAAGGGTTACACTTACAAGAATTGTTAAGTGAGTTTAACAAAATTTGGACCAAACAATGGTGACTGAAAGTTATAGTAACAAGGTGTTGTTCTGTCTATTAGTTCAGATTGTCTCATTTCAGTGAAAGGGCATATAATCACCCTACGGTGACTTTTGTCCTGCCTCACTAAAACATCATTGCAAAATAGATGTTACTTAGGGTACATTAGACTATTTTGCTAAAAATTGATTAGTTATCTTGATGGTTTAATGAAAATAGACTAATTATAAGTAATTTGTATGGTTTCAACAAACTTATTTGAATATGACTTCCGCTATCCTAAATTTACTCGTCGCTGACAAACTAACGGGTGAAAATTACACTTCATGGAAAAGTACGATCAACACAATCATTATCATCAATGACCTTCGTTTTATCCTTATGGAGGACTGTCTTCCTATTCTTGCTCTTAATGCTGCTCCAAATGTTCGAGAAGCATATGAGAGATGGGCACGGGAAAAGGAGAAGGCCCCAACATACCTCTTGACAAGCCTTTCTAAAGTCTTGGCCAAGAAGCATGAGCCCATACTCACGAGATTATGGAGTCCCTGAGGGGAATGTTCAGACAACCATCCCCATAGCTCAGACACAACACTCTCAAACACATCTTCAATGCCTATATGTAAGAAGAGGCATCTGTTTGAGAACATATTCTCAATATGATGGTTCACTTCAACATGGCAAAAATGAATGGGTCTGTCATCGATGAAACCAGTCAAGTTAGCTTCATTCTGGAATCTTTACCTGAAATTTTCCTTCAGTTTCGTAGTAATGTTGTTATGAACAAGATTGACTACAACTTGACCACCTTGCTCAACGAGCTACATACCTTCCAGTCCTTGATGAAAACCAAAGAACAAAAGGGGGAAGCAAATGTCGCTTCATCCTCTAAAAAGTTCCACAGAGGTTCGACCTATAGAACAAAGTCTATGCCTTCTTCTTCTGGCACCAAAAAGTGGAAGAAGAAGAAAGGTGGAAAGGGGAAAGCTAACCCACCAACTATTGCCCAAAAGGGCATGAAAGCCAAGGTTACAAAGGGAATCTGTTTCCATTGCAACCAGGAGGAACATTGGAAGAGAAATTGTCCTAAATACTTGACAGAAAAGAAAAAGGCCAAACAAGACAAATATTATTTGCTTGTTTTGGAAACCTGTTTAGTGAAAACTGATGATTCGGCCTGGATAATTGATTCGGGCACCACTAACCACGTTTTTTCTTCATTTAAGGGAATTAGATACTGGTGGCAACTGGAAGCTGGGGAGATGATGATGCGGGTTGGAACTGGACACGTTGTCTCAGTTGTAGCAATGGGAGGTCTCTAGTTAACTTTACATAATAGATATATTTTGCTAGAAAATGTATATGTAGTTCTTGGTTTTAAGAGGAACTTAATTTCTGTAAATTGTTTACTTGAACAATCATATTGTATAAATTTCTTTGTAAATAAAGTGTTTATTTCTAAGAATGGTGTCAATATTTGTTCAACTGGAATGGAAAATAATTTATATGTGCTAAGACTGTTAGCAACTAAATCCCTCCATAACACTGAAATTTTTAAAACTACGATAACTCAACATAAAAGACTTAAAATTTCACCTAACGAAAATGCCCAACTTTGCCACCTGAGATTAGGACACATTAATCTCAATAGAATTGAGAGGTTGGTGAAGAATGGACTTCTAAACGAGTTAGAAGAAAATTCTTTACCTGTGTATGAGTCATGCCTTGAAGGCAAAATGACTAAAAGACCTTTTACTGAAAAAGATCACAGAGCCAAAGAACCTCTAGAGCTGGTATATTCAGACCTCTGTGGTCCGATGAATGTCAAAGAAATGGGAGGTTTTGAATATTTCATCACCTTTATTGATGATTATTCAAGATATCTGTATGTTTATTTAATGCAACAAGTTCAAAGAATTCAATGCTGAAGTTGAAAATGCATTAAATAGAACAATTAAGACATTTCGATTTGATCAAGGTGGAGAGTTTTTGGATCTAACATTCCAGAACTATTTTATAGAGCATGGAATTGTGTCCCAATTGTTAGTACCTAGTACGTCTCAATAGAATGGTGTATCAGAAAGGAGAAATCAAACCTTGTTGGACATGGTTCGGTCTATGATGAGTTACGCTTCCTTACCTAATTCATTTTGGGGTTTTGTAGTACAGACTACAACATACATTTTGAACTATGTTCCATCCAAGAGTGTCACCAAAACACCTTTGGAATTATGGAATGGTCGTAAAGCTAGTTTACGTCATTTTAGAATCTAGGGTTTCCCAGCAAATGTACTTGAGGAAAATCCTAAGAATCTTAAACCTCATTCAAAATTATACCTATTTGTAAGCTACCCCAAAGGAACGAGAGGTGGTTACTTCTTCGACCCTAAGGAAAATAAAGTGTTTGTATCGACAAACGCTACTTTTCTGGAAGAAGATCACATAAGGGAGCACAAGCCCCACAGTAAGTTTGTGTTGAATGAACTTTTAAAGGTATCTAATGAGCCTTCAACAAGAGTTGTTGAAGAACCCAACACCTCAACAAAAGTTGTTGAAGTTGGATCATCTAGTAGGTCAAATCCACCTTAAGTGTTGAGGGATCCTTGACGCAGTTGGAAGGTTGCGAATCCACCTATTCATTACATGGGTTTAACAAAAATTCTAGCTATGGTAGCCAACGAAGATGTTAAGGATTCATTGTCTTATAAGAAGGCCATGGAAGATGTTGACAAAGATGAGTGGATCAAAGCTATGGATCTCAAAATGGAGTCGATGTACTTCAATTTAGTTTGGGATCTTGTAGATTTACATGATGGGGTTAAACCTATAGGTTGCAAATGGATCTACAAGAGAAAACGAGGTGCTGATGGGAAGGTGCAAACCTTCAAGGCTAGACTAGTGGCAAATGGTTATACCTAAGTTGAGGGAGTCGACTATGAGGAGACTTTCTCACCTATTGTCATGCTCAAGTCTATCTATATCCTCCTGTCCATTGCCTCATATTGTAACTTTGAGATTTGGAAAATGGACGTCAAGATTAATTTTTTGAATGGAAATCTTAAGGAGACCATCTATATGGAACAACCCAAGGGATTCATAACCTAAGGTCAAGAGCAAAAGGTTTGCAAGCTTAATCGGTCTATTTATGGACTGAAGCAAACTTCTCGATCTTGGAACATAAGGTTTGATACTGCGAGCAAATCTTATGACTTTGATCAAATGTTGATGAACTACAAGAGGATTATCACCAGTTCAGTAGCTTTCCAAGTGTTATATGTAGTCGATATCCTACTTATTGGGAATGATGTAGGTCTACTGACTGAAGTTAAGAACTGGCTAGCGACTCAATTCCAAATGAAAGATTTGGGAGAGGCTCAGTTTGTTCTAGGAATTAAGATCTTTAGAGATTGAAAGAACAAAATGCTAGCTCTGTCTCAAGCACATACATTAACAAGATGCTTATCAAGTATTCGATGCAAAACCCTAAGAGAGGTTTATTACCTTTTAGGCATGGAGTTATATTGTCTAAGGAACAATGTCCTAAGACACCTCAAAAGGTTGAGGAAATGAGACAGATCCCCTATCATCGGCTGTTGGCAGCCTAATGTATGTGATGTTATGTACTCGACCTGACATCTCTATGCAGTGGGGACAGCCAATAGATATCAGTCTAATCTAGGATATGTTCACTAGACCGCCGTTAAGAATATCCTCAAGTATCTTCGGAGAATGAGGGACTGCATGCTTATGTATGGTTCTAAGGATCTGATTCTTACAAGATACACAAACTTTGATTTTTAGACTGATAAAGATTCTAGGAAATCCACATCAGGATCAGTGTTCACTCTTAACAGAGGGGCAATAGTTTGGAGGAGCATCAAGCAAGGTTGCATTGCTGACTCCACTATGGAGGCTGAGTATGTAGTGGCTTGTGAAGTTACTAAGGAAGTTGTTTGGCTCAGGAAATTCTTGACTGATCTGAAAGTCATTCCAGACGTGTCAAAGCCCATCACACTTTATTGTGATAATAGTGGTGTTGTGGCTAATTACCGAGAGCCTAGGAGTCACAAGCATGGGAAACACATAGAGTGGAAGTATCATCTCATCCAAGAGATTGTGCATCAAAGGGATGTGATCGTCATGTAGATAGCTTCGGAGCACAACGTTACTGATTCATTTACAAAGGCTTTCACGACTAAGATGTTTGAGGGTCACCTGCAGATTCTAAGTCTATGGGAATGACCACGTTTAGACTAGGGCAAGTGGGAGATTTGTACTGGCTGTGATGTGCCCTAGATAATTTTTTGTGTACTTTATATTTTAGTTTTACTTTTACATTGTACACCTCACTAGCTTTAAGTCAAGTTGGAGATCGTTGGGGTTGATACCCTAAATATTGTAGGGTCCTATAGTTTATAATTGTATTGTACAAACATTTTATTTATATATGGAATAAAATATGTGATGTTTTATTTCAAAATTAGTTGCATTAACCACAAACCAATAAACTAACATCCAAGGTTATCTTGTAGCTTAAACATGTATGTAGAGACATACGGGTGGATCATGTTTAAGTGATAACCTAAATGGTTTGTAGTACATGGATAAGACTAGATACCTTATCCTGGTGACACTACGAGTATGGTCTGCTTTATAGTTATTACTATTGTTGTAATGTGCTACAAACGATCTGATCCTGATCATTCATGTGGAGACATGTGAGCGGGTATATTCTATACAAAGGAGTTTGTATAAGGCCAGACCACGAAATGTTTAGTCTCATTATATAATGTCATTTATAATAGAGACTTACATTTCACCAAGATGACCATAGGTAACATAACCTGAATCTTGAATGAGTTATGAACTCCTATCTTTGAAGGTGGTCCTTTGATTTGTATGGGTGAGAATGGCCAGATCGCCGACTCAACAAGCCTACCATTTTGGGGATTCGTTAGATTAGGGAGTTGGGAACACAATTACACAAGAGAAAATTCACTCATTCCTTAATGTCGGGGTAGGTAGATAAATTGCTCCCTTTAAGGGTTGATTCCTAAACTTGAACAATGTGGTGCCACACCCTCTCCTAGACCAAGAGGAGTTTGTTCATAGTTGGACTATGATTTATTGTTCATTAGAGAGATCAGTGGTACTTAAGGAGTTAGATGTAACTACAGGGTTAAAACGATAATTTTGGCTCAGCTGTACTTACGAATTATTTGTGAAGAATTATTGTACTGTTGATTGGTTATATCCAATGGACACAGAAATATATCCAATGCGCCATATGGATTTTGAGTAGACCGGGAGCAAGAGGCTTTCTTTTGCTTTCGAGTAGTAGGCTTGTCAAATCTTTGAGCCCTGAGGAACCAAAACGGAAACCACGAGCTAATAGTCACTAGGGAGTCATTCTTAGAAGATGATGTTATTGAAGATGATGCCCTAAACTCTCGTGTCCTGTAGTTTGTAAACACAGTTTTTTGAATAAACACTTATGATGTATAATATATGATATTTTCTTCACTTTTGTCTATGAACATTGGATGTTTTATTTGCTTTACCACAAACCAATAAACTAAGATCTCTGGTTTTCGTTTGTAACTTAAGCATGTATGTGGAGACATTCAGGTGGATCATGCTTTAAGTGATAACCAAAATGGTCTGTAGTATATGAATATAGGAGGGAAACCTTATCCTGGTAACGCTACGAATGCAGCCCGCTTTGTACAATAGTTACATGTGTTGTGACTTGCTACAGATGGTCTAATTCTGATCATTCACAGGAAACATGTGAGCGGGGGTGTCCTATACAAAGAAGTTTGTATAAGACCAGACCACGAAGTGTTA
This sequence comes from Benincasa hispida, assembly GCF_027475165.1. NCBI lineage: Eukaryota > Viridiplantae > Streptophyta > Magnoliopsida > Cucurbitales > Cucurbitaceae > Benincasa > Benincasa hispida. The sequence continues at coordinate 40,398,120 of NC_143489.1, read as the reverse complement.
TAGTCTAGTTATATTACGCCGTTCATGACAGAGACTTCACTTCACTAGGTAACATGACCTCAATCCCGAGTGAGTTGGAAACTCTTGCCTTTGAGGGCAGTTCTTTGATTTGCATGGGTGCGAGTGGCCAGATTGCTAACTCAAACCTACCACTTTGGGGATTCGTCTGATTTGGGAGCTGAGAACTCAGCTACACAAGATGGAATTAACTCCTTCCCTGAACCAGGGGTAAGTAGATAGATTGCTCCATTAAGGGCTGATTTCAGGGCTTGGACAATGTGGCGTCACACACCTTCTCATGGCTCGAGAGGTGTCCATACATAGTAGGACTATGTTGTATTGTTCATTAGAGGGATCCGTGGTATTTAAGGAGTTAGATGTAACTACAGGGGCAAAACGATAATCTGGCCCAATTGTACTTATGAGCATCTATGAAGGGTTATAGTACTATTCATTGATTATATCCGATGGACACAGAAATATATCTGTGGTGAGAAGAGTGCAGTTGTCAGTCTTTAGTAGAATGCCTGGCAGTTAACGGATGGAAGATCTCGTGGCTAAAGAGTTTAGTCAGCTATTCACATATCGTTAGAGCTTCGAGCCATAGGTTCATAAGGTCCCCTTGGTAGCTCAAAGGATTCAAGTTGAGAATCAGTTTTTGGGTCAGTTTAAAATTTTCAAATTGACAAGAAGGTGTTTTGATTATATATGATATGATTAACATTATTTATGAGATACATTATTTGGAGGAAAATGATATAGATATGATTTATATCTAGTGGAGGAGAAAAGACTATGGTTCATATGTGCATTTGATGTGATATTAAACCATAGGTTAATGAATATAATATGATTATATTTATTATTTATTTTTGGACAATTGTAGGATAATTATGCCGACATTTTCTCCATAACCGTGTGATAGTGGGAGGTTGCATTCAGTTTTCGAAACAAGCATCTAGATCTTGGAACATCAAATTTGACACTACTCTCAAGTTGTTTAGCTTTGATCAGAACGTTGATGAGCCTTGTGTATACAAGAAGATCATCAACAGCTCAGTAGCTTTCCTGGCATTGTATGTGGATGATATTCTAGAATGATGTAGGGTATCTGACTAACATTAAGAAATGGCTAACTGCCCAGTTCCAAATGAAAGATTTGGGTGAGGCACAGTATATTCTAGGGATCTAGATCATTCGGGATCGTAAGAAAAAATGGTTAGCCCTATCTCAGGCATCGTACATTGATTAAATGTTGACCAGGTATAGGATGTAGGATTCCAAGAGGGTTTTATTACCCTTCAAGTATGGAATCGTTTTGTCTAAGGATCAATGTCCCAAGACACCCCAAGAGGTTAAGGAGATGAGACAGATTCCCTATGCTTCAGTTGTAGGAAGCTTAATGTATGTAATGTTGTGTACTAGACCCGGCATTTGCTATGCAGTAGGGATTGTCAGTCGGTATCAGTCCAATCAAGGATTTGATCACTGGACGGTGGTCAAGACGATCCTCAAGTATCTTTGGAGAACGAAGGACTACATGCTCGTTTATGGAGATAAGGATCTGATCCTTATAGGATACATGGATTCTGACTTTCAGACCAATAGAGATTCTCGCAAATTGACATCGGGATCAGTTTTCACTCTGAAGGGAGGGGCTATAGTCTGGCGAATCATCAAGCAAGGATGCATCGCAAACTCCACTATGGAAGCTGAATATGTAGCCGCTTGTGAAGCAGTTAAAGAGGTTGTTTGGCTGAGGAAATTCCTTTCAAATTTTGAAGTTGTTCCAAGTATGAATTTGCCTATCACATTTTATTGTGATAACAGCGGGGCTATGGCAAATTCGAAGGAGCCTCGTAGTCATCATCGGGGTAAGCATATAGAGCAAAAATACCACTTGATCAGGGAGATTGTGCATCACGGTGATGTGATAGTCACGAAGATCGCATCGAAGCACAACGTTGTTGATCCCTTTACAAAGGCTCTCACGACTAAAGTGTTCGAGGGTCAGCTAGAGAGTCTGAGTCTGGGGGACATGCGGCATCTTGTCTAAGCAAGTGGGAAATGATACTGGGGTATGCTTTAGTTTATTGTATAATGTACATGTTTTATATTGTATTGTACTTTAGTCTCCCGGACATTAGGACAAATGGGAGATTGTTGGGATTGGTGTCCTAATTCTCCCAGAGTCTCGTTGTTTGTAATGCTACACATAGTTTTATGAATAAAATAACTGTTATTTCATTCTGGAATTTACTCATATCCAATAAACAAAGCTCCATGGTTATCGTAGCTAAATTTATGCATGTATATGTGATATACAAGTGGATCATGCCTTAAGTTTGAATGTGCGGTGTTCGTGCAGTGTAGCAGTCGTGTTGGACGAACGTTCGTGGTTGTTGTATTGTTGTGATCGAGCATTCGTGATCAAGAAGCTTGGCGATGAGTCTACAAAAGTGTGTAGAATTTGTCCTTGAGATTTTGCATTATCATGCTGTAATTTCTGTAATTAATGCATCACTGTATGTTTCTATTTATGATTGTAATTGTAAAGTTCATATATGATTGTAATTTGGAATGATCTTTTCGCTACTCATGGAAATCCTCATGTTCGATTTCCTTCAATGATTGTTTAGTAAAAGGCGTGCGTTAGACGATTGTGTAGTTAAAAAGCCTCATCTCTTAGTTACTACCTACACAATCGCGCGGTATACGATACTAAGGCACTCGCTAAGCGATCGTGTAGGTGATGGTGCTTTGCCGCATCATAATTGTTTAGACGATCGCCTAAGGCATGCATTGTCTAGAGCACGCTAGGCGATCGTGTACCTCAGGTTTCATCGCTTAGTAAAAGGTACACGATCGTGTAATATTTGCTAAATGATCGTTTAGCTCTGAGAGCGTTGTTAAGCAATAGAGAGAAGTGTTTGTTTTATTGTGTAGACGATTGCGAGGAGTTTGGTACACAATGGTTGGAGACGCGTTGCTTCACCCAAGCGGTTCAAGAACTGGTTTGCCTATTTGAACCAAAGATTCCTTGTTTTTGTAATAGTTAGCTTTAATTTTGTGTTTTAAAGGCAGTTTTACCCAGTTCATCAAAATTTATCTATTATACTTGTGATGTATGGTGCTTATATGGCAGTGTTTGACATATAGTTTAAAACCCACCTTAGGTTGTGCAATTATTCATGCATCATGTATTATAAATGTTATAATCTAGCATGAAGGAATTACTTGAAAGCATGCACATCATCATGAAATATAAGAGTTATATTTTGCATGCATTAAGCATTATCATGCATCATCCTTTTATTATAAGTGTTATAGTCTAAGGGTGAATGGAAGCATGTTTTGCTTGTTTCATTATTGTTTTGTATAAGTGTTATATAAAAGGAGTAACAAAGAATGAACAATGCATTGAGCATGACACTTAGGCTATTTATAATCATTATGAATGCCTTGCATGTGTTAGCTTTGCATTATGGTTTTGGTTGTTTCCGTTTATAAGTGTTATAAAGGAAATTCGACCTAAAATCAATAAGAAAGAGTTGCATGTAGACTTAGAGTGAACTCAAGTTTTTTAAAAGGGTTTTAAAATTGGATTGAGATAGACCTAAGTTCAAATGGTTCTAAAGGGTTTAGTAACCTAGTTTAATTTTTTAAAATCGGTCTAATAAGATTAAATTGATTGGCATAAAAGATTAAATTTATTTTAAATGTATCTATAAGGGACCTTTTGTCTAAGGTGGGTCTACCTAGGTTGGGGTTCTTAAGTTAACGGAAATGTAACACCCCTATCTAGGAACCTATCTGGAAAGGTGAATTAGATAGATTTTCAACAAGCATGACAATTTGGTCAAAGACTCTGATAAAGAGTTTAATGGATGATGATCAAAAGTTGTATAACTATCCAAGGTAAAAGTTACACTTGGGCAAACCTAAAAGTCACTTAGTTAAAATCATTAGCCATGTTTTTTTTAAATAAACTAAACCCTAGGTTATAAAATACTCAATAGGAGGAAGAGATGTATCTGATATGTCTATGATTCTACTCAAATTTATCCCTATATGTTCACACCGTGAGATTCATGTTTGGCCTCGTGGTGCCCTGGAAGCATCTTCCTTCAGATGGTGTTTGCATGAGTCAATATCAAGGTGAACAAAGAGAGTGTTTACAGTAAGTGGGTGAAGGGTGTATGTCAACAAGTCCTATGGTCCCTGTCATTGGATCACATCGTGAGATCATTCTGTACTCCCTCGTGGAGCCCTGGGAGCGTCCCCCTTCGGATGGGTTTTGTGCAGTTGGTCAAGATCAAGGCGAACTCAAGAAATGGATAGGGTCGCTTTAGGTTTTGCGCCAATCGGAATTTTTCCCTTCGAATTGGTTTCTTGGGGTAGATCTCTAGGGCCTAAAATGGCGGGTCACACTTACGGGAGATTGTTAAGTAAGTTAATGATCTCTTGGTCAAATCAATGATGGCTAGTCGTTATAGGAGCAAAAGTTGTTCTGGTATTAATGACTTGTTGAGAACTTCTCAATTCATAGGAGGGATAATTGACCCCCCCTTCGGTAGCTTTTGTCCTAAACCTTTGAAGCATCATTGCGAAACTAGATGTCACACGGGGTTCATATTAGTTTTGCTAAAACCATATTGGATGTTGTTTTGTTTTACAACGGGTATTTGCTTAAACCTAACATAGGTCAATGTGTTTTTCTTTTCAGCAACTCGTCAGTATTTACGTTTAGTGCTTTTAATATGACTGACTACATACAGTGGAAAGAATCGTGTGAAACGTATTTCGTGGCAAACAACCTCGTATTTGTCATGGTTGAGTAATGTCCTCAAGTCTCGACCCTTGATGCACCGCAAAGTGTTTGCAATGCATATGAGGTGTGGATGAAAGCTAATTCATTGGCCAGACTTCACATTTTGGCTAACATACCTGATGTTTTAGCCAAAAGGGTTAAGAACATGGTCATTGCACGCGAGATCATGGTCTCACTGCAAGATTTGTTTGAACGTCAGTTCTTACTTTTCGAGCATAAAGGGATGGATGACGAAACCAGTAGTGTCAGTAGTTCTGACACAGATCCCACTACTCTCCAAAAGAGGAGGAAAGACAATAAATTTGGTTTATTGGTCTTGGAGACGTGTTTGGTAGAGAATGTTGATTCTACCTGGATCCTTGATTCGGGTGCTACCAACCATGTCAGTTCCTCTTACCAAGGATTTAGTTCCTGGCAAATGTTGCCATTGGGAGAGAGGACTCTACGAGTCGGTACTTGTGAGGTTGTTTCAGCTGTTGCTGTAGGCAGGCTGAAGTTATTTGTTGACAAGAAACATTATCTATTACTGGATAATGTTTTTGTAGTTTCTTATATTAAGAAGAACTTAATCTCGGTTTCTTGTCTCATTGAATAAGGCTATACCATCTCTTTTTCTGATAATAAAGTGTTTATTTTTAAGAATGGAACGGAGATTGGTTATGGCTCAATGGAAAGTAACTTATATTCACTAAGACCATTAGTCATAAAAGCCTTGTTTAATGTAGAAATGTTCAGTATGGCAACAACGGCTAAAAGACCAAAGGTTTCTCCTAAGGAAAATGCCCCATCTTTGGCATCTTAGGTTATGTCACATCAACCTCAATAGGATTGAGAAGTTGGTGAAAAGTGGACTTCTAAAGAGTTTAGAAGAAAACTCCTTGTCGATATGTGAATCATGCCTCGAAGGCAAGATGACCAAATGGCCTTTTACTGGAAAAGGTTAAATAGCCAAGGAAGTCTTGGAGCTTATACATTCAGACCTCTGTGGTCTGATGAATGTTAGAGCTCGAGGTGGGTATGAATATTTCATCTCTTTCGTAGATGATCATTCAAGGTTTGGGTATCTCTACCTAATGCAACGTAAGTCTGAAGCTCTTGACAAGTTGAAAGAGTATAAGGCTAAAGTTGAAAACTTGTTAGGTAAGAAGATAAAAACACTACGATCTGATCATGGTGGAGAGTATATAGACCTCCAATTCCAAAACTATATGATAGAACATGGAATTTCGTCTCAACTCTCGGCCCCTGGTACACCTCAGATGAATGGTGTATCAGAAAAGAGAAACAGATCCTTGTTGGACATGGTTCGGTCTATGATGGGCTATGCTCATCTTCCAAACTTGTTTTGGGGTTTTGTAGTGAGACTGCATGCTATATCTTGAACAACGTTCCCTCAACAAGTGTTTCTAAAACACCTTTTGAGTTGTGGAGAGGCCGTAAAGGTAGTTTACACCACTTCAAGATTTGGTGTTGTCCGACACATATGCTAGTGACTAATCCAAAGAAGCTGGAACCACATTCGAAGGTTTGTCCCTTTGTAGGCTACCCCAAGGAAACGAGAGGTGGATACTTCTATGATCCGAGTGAGAACGAAGTGTTTGTTTCTACAAATGCTATCTTCTTGGAAGAAGACCATATGAGGGATCATAAGCCAGGAAGTAAGCTCGTTTTGTGTGAGATCTATAGTGAGATTGAGACTGCTGAGGGTTCAACAAGAGTTGTTGAAACGGCCGATAGATCAAAAGAGTTGTTGAGGTCGGTACATCTAGTTAACCAACTCAAGAGTTGAGATTGCCTCGACGTAAGGGGAGGGTTATGAACCCATCGAATCGCTACATGGGTTTGACTGAAGCCCAAACGTCATTTCGAATGATGGGGTCGAGGATCCGTTATCTTTTAAGAAATCAATGGAGGATGTTGACAAAGACGAATGGGTTAAGGCAATGAACCAGGAAATAGAGTCTATGTACTTCAATAACGTCTGGGAGCTTGTTGATCCAACCGATGGGGCAAGACCTATTAGGTGTAAGTGGATCTATAAACGAAAGAGAGGTGTAGATGATAAGGTGCAAACCTTTAAGGCTAGACTCGTGGCAAAGGGTTATACCCAGGTTGAGGGAGTTGACTATGAGGAAACTTTCTCACCTATTGTCATGCTCAAGTCTATCAGGATTCTCCTGTCCATAACACATTTTATGATTATGAAATATGGAAAATGGATGTCAAGGCTGCCTTTCTTAATGGTAATCTTGAGGAGACCATCTATATGACTCAACCAGAGGGGTTCATAGTTCCAGATCAAGAGCAAAAAGTTTACAAGCTTAATATGTCCATTTATAGGCTGAAACAAACATCTAGATCTTGGAACATCAGATTTGAAACTGCTATCAAGTCGTTTGGCTTTGATCAGAACGTTGATGAGCCTTGTGTATACAACAAGATCATCAATAACTCAATAGCTTTCCTGGTATTGTATGTGGATGATATCCTACTCATTGGGAATGATTTAAGGTATCTGACTGACATTAAGAAATGGCTAGCTGCCTAGATCCAAATGAAAGATTTGGGTGAGGCACAATATGTTCTAGGGATCCAGATCATTCGGGATCGTAAGAACAAATGGTTAGCCCTGTCTCAGGCATCGTACATTGATCAAATGTTGATCAGGTACATGATGCCGGATTCCAAGAGGGGTTTGTTACCCTTCACGCATGGAATCGTTTTGTCTAAGGATCAATGTCCTAGAACATCTCAAGAGGTTGAGAATATGAGATGGATTCCCTATGCTTCAGCTGTGAAAAGCTTAATACGTGCATTGTTGTGTACCATACCCAAAATTTGCTATGTAGTAGGAATTGTCAATCAATATCAGTCCAATCCAGGATTTGATCACTGGACAACGGTCAAGACGATCCTCAAATATCTTCAAAGAACGAGGGACTACATGCTCGTGTATAGAGATAAGGATCTGATCCTTACAGGATACACGGACTTTGACTTTCAAACCAATAGAGATTATCGCAAATCGACATTGGGATCAGTTTTCACTCTGAATGAAGGGGCTGTAATCTGGCAAAGCATCAAGTAAGGATGCATCGCAGACTCCACTATGGAAGCCGAATACGTAGCCGCTTGTGAAGCAGCAAAGAAGGATGTTTGGCAGAGGAAATTCCTTTTAGATTTGGAAGTTGTTCTGATTTGCCTATCACACTTTATTGTGATAACAGCGGGGCTGTGGCAAATTCGAAGGAGCCTCGGAGTCATCGTCAGGGTAAGCACATAGAGCGAAAATACCACTTGATCAGGGAGATTGTGCACCTCGGAGATGTGATAGTCACGAAGATCGCATTGGAGCACAACGTTGTTGATCCCTTTATAAAGGTTCTCACGGCTAAAGTGTTCGAGGGTCACCTGGAGGGTCTAGGTCTATGGGACATGCGACATTTTGTCTAGGGCAAGTGGGAGATGAGATTGGGTATTCCCTAGTTTATTTTATATTGGACATGTTTTATATTGTATTGTACATTGGTCTTCCGAGGCATTACGACAAGTGGGAGATTTTTGGGATTGGTGTCCTAATTCTTCCGGAGTCTCATTGTTTGTAATGATGCACATTGTTTTATGAATAAAACTGTTATTTCATTATGGCATTTACTCATATCCAATAAACAAAGCTCCATGGTTATCTTTTGTAAACTTAAGCATGTATATGTGATATACAAGTAGATCATGCCTTAAGTGATAACCTATGTATGTTGGGATACCTGATCCTGATGACACTACGGATACGATCCACTTTGTAGAGGTTTGCAAGTGTTGTAAACTACTACAGATGGTAGATCCTGACCATTCATGTGGAGACGTACAAGCGGGGGTGTCCTATATAAAGAGTTTGTATAAGACTGAACCATGAGATGACTAGACTCTGTATATAACGTCGTTGATACTAGAGACTTACATCTCACCTAAACGATCATAGGTGACGTGACCTTAATCCTGAGTGTTTAGAGAACTCCTGCCTTTAAGGCAGTCCTTTGATTAGTGGGTGAGAGTGGCCAGATTGCCAACTCAACATGCCTTCCTTTTTGAGGACTTGTCTGATTTGGGAGCTAGGAACTGAATACACAAGATGGAATTCACTTCTTTCCCGAAGCAAGGATAAATAGAGAGATTGCTCCCTTAAGGGCTAATTTCGTGGCTTGAACATAATGGCCACAATTTCTCTTTGGAAGAGAGGACTCAGTCATAGTAGGACTATGACTTATGTTCATTAGAGAGATCAGTGGTACTTAAAGAGTTAGATGTAACTACAGGGGCATAATGGTTATTAGGCCAGTCGTACTTACGAGCGATTTGTGAAGGGTCGTCGCACCACTGAGTGGTTAAGATGGACACATAATATATATTTGATAAGGAGAGTTCAACTGTCGGTCTTTAGTGGATTGCCTGGCAGTTTACAGATAGTGGATCTCGTGACTAAAGAGTTTAGTCAGTTATTCACGTACCGTTGGAGCTTTAAGCTACAGGTCCATAAGGTTCCCTTGGTAGCTCAATGGATTCAGTTGAGGATCAGTTCTTGGTGTTGATTTGAAATGTTCAAATTGACAAGAGGTAATTCGATTATATGTGATATGATCGGTATGGTATATGGGATACATCTAGTGGAGGATTAATATAATAAGATTTACATTAAGTGCCCTGGAGTAGAAAAAGAGTTATGGTTTATATGTTTCATGAGATGAAATATTAAAACTATAGGTTATAAAGATAATATGATAAGTTAGTTATCATTCATATTTATAATAATATTAATTATTAGATAATTAACTCTTTTTCTCTAATAACCAATTAAGTGGGTGGTTATTGGTGGTTTTCATGGTAACCATGAAAGAAAAGGAAAAATGTTTTCCTAATTGTAGTCAGATTTTGTAATGCTGAATTTTGTGTATTTGAGATTTCCTCTCTCGAAATATTCTCACGGAAGTTGTCAAGTAAATAGGATTTACTAAGCGACAGCTTGGATAAGGTAAACAATCGTGGAGTGTTTGTAGGCGACAAACACTCAGCTAAGCGATGAGTTAAACAATTGCATAGCTTTTGCTAAATGATTGCTTAGCTTTTCCTAAACGATTGGGCATCGACCGATACGATAGGTTCTGCCATCTCCCACTTACTCAATCGTTTACACGATTATTGTTTCCTTCATCTTCTGTCTCAAACCAAGTCCACACAGAGCCCACCCTCTAGATTCTCACACCGAGAATACCAAGGTAGCCTTCTTGGTGGTGTCATACTGAACTCAACACTGTCGAGGTTCTGTGAAGGCCGTTCATGTTATTGGGATGTTCGTGATCGAGGCGATCACTGAGTTCGAGTGAGCGGTGTTTGTGTAGTGTGTTGTGTTGGACGAACATTCGTGGTTGCTGTGTTGCTGTGATCGAGCGTTCATGATCAAAAAGCTTGGTGATGAGTCTACAAAAGTGTGTAGCATTTGTCCTTGAGCTTTTGCATTATCATGCTATAATTTCTGTAATTAATGCATAACCGCATGTTTCTGTTTATAACTGTAATTGTAAAGTTCATATATGATTGTAATTTGGAATGATCTTTCCGCTGCTCATAGAAATCCTCGTGTTCGATTTCCTTCACTGGGAACCTACCTGGAAAGGTGAATAAGATAGATTTGATGCCTGCATGCAAGGTTAAGGACAGTCCATTAAAGAGTTTAATGTGACTACTTGAACTTGTTTAATTTCAATGACAAGAGTTGTTTTTAAGTAGATTAAACTGACTTAGATGAAAATCAGTAGCCGAGTGGTCTAAGTTAATGAACCCCTAGGTAGAACATTCAGTGGGAGATACTTGGGGTATCTAATGCTTCATTTAAACCTCTAGCATTTTTCCCTTTATTTTACACACCGTGAAATCTATTCTCGGCCTCGTGGCACCCTGGGAATGTCTCCCTAAAGGATGGTGTTTGGGTAGGTAAATATCAAGGTGGATGGAGAGAATGTTCATAGTAAGTGGGAGCAGGACGTGTGACAGTACATCCTGTGGTCTCTCTCGTTAGGTTGGATAAAGTTTCTGTGCATCGCCTCGAGGCACTCTGGGAGTGTCCCCCTATAGGATGGCAGTTTTGCACGTTTTTTTATTTGATCTCCTGTATAGGATAAGGTTACTTAGTCTCTTATCCTGATATGCTTTTTCCCTATGGTGGGCGCATTAGGGCGAGACTCTGGGGTCGAAAACAAAAGGTTACATTTACGCGGAATCGTTAAGGGTTAACAATTCTTGACTGAATGAATGGTGACTGTTAAGTGCAGTTCCAAGAGTTTGTTCTGCCTAATGGTTGAGAGTGTCTCATCTTAGTGAAGGGGCATTTGATCACCCCATCGATGAAGTTTGTCCTGCCTCGCTGGGGCATCATTGCAAATTAAAAGTCTTATAACTTAGGGTACTTGGTAACTATTTTGCTAATACTAAAATTGGTGTTAAAATGTGGTTAAAACATAGACACATAAAAGTTTATTCGTTTTTCAACAACGTTTTAAAATGGCTACCTCCACAATTGCTCTACTTAACGGCAACAACTAACTAGCGAAAATTATGCTAGTTGGAAACATATGATCACAACTATACTTATCATCGAGGATCGTATGTTCGTCCTTACGGAGGAGCGTCCTCCTATTCCACCTCTTAACGCCGCTGGAAATGTTCGGAAGGCCTACGAGCGTTGAACATGGGCAAACGAGAAGGCCTGAGCCTATATCTTGGCCAGTCTTAATGACGTTTTTGCCAAGAAGCATGAGTCCATGGTCTCAGCGCGTGAGATCATGGAGCCCTACGGGGGATGTTCAGACAACCGTCTGGACAGCTCAAGTATGAGGCTCTTAAATGCATCTTCAACTCCAAAATGGAGGAAGGCACCTCTGTTCATGAACATGTACTTAACATGATGGTCCACTTCAATGTGGCAGAGATGAATGGGTCTAAGATTGATGAGGGCAGCCAAGTTAGCATAATCCTGTATTCGTTGTCGGATAGCTTCCTGCACTTTGTCAGTAATGTGATTCAGAACAAAGTGGACTATACTCTTACAACTCTCCTCAACGAGTTGCAGACATATCAATCCTTATAGAAAAGTAAGGAGAAGAGGGGAGGTGAGGCAAATGTTGCCTCGTCTTCAAAGAAGTTCGATCGAGGTTCGACCTCTAGAACGAAGTCTAGACCTTCTACTTCTTTCAGTGAAAAGTGTGAGAAGAAGAAGGATAGTAAGGGGAATGGGAAAGTGCCTGCTAACCCACAGCCTGTCGCCTAACGGAATAGGCGTCTGGCATTGATTAACAAGGCAAAATGTTTCCACTGCAACCTAGACGGACACTGGAAGAGGAATTGTCCTCGTTGGTTGAAAGAGAAGAAGGTAGCCATGGCTAAGGCCAAGGCAAAACAAGGTAAATATTATTTACTAGTGTTAGAAGCTTGTTTAGTGGAGAATGATGATTCTACCTGGATTATTGATTCGGGTGCCACTAATCGTGTTTGTTATTCTTTTAAGGGGATTAGATCTCGACGTCAGTTGGAGGCTGGTGAGATGACAATGCGAGTAAGCACCGAACACGTCGTCTCAGTTGTGGCAGTGGGAGGAGTCCAGTTGACTTCACAGAAGAAATTTTTTGTTTTACATGATGTATTTAGAGTTCCTGAGTTGAAAAGGAACTTAATTTCTGTAAAGTGCTTGTTGCAGTTTAAATATACTCTTGAATTTAAATTGAATAAAGTGTTTATTCATAAGGATGGAGTTGAGATCTGTACAGAAAAACTGGAAAATAACTTGTATGTGTTAAGGTCGTTAGCATTAAGTTCCCTTCATAACATAGAGATGTTTAAAATTTCCGTAACTCAAAATAAACGTCAACGAGTTTCTCCAAAAGAAAATTCCCAACTTTGGCACCTTCGATTAGGGTACATCAATCTCAATAGAATTGAGAGGTTGGTGAAGAATGGCCTTCTAAGTGAGTTAAAGGAAAATTCTTTACTGGTGTACGAATCTTGCCTTGAGGGTAAGATGACTAAAAGACCTTTTACTGGAAAGGTTATCGAGCCAAAGAGCCTCTAGAGTTAGTACATTCTGACCTCTGTGGTTCGATGAATGAGCGAGCCAGAGGAGGCTATGAGTATTTCATCACCTTTACTGATGATTACTCTAGGTATGGGTATGTTTATTTGATTCAACGGAAGTTTGAATCCTTTGAAAAGTTCAGAGAGTTCAAGGCTAAGTTGAAAATGCATGAATAGACAGATTAAGACACTTTGATCGGATCGAGGTGGAGAGTTTTTGGATTCAGGGTTCCAGGACTATTTGATAGAACATGAAATCGTTTCCCAACTCTCAGCATTGGATACACTTCAGCAGAAAGGTGTAGCGGAGAGGAGAAACAGAACCTTGTTGGACATGGTTCGGTCGATGATGAGTTACGCTTCCTTACCGAACTCGTTTTGGGGTTTTGCAGTGGAGATTGGAATGTATATACTCAACTGTGTTCCTTCCAAAAGTGTTGCGAGAACACCTCTAGAGTTGTGGAATGGGCATACAACTAGTTTACATCACTTCCGCATATAAGGTTGCCCATCACATGTGCTTGAGGCTAATCCAAAGAAATTGGAACTGATTGTGCCTCTTTGTAGGCTACCCCAAAGGTACACGAGGGGGTTACTTTTATGATCCGTCGGAAAACAGAGTGTTTATTTCTATGAACGCTACCTTTCTATAGGAGGATCGTATTAGGGAGCACAGTCCACATAGTTGGTCGTGTTACGTGAGCTTTCCAATGAAACTACTGAAACTTTAACAAGAGTTGTTGAAGGGTCTGCTTTATCAACAAAAGTTGTTGATGATAATTCATCTGGTAGGTCGATTCCATCTTAAGAGTTTAGGAAACCTCGACCCAGTGGGAAGGTTGTGAACCCACCTATTCGCTATCTAGGTTTCACGAAAATCCTGGCTATGGTAGCCGATGGCGACGTTGAGGATCCGTTGTGTTATCAGAAGGCAATGAAGAATCTTGACCGAGATGAATGGGTCAAAGCCATGGATCTCAAGATGGATTCGATGTACTTCAACTCAGTGTGGGATCTTGTAGATCAGACTGATGGGGTAAGACCTATAGGTTGCAAATGGATCTACAAGCAAAAATGGGGTGCTGATGGGAAGGTGCAAACCTTCAAGGCTCGACTTGTGGCAAAGGGTTATACCAAGGTAGAGGGAGTCAACTATGAGAAGACTTTTCGCCTGTTGCCATGTTGAAGTTGATCCGCATCCTCTTGTCGATTGCCGCTTATTATGATTATGAGATTTGGCAAATGAACGTCAAGATTGCCTTTCTGAATGGTAATCTTGAGGAGACCATTTATATGGTGCAGCCCAAGGGATTCATTGCCCAAGGTCAAGAGCAAAAATTTGCAAACTGAATTGGTCTATTTATGGGCTGAAACAGGCATCTCGATCTTGGAACATTCGGTTTGATACTGCGATCAAATCGTACAGCTTTGACAAAAACGTTGATGAGCCTTGTGTCTACAAGAAAATCATCAACGATTCAGTAGTTTTCCTAGTGTTGTATGTAGATGATATCCTACACATTGAAAATCATGTAGGACTACTGACTGCAGTTAAGAATTGGCTAGCGACCCAATCTAAATTAAAGATTTGGGAGAGCTCAGTTGGTTCTGGGTATAGAGATCTTTCAGGATCGTAAGAAAAAAGTGCTAGTGTTATCTCAAACATCGTACATTGACAAGATGTTGCTCAAGTATTCGATTTAGAACTCCAAAAAGGGCCTACTGCTATTCAGGCATGGAATTACTTTGTCTAAGGAAATGTTTCCTAAACCGCCTTAAGAAGTTGAGGAGATTAGATGGGTCCCATATGCATCTGTCGTTGGCAGTTTGATGTACACGATACTCTATGCTAGACCAGACATCTGCTATGTTGTGGTAATAGTCAATAGGTATCAGTCTATCCCAGGCCAAGGTCATTGGACCGCCGTTGAAAACAACCTCGAGTATCTTTGGAGAACGAGGGACTACATGCTCGTGTATGGAACTAGGGATTTGATCCTTACTGGATACACGGATTCTGACGTTCGGACTGATAAGAACTCTCGAAAGTCCACTTCAGGGTCAGTTTTTACTCTTAACGGAGCAGTAGTGTAGCGAAGCACTAAGCAGGTGTGCATCGCTGACTCCACGATGAGACCGAGTATGTAACGACTTATGAAACTGCTAAGGAAGCCGTTTGGCTCAGGAAGTTCCTGACAGATCTAGAAGTTGTTCTAGACATGTCTAGGCCCATCACCATCTATTGTGACAATAGTAGTGCTATGGTGAACTCCAAGGTGCCGGGAGTCACAGACACAGCAAACATATAGAGCGAAAGTATCATTTCATCTGCGAGATAATGCATCGAGGGGGTGTGATAGTCATGAAAATCGCTTCGAAGCACAACGTTACTGACCCATTTACGAAGGCATCACGGCTATAATTTTTTAGGGTCACCTTCAGAGCATGGGTCTACAAGACCGCCCATGGCTGGACTAGGGCAAGTTGGAGATATTTTTGTATTGGGCCTTAGTGCCCTAGTTTATTGTTTTGTTCTAGTTGTATGTACACCCCATTCACTTTAGGACAAGTGGGAGATTGTTGAGGTGATGCTCTAAACTCTCGTGTCCTATAGTTTGTAAACACATTTTTTTTCTAATAAACGCTTGTGATGTATAATATATGATATTTTCATCACTTTTGTCTATGAACATTGGATGTTTATTTGCTTTACCACAAACCAATAAACTAAGATCCCTGGTTGTCATTTGTAACTAAAGCATGTATATGGAGACATACAGGTGGATCATGTCTTAAGTGATAACCAAAATGGTCTATAGTATATGGATATAGGAGGGAAACCTTATCCTGGTAACGCTACGGATGCGACCTGATTTGTACAATTGTTACAAGTGTTGTGACTTGCTACAAAATGGTCTGATCCTGATCATTCATGTGGAGACATGCGAGCAGGGGCATCCTATACAAAGGAGTTTGTATAAGACCGGACCAAGAAGTGTTATAGTCTCGTTATATAACGTCGTTCATGACAGAGAATTCACTTCACTAGGATGACCATAGGTAACATGACCTCAATCCTGAGTGAGTTGGGAACTCCTACTTTTGAGAGCGGTCCTTTGATTTGTATGGGTGCGAGTGGCCACAATGTCGACTCAAACCTACCACTTTGGGATTTGTCTGATTTGGGAGCTGGGAACTCAGTTACACAAGATGGAATTCACTCCTTCCCTGAATAGGGGTAAGTAGATAGATTGCTCCCTTAAGGGTTGATTCTGGGGCTTGAACGATGTGGCGCCACACATCTTCTCATGGCTCAAGAGGTGTCCACACATAGTACGACTATGTTGTGTATTGTTCATTAAAGGGATCAGTGGTACTTAAAGAGTTAGATGTAACTATAGGGACAAAACGATAATTTGGCCCAGCTGTACTTACGAGCATCTGTGAAGGGTTATCGTACTGTTGATTGGTTATATCTGTGGTGAGAAGAGTGCAGCTGTCAGTCTTTAGTGGAATGCCTGGCAGTTAACAGATAGTGGATGTCGTGGCTAAAAAGTTTAGTTAACTATTCACGTACCGTTGGAGCTTCGAACCATAGGTCCATAAGGTTTCCTTGGTAGCTCAATGGATTCAAGTTGAGAATCAGCTTTTGGTCAGTTTGAAATGTTCAAATTCACAAGAGGGAGTTCGATTATATATGCTATGATTGAACTGGTTAATTATATATGATATGATTGACACTATGTAGGAGATACTTTATTTGTTGGAAAATGATATAAATATGATTTATATCTAGTGGAGGAGAAAAGACTATAGTTCATATGTTGCATTTGATGTGATATTAAACCATAGGTTAATGAATATAATATTATTATATTTATTATTTATTTTTGGACAATTAGAGGATAATTGTGCTGGCATTTTCTCCGTAATCGTGTGATAGTGAGAGGTTGCATTCAGTTTTCGTAACTGAAGAATAAAATGAAAATTGTTTTCATTTTGCAATAGATCAAACATTCGCTCACATTTGGTGTATACTGCCTATCGCATAGCAAACGGAGAGCCTACACGATAGCTCAACATTTCTAAACGATCGTATACACGCACACAACTTACTAAATGATCGCATAGGATTTGCTAAACGATCGTCTAGTTTTTTCCTAAACGATCGCGCACCCAAGTGTTTACTAAATGATCATCTATATGATCGTGGCTCATTTACTAAACGATTGTGTACCTCTTCCTTTAAAGATCAAGCATCGTCTATACAATAGACACCTACCTTCTCCCACTTGCTTGGTCATGGTATACAATTTTTTCTTCCTCCTTCCCTCTGCCAAATCTAACAGAGCCCACACCTCCTAGATTCTCACACCGAGAATACCTAGGGTTCTAAGTGGTGGTGTCCTCCCTTCTGTTGTGTTCTTGTGGAGTCTATTCATGGGTAAACGACTGGGTTTTAGTGGATGATTACTTGGACATTCTCAATGAGAGCGAGAGGAGGAGTCCTTGTACAAGAACGAGTTCTAAGGCGAAGAAGGGTTCTTCAACTGGTACGTTTCTTGTTCTCTTTGTTGTTTAAGTTTTAAAGCATGCCTGTAATTAGTTGTTAAATGCATATCTATTTTGTTAGATTGTGAATGCAGTAATTCTATCTCAATGAGTTTGGAACGATCTTGCTTCCGCTCAGAGGTACTCTTTGAAAAGAGTTCTTTCAGATGCATGATCTTTCTGCAATGCATACTTTTCCTACCAGCAAATTATTGAATGGTATGCCTAGAAAAGATGTATGCAAGACTTTGGGAGATATCTCTTTTTGTCTCGAGAGCCAATTAACTCTCTAAGATAGGGAATGACCTCTTCATAGAGGCCCACACTGATCGGAAGGTTACCGAATGACCATAGGTCCTATAGGGAGATGGATAATTCACCCGCCATAATATGAAGGGTATTGGTTGATGTATACCAAGCTTCACAAAAAGTTTGAGTCACGTCACTATTTCAATTGTACATTTATAAAGAAGTCATCACCGCACTGAACAAACAGATAGCATGAAGGGTCGATTCGTTTCAACCAACTACGAACTTTAGCAATTCCTAGTAGTAGTGGGTAAAGGTATATTCTCAAGGGACTTTTATAGTGGCATTCCAATGAGTCTCAGCGTCAATTATGTGATGCCCAAGAGTTAACACCCGATCAGGAATAGAAGCTTTATTTTGAATTGAAGATTGTAATGCTTACACTTTTTCTCCCTGAGTCAAGGGAACTTCCACTAATAATTCAAGTGGGTCACATCTTTGTCCAAATCAGGTCATACATTTGTGAAGGGACTAACTAATGGCCCTCCACAAGTAGGCTAAGTCCATTTGTTATAGGTTGACTCATGTATTCAAGATTTACAAGATGTTTCTTCCCAGACGAGACATGTTTTGTGAAGTGAACCATTGCTCTGCAAAAAAAAAAAAAAAAAAAAAAGTCACCAAAGAGAAATAAGTTTTGTGGTACAATTTAAAAGAAGCAAAAAGCAAAAGATGACAATTTCCATGGGGCTTGGACATATGTTGAGACCGCATGGACAAAAAGGATTGAAGGAGCCTTCTAATGTCATTATCCTTAAATAATGCAAGTACGTTCAATGATCCGACCTTTACTAAAGGCAAGATGATCTGGGCCTCTCTAAGGATGAAACGATTTGGCAAAGTCAGATGACCCAACCCTCACTAAGGGCATAATGATCCAACCCTCCCTAGAAAAGAATAACCTGGCTCTCACTAAGGGTAAGATGATCTGACCCTCTCTAAGGGTGAGACGATTCGGTAAGGTCAGATGATCCGACCCTCACTAACAGTAAGATGATCCGACCTTCTCCAGGGGAGGATGACTTGACCCTTACTAATGGCCCGACTCTCTCTAAGGGTGAGATGACTCTTCAAGGTCAGATGATCCGACCCTCACTAAGGGTAAGATGATCTGACTCTCTCTAGAAGAAGATGACCCGACCCTCTCTAAGGGCAAGATGATTATCCAAGAGAATATGGTTCAGCTCTCTCTAGGGTCAAGATGATCTGGACCTCTCTATGGTCAAGATGATCTATCCTAGACGAGCCAATCTTCCCTAAGATCAACATAGGTGGCAGTCACATATTGAGACACTATTGCAAAAAAAATAAATAGATAAAAATGGAAGAGCATGAATGAAGAAGAAAAATGAAAAAAAAAAAAAAAAAAAAAAAGGGAAAAAGTTGAATACTTTCAACCATTGTGGAAAAAAAAAAGTCAAATTTTTAGAGAAAAAAAGAGAGCAAAATAAAGAAGTTTGGAGTGTGAATTTTTTTTTCTTTTTTTTTTTTTTTTAAACAAAAGGGGAGAATTTGTCTTATTTGGAAAAAAATTTTCCTACTGCACATAGCAAACTCCAAGGAGACATAGGGGGTGTTTGGCTTACCAACATGAGTTTAGTTGAGTTGGTAAAACATATCAACTCATTGTTGGGCCCACTAATTTAACTCTCCCTTCTTCCCATATTTTCAATGCCTCCACCCATTGGCCACTGTCACACTCTGAGAACTAACTGTAGGCTTCAATAATCACCTCTGATGACAATTCTGGTCATCAACTCTAGACTTCGACAACCACCTCCGATGGTAACTCTAGCGACCAACTTTAGGTTTCGACAACCATCTCCAATAACAATTCCGATGACGAAATTTGAACTCTGACAACCACCTTCGATGACAGCTCCGACGACCAACTCAAAGCTCCAAAAAACTTCGTGCGACCAATTCTGACAACAACCACCTTCAGTGACCCAACTCCAACGACCACCTTCGCGCTACTAACTCTGACTATCAATTGGTTCCGGCAACAAACTTCGATGACCAACTTCGACGACCACCTTCATAGGCTCTGACAACCACCTCCGACTACAAACTCCGATGAAAATTACCTTCGATGATCACCTTTGAGCGAGCAACTCTGATGACCAACTCAAGGCTTCGACAACCACCTTCGACAATAAACTCCGACAACCAACTCTAATACCACCTTCATGCGACTAACTTTGGGATCCTACAGTCACCTCCAACTACAATCTCTAGCGAAAATCATATTTGATGATCAAATTCGACGACTACTTTCGACCGCCCAACTCCGGGATTCGAAAACCACCTCCGATGACAAACATCGACAACCAACTCTAATACACCTTCATGTGACCAACTTCAAGCTCCAACAACCACCTCCGGTTACAAACTCCAGAAAAAATCATCTTCGATAATAAACTTCGACAACCATTTCTGACTATTATAAAACTGATGACTGTTAAAGTATGTTGTAGGATTGTTGATTATATAAAAAAAAATATTATTTTGTCTATATTAAGTGCAATATTTTTACGTAATAAATTCACATATCAAATGAGTGTTAAGAATATTTAGACAAAAAGTATGTATGTAGTTGAAAAGTATATAACACATAACAAAAAAAAAACCATAAAATGAAATTTTTTTTCTTAGAACGTTTTCCAATAAGAATTAGTGAAAAATAAAGATTTGTTCTCTAATGATCCTCCAAATTTAGAGGAAATGAAAGTGAAACTGTTGAAGAAATGTGTTGACATTCCATTAGCTTTTACGATGATGGGGGAGATTTATTAAAAAAAAAAAATACATGACATAGTAAAGATATAAAGCAACAATAGGAAGAAGAAGAAAAAGAAGAAAATGATAATGAAATTCAATGAGAAAATTTGGTTAGAAAGTTTTGATTTCGTTTTAGTTTCTCATTTTATTTAACCATATTTCTACGAGAAATATAATGGGTTAATTATTGTTCATTGTCCAAAAAAGAAATAAAGAAAGAAAAGTTCTAAAAATTAAAAGAAAAAAATTACAATCCAAATTTTATTCAAACAAAGATTGGTAGAATTATTGAGCAAAAAAATTTCAAAACAAAAATAGTAATCATCAAAACATATTATTTAGAGTTCAAAAAAGTGCATTAGATATCCAGACATATGAACTCAACTCTGTATCCCATACACAGACATATAAACTCAGACTAAATCACTCTACACCTCAAATACAGACATATAAATTTCACAGATATATGAATTTCACAGACGAACTCCAGACATCCTATCTAAACTCAATTAGTCCCATAGAATTCTTGGTCATTTCAGTCATCAATAAACACTCTTCAATTTCAAACAAACAAAAAAGGAAAAAGAAAAAGAAAAAGAAAAGAAAAGAAGCAGAAAGAGGAAGAAACATAGGGAAAAAGAAAAAAATTTGAAGACCTACCAAAAAGAAAATTTCGAAGCTGGAGGTTGTTTAATGAACTATATTTATAGGTGGTTTGATCGGATATGAATCTAAATCCTAATTCACATTGGACTTAAATATGGTGGAAAATCTAATTCAAATTTCAATAACTTGGTTATACCAAATTATGTTCTTATTCTTAAATCAAATTAAATTAAGAATAAAACATTAAATTTATCTCATACTAAAATTTGGCTGTATTCCAGATTTTGTGCTAAATTCAAATTCTGATATTTATCTCCAAATTAACTTAAATTGGGGATAAAATTTTAAATTTATCTCATAATAAAATCTGGACATATTCTAAATTTTATGCTAAATTCAAATTCTTGATCATTTATCTCCAGACTAAATTAAATTGGAGATAAAATAAATTAAAATTTGGCCATATTCCAAAATTTATCCCAAATACTAAATTCATAAGTTGACTAACACATCAAATGATGTTTAAATCAATAGCAAATAACTCATATTTTTTTATTCCAAATTCAACTTTTTTTAGATTCATCCACCCACATATGTGCATGACATTTATTGAAGGAGAAATTTTGGACTAATCATAGGGTTGACATATGTCTCAAATTGAAGTAGAAGACAAATTCTGATGATGTTTTCATCTTGAGCGTTGAATCGGATAAAATTAATTTGGTCTAATTTAATATTATTATTTGGGTTAAAGTCTAACTAAGCCCAAAAATAGACTAAATCTGACCCAAATGTCAAATCGGGCTCAAATCCAACTAATTGGGCCCAAAGGTCAGACCTATGGATCAACTATGCCTAAGCCACGAAGCTCATCAGAACTCTATCAATAGAGGACATTCTAGAGAGAATTCTCTCAACAATCAGAAGACTCCTAGACTTCTAAAGTTACACGCCTCTTGAATACATAAGTCTTCTGTAGATACAAAAATTCTTCCAATACTTCCACTTCAAGAACATCACGCATTCCATTTCTTCATGTCAAACGTACACTTTCAACAAAGAGAATCAGAAGATCAAATATTAGAGATCGAATCACATCACATCACATCAACATCAACACAAGTTCAATTCTTAAAAAACAAGTTTCTCCAAAAACTTGTTGTAATCAATAGTATTAATATTTTCATTAGTATCCACATTTCATTCATGACTATTCAGTTTTACTAAGCAATCCTTCTTTAATTAAGAATAATAATATTATTGTAAGTTAACCATATTAAAATTACTTAGGAGGTGTTTGATAAACGAGTATCAGTTATTGGGTTGGGTGGATATTTATTACCTATGTTTGTTAAGCCCATAAAGAAAACATATGGGTTATCTTTTTTACCTACTCAAAACTCCCCTTTTTTATCCCCTCAAACTTAACCCTAAAAATCAATATATTTTCATTTCATCTCTTCCCTCATCTTTGCCATTTGGATCCAGATCTGATTTTTTTTTGTCAAACCTTTGGATTCTATTTTCATTTCTTTCTCTCTTCCCTCGTATTTGCCATTTGGATCCAGATCTATTTTTTTTTTTAATCGTCATACCTTTGGATTCTATTTTCATTTCTTTCTCTCTTCCCTCATCTTTGTCGTTTGGTTCCAGATCTTTTTTTTTTTTTTATCGTCAAACCTTTGGATTCACCTAGATCGTCAAACATTTGCTTACTTGCAGTACCAGAACACGCATGGAAGAGGTACTGTCTCCATCTACTAGGAAGAAACATGTAGACTGACCACACTCCTGTATTTTGTTTATAGTTCTTTTGGATAACAGCAAATGGACAATGGACTGTCATGTCGAAAAGAATGATAACTTTTGCATACGTCATGACATGTAATTTTTGTGTTTGTATTATGACACAGATATTATAAGTATCGAAAAGAATATATATTTTGTGAATTTTTTTTTTGGAAACGGCCACATGTTCGGTCGATTCATATTATTTTTGTGATCTTATAAAAAATGTTACTGTACTACGTCACATTCTCACTATCATAATCAAATGAAAGGTAATTATCCTATGTACAATTTCAATTCCAAATATACTATCCATATTATATAAAAATAAACTGTATGATATGTGAAATAATAAAGTTAAATTAGCAAGATTTAATATATATACATACAATATACCAATTAGTAATTGAGATAATTACCTTCAATATATATACATACATTCAATATATATACATACAATATACAATATATCAATTAATTGAGCAGCAATATGAAATATATTTTGTTGGTATGTTTTACTTATTGAGAGAATTAGAATTATTACAGTTTTTGAAAAGAATATATGAAAAATAATCTATTATGTTCTACAAATTGAGAAAAAAATTGAGATTGTCTAGTTTATGTCATAAATGATTTAAGAAAATACGTGTATATTTGAAAATTAATCAACAATAGCAAAGCATAAAACTAAAAAAATAAAGGAATGAAATAAAAAACGAACATAAAAAAATAGAACTAATTTCATTCACAAAAAACTGCCTCAGATCCCCAACTCAACTCAACTCAACTCTGCACAAACAAACACAGACAATAATTATCAACTCAACTCAACTTTACTAACAAACACAGACAATTTAATTCTCCAGATAATTTAACTCTCCAGATAATAATTATCAACTCAACTCTCTACTTTTAACACACACCAAACACACCCTTAATACAATCTATATTCAATTCATAATAATGTGTGCAACTTGGAGAAATATGCTTTTAGTAACTTGAGTGTATAACTAAACCTCGAAATTAGGTAATCTCGTAATTTGAAATAAGTTACTTTTAATTTTACCGATATACTCTTGATTTTATAACCCTATGCTACAAATATTATAAACAACCTTCATCCTCTAACTTAAAAGCTCCTTTGATAGATTTTATAAGCCAACTAGTAATTATCAATTAAGATTGTTAAGAGAATATTTATATTTTATTCTTCGTCTTATATTTTTGTTATTTTTAACATGAATAACTTTCATTTTGAGTGTTTTAAGAGAATTCAATTAGTAATTTAATTATTAGTTGTTCCAAGGTACTAGTTTGCAATTTGATAATCAAATTAGTTTGTTTATATGTGCCCATTTGATAAAGTTGTAATGTAAAATTGTTTTTCGAAAGCAAATGTATAGATTGCTTATGGATTTCTATGTATTTTTTGTCGTGCTTATTTTTAGCAATTTTAATAAAAAAAAATTTTAATCCTTGTTATCCGAATAAATTATCTAAATTTAAACACATCATTATTACGATAGAGTATTAGTATTCAAATGTCGAAATTAACATAGTTCAATTGATATAAAATTTGTGTTATCAATTTTGATGTTAGAGATTTGAATTCCATACCATAGATTGAACTAAAAAAAATACCAATTCATAAAAACTTTTTTATTAAATAATTTATCAATAATAAAATTGTATAAAAGTACACGAATTCATTCATGAAAACAAAAAAAAAAGAGAGAAAATGTTAGGCTAATGATTTTAATAAAAAAAAACACGTGCTTATATACATTTAAATGGAAAGATTGTGTGACCCTACGTGTCAGATCTGGATGCTAACTAAATGTAGCTTAGTTGATTATGACGTAAAATTTGAAAGTTTGAATTTATCTCCAAATTTCACACGCCATTGTACTAAAAAAATGGTTGATATTGACACAAATGTCAAACTATAAATGGAATGAAAATTTTAATAAAATGTAGGTATTGATAGATATTAAAAGAAGAAAGAAGAAAAACAAACGATAATTATTTGTTCATACTAGGGATATTTAATTGATATTATTCCATATTTTGTCAATTTGTTGATGATATAATAAAAATATCGATTTACTCGTGGACACATAAACATATGGATGAAAATATAATAAGACTATAAATTTAATAGTTTAAATTATCAAAAAAACGCTTCAAATTTTACATATCCTACAATATTATCTTTAACTTTGAATTAGAGAATTCTGATTGGGAGATAAAATAGTGCAATCTATAATATAAATTTGGATTGTCATACTTTTTTAAGTTATCGCTATATTGTTTCGATCTCAATTTTCATGGCAAATTAGTTATTAATATTATTTATTTTTGGATTTATAAATATGACAAAATTTTACTAGTTATATTGAAATTTTATTATGAAAGGGAAAAATGAAAGAGAGCGTGGTGTGGATTGATCGAGAAGCGCGTGAGGAAGGCGTAAATATGGAGGCAAGATCCACGTGGGAGGTGAAGGAGAGAGAATAGTAATAATGGTCAACTTCCATATTCACTTCTACTCTTGCCACCTCATTTACCAAACGCCAATCGTGCTTTACTTATGTGCGTGCTCAACACGCGCCACATGCTAAAGCCTTCCCAATACAACTAACTGTTCTGCTTTTTTATTTTTTTTTATTTTCTATATTGTTCTGTGGACCCCACCGAAAAAAGAGATTAAATATTAGGAAATAAAAAAATAAAAAGTAGATTCAGACGTCAACATCGGTCTCAGGACCATCACTCGCCGAGGACCCATCCAGAAAATTACGCCTCAAACCTCAACTTAACGCCGTTTACTGCGTCTCTACTAACGAAATCTTGTTACTCTATTCTCTATATTATATATTTTTTATATTTAAACATTATCTTGTCCGTATATTTTGAACAATATTCTATTTTAGTTCATAAATTTTTAAAAATATTCGTTTTAATCCTTAAATTTTGATATTATTTTATTTTGATCTTTAAACTTTTAAAATTTTTCGTTTTTAGTCTCTGAACTTCTAAAAGTATTTAGTTTAGTTCTTTCTATATTAAGATTTTGTTAACTCTTTAACAAAATGACGAAGTAATTTGTATTTTTGGATGACTAGAATACAAATAAGTTAGCTACGTTAAAAAATTAGAAGTTCAATTTTGAATAAGGTAGCAAAGCGGCAGAATTTAAAAGACATTTTTAGTCCAAAATTTTGGTCTTGTACTTTGACATCTTGGTTGTTGTCATTTTACTTCACATTCATCTTGCTCAATATGCTAGAGCATAGTCATCAAAAAATACAAGCTCTCTCACACTTCTGTTGTAGAGTTAATAATTTTAATAATATAGATTAAAACAAATAATTTTTAAAAGTTTAAGAACTAAAATAAATGTTTTTCAGAGCTTAAAGACAAAAATGGAATAAATTTAAAATTTAAGAACTAAAATAGGATCTAAACCTATTTTTTATTAGTATTATTTAATTAAAATTTGTGGATCATTATTATTAACATTTTGATCATCTCCAAGGATGCTCTAGTGAATTAATTTTTGAACTCTAGCTAATTCCAATCCTAGTGAATTAATTTTCAATTTCTTTGCCCCCATCCAATCCTAGGTAGGGGATCCTTTATTGCCCTCTCTCTTCCTTCTGTGTACCGAAGGCCTCACCGTTATTTTCAATAGGAAGGAATCTCTATCTTCTTTTCATGGAATTCGCTTAAACCATCATTGCCCTTTTTTGTCTTATCTTTTCTTCGTTGATGAATCTTATATTTTGCAGGGCTTCCAAAGGTGATTGCAAGGCTATCAAGAGGGTGATTAAGGACTACGAAGTGGCCTTTAGGCAAACAATCGATCTCAACAAGTCAAATTTTATGGTTAGAAAAAATGTGGGTCTAGTTTGCACTGAAATGGTTGGCAAAATTTTGGGTATAAAAAATGCGGCCAATCTTGGAGAGTATTTGGGTATGATGTCGCAGTCTTGGAGGAATAAGCGTAGGATGTTTCAGAAAATCAGAGAGTATGTGTGGAAGGCATTGCAAGGATGGAAGAAAAAATTATTTTCGATGGAAGGCAAAGAAGTTCTTATTAAATCTATTACTTAGGCAATCCCCACTTACACCAATGAGTTGTTTCAGACTCCCTTCAAAGACCTGCGATGAGATCAACAAGTTTTGTGCCCGTTTCTGGTAGGGGTCGTTCGAAGGGAAGTAAAAGTGCCACTGGAGAAGCTGGAAGAAGATGTGCAGTAGCAAGGATATGAGCAGACTTGGGTTTCGTAATCTTAGCCTTTTTCAATCAAGCCATGCTCACTAAACCAACTTGGCGAATCTTGAAGCACCCTAAAAGCCTCCTTGCAAAAATTCTCCGCGCTCATTATTTTAAAGATGGTGACTTTTTTGGAGCTCAGATCGATTCCAATCCCTTTTTTACGTGGAGAAGCATGATCGGGGCAGAGATCTCTTGAAGAAAGGATACAAATGGAAAGTGGACAACGAATGTCGTATCCAATTCCATCTTGGCCCGGTTGGAAATGTCCTAGAACTCGCAGTTCGTAAATTTCGTGTTAAACATTCTATTTATCAATAAAATATTATTCAGTATTTTATTCAATAAAGTTGTTGATATTGTATTATATTATGAAAATCCAATAAACACATCTATGACTATAGTATGAATATTTTAACTTTGTGGTGACATAAACGGAATCAAGTTAATAGTATATAATCTAAATGGTCTATAAGTATATGGATGAAATTGGGTATTACATCTTAGTAGCACTATTGGATGCAACCCATTTTGTATGTTGATACAAATAATGTGATCCACAGATTAAGACATGTGAGTAGGCGCATCTTATGCAATGAGTTTGCATAAAGATTGGACCTCGAAATAGTCACTTTTCTTTATAACGACCGTTTACTGTTAAAACGGACTATTTCATACTAATATAACCTAGGATAACTCGATCTTAATCCTGAGCTAACTATGAACTCCTGTTTATTCGGGATTATCCTTTGATTTGCATAAGTGAGAGTAGTCCAACAATATTGCTTAATAAGCCTCCCATTTTGGGATAAGACCGGATAGATAGCTGAGGACATAGCCTTGCAAGATGAAATTGACTCCTACCCGTCTTAGGGTTAGCAGATAGATTATTCTTTTAAGTGCTAATTCCTGGTCTTGAACAATGGGGCCCCACCCTCTCGTGATAGAGAGGGACATGATTCATAAGTGGTATTTGAATCAGTTGTTCAATAGAGGGTCAGTGGGAGCTTAAGGAACAAGATGCATTTACAGGGGTAAAATGATAATTTTGACTCAGCTATAAATACGAACAACCTGTGAAGGACCGACTTACTGATTATGGTTAAAATTGACAGAAATATATCTACAGTGAGTAGAGTGCAACTATCAAGCTATAGTGGTATGCCTTGATAGTTAGTGAATAGTGATTAATTCGGTTTTAAAGAGTTTAACCAATTAATTACAAATCACTCGAGCTCATGATCTATAGGTTCATTAGGTTCTTCTACTAGCTCATAAATTAGATTAATAAATTGAGTATTGTTGGATGAAATTTGGAATTAGGGTTATGAATTTGAAATGTTCAAATTCAATTTTAAGATTTTGAATTGATTGTATATGATACAATTAAAACATTTAATTTAGTCAAAATTTAACGAAATTGGAGAATCAATTAATATCTAAATTAAATATTAATTATATGAAACTGAATCATATTGGTGGAATTAGTGTTTTATTAATTTATTATTAAGATATTAAATTAATAATATTTTAATTAAAATGTTTAATTAAAATTGAAATTAGTTTTATTTAAATTAATTATTATGAATTAATTTTATAAAACTAAATTTTTAAATAAAATATTTTTATTTAAATAAAAATCAATTTTAGATAAAATTGATTTGAGTTAGTGAATTTTTCCAATTTTGGAAAAATCCACTAACTTCATTTGGTGATTTATCACCCAAATCCGCTTCCATCTTCATTTAAAGCATCACGTAGGAGCTGCCCTACATGCAGACAAATCATATGCATGAATTCATTTTATAAATTGATGTTTCATGCAGAGAGTTGAGTAAGAATTCTAAGATTTTCCACCTATTATGCTACCAGCTTGAAAACCCTCTAAACCCACAAAATTTCATCCTCAATTCAGCTCAATTTGAGTGTTTCCACCACACATTCTTTCTTCAGTTTAGTGGAAAAGACCTTAGTGGTGGTCTACTTGAAGATTCAAGCTCAAATTCATGAAAATTCAGCTTCAAAGATAATGGGGGTTCAAACCCTCTTATGAATGTCTCATGAGTAGCATGTTTAAAACTCAAATTAAGTATCGTTAGAGTGCTTATTGATTATGAATTCTTCCATTACATGTTATCTTACTCCTTCAGGCCCATGGGTTAACAGAATTAGAAATTGCACCCCTTCTTGGGAAAATTTTTATAGAGAGATCTATCGATAAAACCAAAACATACCCTTTCTGTGAAGAAGAAGATCTATCATTAAAACTACCCTATCACCACATTAATTTTAGAGAGAAATAAGGGGAATGAAGTTATTTTCCTCCCTTTAATTTTGAAATTTTAAATTAAAATAAAATTAATTTTAATTTAAATAGTATTATATGTATATATAACTATATGTTATATCATATATAACACATAACCTATAGTTTTTATAAAATACAATATAACCTATAGTTTTTATTTCTCTCATATGAGCATAGTATTTAATATAAATCACATTTGTATTAAATTTAATTATATGAATCTCATTCATATAATTAATATTTGAATCATATTCAAATATTTATTTTCTCTCAAATAAACGTTATATTATAATGTAAGAAATACATTATATTAATTATATCATATATAATTAAGTTAAATTAATTATATCACATATAATTAATTCCCTCAATTAATTTGAAAAATTCAAACTAATCCGAAATTGCTTCTCAATAATCCATGTTGATCTACAGAGGGACCTTATGGACCTGTAGATTGAAGATCCAATAGTTCTTGAATAATTAATTAAATTCTTTTAATTAAATTATCCAACATCCATTAACTGCCTATCAGTCCATTAAAGACCGACAGATGTACTTTCCGCACTGCAGATATATTTCTATGTCCATTGGATATAACCAGTCAACAGTGCGATGAACTTTCACAAATTGTTCGTAAGTACAATTAGGCCAAAATTTCCATTTTGCTCTTGTAGTTACATCTAACTCTTTAAGTACCACTAATTCCTCTAATGAACAATAAGTCATAGTCCAACTATGGTCAAAACCCCTCTCAGGCCAAAAGAGGGTGTGATGCTACATTGTTCAAGCCCTGGAATCAACCCTTAAAAGAGAAATTTATCTACTTACTCTGACATTGGGGAAGAAGTGAATTTCATCTTGTGTAGCTGTGTTCTCAGCTCCCCAATCAGACGAATCCTCAAAATGGTAGGCTTACTGAGTCGGCGAGTTGGTCACTCTCACCCATACAAATCAAATGACCACCTTCATATGTAGGAGTTCACAAATCACTCCGGATTCAGGTCATGTCACCTATGGTTATCCTGGTGAAATGTAAGTCTCTATTACGAATGGTGTTATATAATGAGACTAGTCATTTCGTGGTCTAGTCCTATACAAACCCATTTGTATAAAATACTCCCGCTCACATGTCTCCACATGAATGATCAGGATTATATCATTTGTAACACTTTACAACCATTGTAACATCTACAAACCTTATAATTCCTTGAACTTTTCAAGGACTTCAGACTTATGTTGCATTAAATAAATATACCCATACCTAGAATAATCATCAGTAAAAGTGATGAAATATTCAAACCCTTCTCTTGCTTTAACATTCATCGGACCACAGAGGCCTGAATGTACAAGTTCTAAGGGTTCTTTGGTCGTGTGACCTTTTCCAGTAAAAGATCTTTTAGTCATTTTTCCTTCAAGGCATGAATCATACATAGGTAAAGAATTTTCTTCTAACTCACTTAGAAGTCCATTCTTGACCATTCTCTCAATCGTATTGAGATTTATGTGTCCTAATCTTAGGTATCAAAGATGAGCATTTTTCTTAGGAGAAATTTTAAGTCTTTTATTCTTAATTATTGCATTTTTAAACATTTCAGTGTTCAGGACTACTTTAGTTGCTAACGGTCTTAGAACATATAAATTATCTTCCAGCTTAGCAGAACAAAGTTCTATACCATTTTTAGAAATAAATACTTTATTCATAAAAAATGTACATAATATTTTTGTTCAATCAAATACTTTACAGAAGTTAAGTTCCTCTTTAAATTAGGAATAAAAAATACATTTTCTAATAAAATATATCTATTCTGTAAGGTAAGCCAGAGTCCTTTCATTGCCATGGTCGAGACGGTGTATCCAGTTCTAACATGCATCATCGTCTCACTAGCCTCCAGTTGCCACCAGGAACTAATTCCCTAAAACGAAGAACAAACATGGTTCGTGGCACCTGAATCTATTTTCTAGGTTGAATCATTATTCTCCACTAAACAAGTTTCCAAAAAAAGTAAATCATATTAACCTTGTTTGGCTTTCTTCTGTTCTGCCAAGTATTTGGGACAATTCCTCTTCTAATGCCCCTCATGGTTGCAATGGAAACAAATTCCCTTTGCAGCCTTAGCCTTCTTGCCCTTCTGGGTAACAACTAATAACTAGCTTTCCCCTTTCCACCTTTCTCCTTCTTTTACTTTTTAGTGACAGAAGAAGAAGGCAGAAACTTAGTTCCAGAATTTCTGTAGAATTTCTTAGAGGATGAAGTAACATTTGCCTCACCCTTCTGTTTCTTGGATTTCATCAAGGATTGGAAAGTCTGTAGCTCATTGAGTAAGGTGGTCAGGTTATAGTCAATCATGTTCATAACAGCATTACTACGGAACTATAGGAAACTTTTAGGTAAAGATTCCAGTATGAAGCTAATCGGACTGATTTCATCGATGACAGACCCATTCATCTATACCACATTGAAGTGGACCATCACGTTGAGGACATGTTCTCTAACAGATTCCCCCTCTTGCATACGGACATTAAAAGTGTTTTTCAAAATGTCATGCCTGAGTCATGCGGATGATTGTTTGAACATCCCCTGCAAGGACTCCATGATCTCATGGGCAGTGATCATGAGCTCATGCTTCTTGGACAAGATTTTAAAAAGAATTGCCAAGTTATACGCTCGGGCCTTCTCTTTGCCCGTATCCAACGCTCATATGTTTTCTGAATGTTTCGAGGAGCATTTTGAGCAGGAACAAGAGGAAAATCCTCCATATAGGCACATTTCAGATCATCGATGACTAATATTGTGTTGATTGTGTTTTTCCATGTTATGTAATTTTCACCGAAAAGTTTGTCAAGGACGAGTAAATTTAGTGTTGCGGAAGTCATAATGAAAAATTGTTGAAACATACAATTTGTTTATATTAGTATTCAAGCATTACCCATTTGAAAAACCAATCAAATTTAGCAAAATAATATAATGTACCCTACATGATATCTATTTTGCAATTATATTTCAGTGAGGCAGTGTAAAGTCACTGTAGGGCGATCAGGTACCCCTTCACTGAAATGAGAAAATCTCAACCAATATACAAAACAACTCATTGTTACTGTAAATATCAGTCACCATTGTCTGATCCAGAAACTGTTAACTTGCTTAACATTTTCTTGTAAGTATAACCCTTCATTTTAGATTATAGAGTTTCACCCCAATGAACCAACCGTAGAAAAAAATCGATTAGGGGAAAAACTAAAGCAGTCCTATCTATTTCTGGAGTTTGAGTAAAGAGTCATGTAAATTTCATCCGTAGGGGGACACAAGCAAAGGTGCCTCGAGACTGAATATGAAAATTTACTACAAACTAATAAGAGAAATCGAGGGATGTGTTGACACATGTCCCACTCCCACTTTCTATAAACACTCTCTCCATTCACCTTTATATTGACCTATACAAACACCACCTGTTAGGAGGACACAAGCAAAGATGCCTCAAGGCCGAATATAGATCTCACAGTGTGAACTTACAGGGAGAAATGTGAAAAAGGAAAATTGAAGTATCACATACCCCATTTTTCTCCCATGAGTGTTTTACCTAGGGCCAATTTAACTTAGAAAAATACAACTAATTATTTTACTAAGTGTTGTTTAAATTTGCCCAAAAGTAATACTTATTTTGGATAGTTAAACAACTTTGATTAACGTTCATTAAACACTTTGATAAATCTTAATCAACAATTGCATGCTTGTAGCAAATCTATCTATTCATTTTTTCTAGAAGATCTATTTTAATTATTGAATTTAATTTCTAATTCGTTTAATTAAAACTTTTATAAAAGAAATGAAATAAATTAAAACAAATCATTGTATGTGAAAGCATAATTAGGTAAATTATAATAATTATAAAATAATCTAAAGTAGTGACATGCTTCATGCAATCCCATTTCATTACTTAACACATATAACACTTATATACTAAGGTAATGGAATAATTAATAACATACATTCATCCATACATTCAAACTATATATTATAACAGTTATAATATTAATGATGCATGACTATATTATTAGTGCATGCAAACATATATTATAACACTTATATTATATGATGCATCAGCATGCTATAAAATAAATCATGCAACTATACATTATAACATTTATAATATAAATGATGCATGAATAGTGCATAAGCTATGATGAGATTTTACTATATGACATACATTATGACATATATAAATAAAATTAAATCATACATCAAATACATAATTTAAACACTAATTATTGGACCGGGATTGAAATCCTAAGCAATTAATTAAATTAATATAACACTTAAATTAATTTAATTAATTAAAAACAACTAATTATTACATAAGTAACAGCCACCCAGTTTAAAACAAGTGAACTGGGCTTTGAACCGTACAAACCGGACTGCCTAGCACCCGAACCACTCTCGAATTGCTCGAACCAAATGAACTAAACACGAACTAGCTAAGCCACGAACCGAACCGCACGGAACCAGTCACTCTTTCCGTCTCGAGGCGTTGCAATGCTATGACCTAGCATTGCAACGCTACGGAAAGAACATTCTGTTCTGCCCTTCGCAGTGTTGCAATGCTATGTACAGTAGCCACTGTACAATTGTGAATTCCTTCGGTTTTCCTCTAGTTTTGGCCTTATTTTCTCTAAAAAAATACCGGAAACAATACGAGCGACTCAAGACTAAAGAATTATATACTCTATTGCAAATTATGCCAAAAAAACAAAGAACCTTTACAGACAAATTTTGTAAAATAAAGTTGTAAAATCTATGATCCAATCCCGAAATTATCCAATAATTGCAAACAAAAAAAAATCCATTCATCACATGAATCAATTTACAGAATGTAAACTCACCATGGATCTGTAAATGCACTCTGGAAAATTAAAAAAATTGGGAACATAACCTAGCTCTAATACTAATTGAAGGAACTGTGAAGTTCCAATGCAAAAGCGGGGATCGTCCCAATTTTTAATTTTCACAGTATACAAAAAACACAGAACAAGATTATGCAAAATATAGAAAATTTACAACATGCAAGAGAGGGGAAAAGAAACTAGGGTTTAGAAATCTTACCCTTGATGAATTCACTGCCTTCACGAAATTCCTCTTCTCTACGAATAATTTCGAACCCTCGAATCAAAAATTGAAGAACAGGACACCATCACAAATGAGACCTTCGTATTCTCTATAGGAGAAGAGTCAAGAGTTTGTGAGCTCTGACAATTTTAGGAAGAGGGATTGAGATTTTTTTTAAGATAGGAAGAGAGGTTTTTGGGAAAAATTTTATAGAGAGATTTATCCATAAAACCAAAACGCACCATTCAGTGAAATTAATTTTAAAGGGAATGAAGTTATTTCCCTCCCTTTAATTTTGAAATTTTAAATTAAAATAAAATTAATTTTAATTTAAATAATAAATAAATAATATATATAATAACTAACTTCTTATATGTACATATAACTATATGTTATATCATATATAACACATAACCTACAGTTTTTATATTATATCAAATACAATATAACCTTTAATTTTTATTTCTCTCATTATATCAAATACAATATAACCTTTAATTTTTATTTCTCTCATACGTGCATAGTGTTTATTATAAATCACATTTATACTAAATTTAAGTATATGAATATCATCCATATAATTAATATTTTCATTATATTCAAATACTTATTTCCTCTCAAATAAACTTTATATTATAATGTATGAAATGCATTATATTAATTATATCATATATAATTAAGTTAAATTAATTATATCACATATAATTAATTCCCTCAATTAATTTGAACAATTCAAACTAATCTAAAATTGATTCTCATTAATCCTTGTTGAGTTATAAAAGGGACCTAATAGATCTATAGATTGAAGCTTCAATAGTTCTTGAATAATTAATTAAACTCCTTTACTTAAATTATCCAACATTCATTAACTGCCTGTCAGTCCATTAAAGACCGATAGATGTACTCTCCGCACTGCAGATATATTTCTATATCCATTGGATATAACCATTCAACAGCACGACGACCCTTCACAAATTGCTCGTAAATACAACTAGACTAAAATTACCATTTTACTCCCATAGTTACATCTAACTCCTTAAGTACCACTGATTCCTCTAATGAACAATAAGTCATGGTCTAACTATGACGAAACACATCTTGAGCCAAGAGAGAGTGTGGTGCCACATTGTTCAAGCCTTGAAATCAGCCTTTAAGGGAGCAGTTTATCTATTTACCCCAACATTGAAGAATGCGTGAATTTCATCCTGTGTAGTTGTGTTCTCAGCTCTCCAATCATATGAATCTCCAAAATGGTAGGCTAATTGAATCGGCAAGTTGGTCGCTCTCACTCATACAAATCAAAGGACCGCCTTCATAGGCAGAGGTTCACAACTCCCTCAAGATTCAGGTCATATCATCTATGGTCATCCTGGTGAAATGTAAGTATCTATTGTGAACAGTGTTATATAATGAGACTAGTTACTTCATGGTTCGGTCTTATAAAAATTGCTTTGTATAGAATACCTCTGCTCACATGTCTCCACATGAATGATCAGGATCATATAATTTGTAGCACTTTATGACAATTGCAATAGCTACAAACCGAGTCGTATTCGTAGTGTCGTCAAGATAAGGTATCTAGCCTTATCCATCTACTACTGACCATTTAGTTTATCATTTAAACATGAGTCACCTGTATGTCTCTACATACATGTTTAAGCTACAGAAGATAACCTTGGATGTTAGTTTATTGGTTTGTAAGTTAATACTACTAAATATCGAATAAAAAATCTCAATATTTTATTAACTGAATAAAATGTTTGTACATTACAATTACAAACTACAGGATCCACGAGATTTAAGACATCAACCCCAGCATATGGTTCATAGCCTTTTGGAAGAAAATGGGCATTGGAATGAGGATTATATATTAGGTGTTTCTTCCCTTCCCTTGATGCGGAAGTCATTCTCAACATGAGTCTCGAAACCTTATCTGTTAGGGATAAGATCATTTGGAATTACGATCCCAAAGGCCGTTTCTCTGTAAAAAGTGCTTACCGCTGGGCTATCTCCCTTTCGTCTTCTAAGATGGCTTCCTCATTTCTGAACCTTGGAAAGGCATTGTGGACTTTCTTTTGGAAGCCTAAAGCCCTTTCTAGGGCTAAACATTGTGTTTGGAGAATCATCAATGATATCACTCCCACCTATGTTAATATTTTTTAAAAAAGGAGCGTTTGCTAACCCTTTGTACTTGTTTTGCAGGAAAGGTTAGAAGTTTGTGCCTCATGCTCTTTGGTTCTGTAAGTTGGCCAAGAATTATTAGCTTAAGTTCCTCATTAATATGCGATCTCTTTTTTTTTCATGTAGGTCTTCCTGGCTAAAGGATCCAATGAAGGTCCTTGAGCGGAAGATGATATCGAACCCAAACCCAAAACTTACAGAATATTAATTTTACAGCAAACATACACAATATTATGCATTTAAATTAATATACAGGATGCTTAAGAAAATGATAAGAGAAAAGGGAAGAGGAGACTTACCCTTGATGAACGAAATCTTCACTGTATCCTCTTCTCTGTAAAACACAAACAGATCAAAAAACCAAATGGACACCACTACAAAGAAACCATTATATTCTTTAGGTTGAGAATCACAGGAGTTGTGGGCTCTATGATTTTTTTTTTCTTTTTCTGGTTGAAGGAAAAAATGAGAGAGAGGAAGAGATCAAACAGTGGAAAAAACTTAGAGGACTTTTCTCTACGGGATCAAGGAAGAAGACTATCAAATCAACCCCTTCTGTCAACCACCCACACATAATGTGGGTTGAGAGAAAAATGGGGAGGGAAGTTATTTCCCTCCCAATTAATTAAAAATAAATAAATTAATTAATTAGTTAATTTAAATTAATTAATATAATATATGTATATATAATAAATAATTTTATTATACATACACACTCACACACACATACACACATACATAACTATATGTTATATTACATATAACATATAACATATAACCTATAGTTTAATATTGTATTATATACAATATAACCTATGGTTTAATTCTCTCATCAACGATGTTTAATATAAATCCCATCTATATTAAATTTAATTATATGATTCCAGTTCACATAATTAATATTTGAATCATATTCAAATATTTATTTTTTCTCAATTAAATTACTTAATATTATAATGTATCAAATACATATAGTAATTATATCATACA
The DNA here is from genome assembly GCF_027475165.1 of Benincasa hispida. Taxonomy (NCBI): domain Eukaryota; kingdom Viridiplantae; phylum Streptophyta; class Magnoliopsida; order Cucurbitales; family Cucurbitaceae; genus Benincasa; species Benincasa hispida. The sequence continues at coordinate 40,360,277 of NC_143489.1, read as the reverse complement.
TAATTAATATTTAATTAATCATGTCATATATAATTAATTTCCTCAATTAATTTCAACAATTCAAATTAATCAAAAAACTGATTCTCATTAAATCCCGTTGAGCTTTCGAGGGGACCTCGTTGACCTGTAGCTTGAAGCTCTAACGGTACATGAATAATTAATTAAACTTTTTAATTAAATTATTCACCATTTGGTAACTGTAGGGCTCCACTAAAGACCGACAGCTGAACTCTTTACACTACAAATATATTTCTGTGTCCATTGGATATAACCAATCAACAGTACAATGACCTTTCACAAATTGCTCGTACGTACAGCTGGGCCAAAATTACCAATTTGCCCCTGTGGGTACATCTAACTCCTTATGTACCATTGATCCCTCTAATGAATAATAAATCACAATCTAACTATGACCAACCCCTCTCGGGCCAGGATAGGGTGTGCTGCCACATTGTTCAAGGCTCGGAATAAGTTCTTAAGGGAGAAATTTATCTACTTGCCCCGACATTAGAGGAGGAGTGAATTCCTTCTTGTGTAGTTGTGTTCCCAGCTTCTCAATCAAACGAATCCCTAAAATGGTTGACTTGTTGAGTCGGCGATCTAGCCACTCTCAACCATACAAATCAAATGACCATCTTTATAGGTAGGAGTTCACAACTCATTCAGGATTCAGGTCATGTTACCTATACTCATCTTAGTGAAAAGTAAGTCTCTATTATGAACGGTGTTATATAATGAGACTAAACATTTTGTGGTACAGTCTTATACAATCTCCTTTGTATAGAATATCCTCGCCCACATGTCTCCACATGAATGATCATGATAAAATCATTTGTAGCACTTTACAACAATTGTAACACCTACAAAGTGGGTCATACTCATAGTGTTACCAGGATAAGGTATCCAACATTATCCATCTACTACAAACCATTTAGGTTATCACTTAAACATAATCCACTTGTATGTCTCTACATACATGTTTAAGCTACAAGATAATCTTGGATGTTAGTTTATTGGTTTGTGGTTAATGCAACTAATTTTGAAATAAAACATCATATATTTTATTACATAAATAAAATGTTTGTACAATAAAATTACAAATTATAGGACCCTATGAGATTTAGGGAATTAACCCCAATACTGGCATCATTTGGAGCTATGATGTTGGATTGTCAACAACCTTGATGAGGAGGAGTGAAGTAAGGCTATCATAATATTGTAGTGCCTTTAGTGCTACAAAACTCTATTATCTCCAATGGATCAAAGACGTCATTGTAGTTTTTTCACAAAAAGGTTGTTATGGATCTCGATGGGGGAGGCTTTGTTATGAAAATCATTTGGGGCATAATATGGCTTCAAATCAACAATATTGAAGACTGGATTAATATGTAGGTCACAAGGCAACTCAATGCGGTAACTTGGTTTGGCCATCGATCTGCGAATGAGAAGTAGGGCTTAAATGCGACAACTCATCCCTTGGCCTTATTCGAATCTGGTGGTATTCACTCTTCAAATCCACTTTCAAAAAAATCAAGGCTCCTCCAAATTGATCAAGTAAATAACATATTCTAGGGATTGGGAAGCTATACTTCACTATAATCCATTCGATAGCTCAACTATTAACATTCATCCTCCAACTACCAACTTTTTTAGGCGTGGGTAGGGCTAGCATTGCATATGGGCTAAGGTTTGGTTGAATATGCCCATTTTCTTTTTAACAATTCTTCAATATGTTGGTGGAAGCTCTCATACTCCTTAGCACTTATCCTATAATGAGGAAGATGAGGGATTGTAACATCCAGAACTAAGTCAATATGGTGTTAAATGTCTTTACTATTTTTTGTCATTTTTGTCTTATCAACAACTACAAGGCCCAGTATATCAATCTTTCTCTCTTTAACAAACATTTTGTAATGTATTTGAGGATTAAAAACTCTTTTGGGAACAACTGATACCGTTTGGAGAACACAAAACACCCAATCACTTTTATCCATCTCAATATATTTGGCTTCTTCCTTGTCATCTTCACTGCATTCAGCCAATGAATCCTCTTCCTCATCCACATATACTACTGTTTTCTGTTAGGGACACTCATTAGACAAGTGATCCACTTGGCCACTCCTAAAACACTTGCCCAAATAGGCCAGTTACAAGAATTTTGAACTTTCTTCTTATAAACAATCCATGTTTCCTTCTCACACACCTCTTCTTACTTTTCTTTTTCCTTTTCCTGAGTTGTTGGTGGGGAAGAGTGATTAGTAGAAGCATAATTCGATGTGCTAGCTTTTCTACTAAGGGAAGCATCCCAAGGAGCCTTTCTTGAAATTTTCTTGGAGCGAATTTCATTTAACCCTTCCACTGTTTTAGCATAAGAAATTGCATTAGCTAACTAATGAAATTGTTGAAGCTTTACTTTCTCTTTGATGTCCATTCTTAGCCCACCAATGAATCGTGGAATTAGGTGCTGCTCGTTTTTGGCCAAATTAGTTCTTGCTCCCAAATAGTGACTTCCACAAAATTAGCTACTGTTCGAGGGCCTTGCCTGCAGTTTTGATATTGATTATACAATGTTCACTCATAATTGGGAGGAAGGAACCTTTCTTTCATCAAGCTCTTCATTTTCCCATGTTCTAATAGGCCTTTTACCTTATCTTTGTCGATTGACCTCCAATTGGTCACACCAAGTGGAAACTCCTCTTTTCAACTTAAATGCTACCAAATATACCTTCTTATGATCCGACGTGCCCATGTAATCAAAAAATTTCTTGGTATTTTTTATCCAATCAAAAAATGATTCGATGTCACACTTACCATTGTAGAATGTTAAGTCAATCTTTATTTTATAGTCATGTGGATTACCTCTAGCTTCATATCTTTCGTCCCATCCTCTTCTTGGATCATACAACTCTTCTTCTTGACCATACTCACTCGAAGAATCCCAATCTTAAAATTTTTGTTGCAATTCCTGCCTATTCAAACATGTTTTTGGATCTTCTTGGAGCCGCCTATGCAAGTTTGAAGCCCTTTCTTGATGATTTTCTTGTTGAAATTTGAAATTTCTTGGCTATCTAACACTATGTCTACCTCTTTTTCCCCAAACTTGATTGAATGTTGGGGTCGTGTTGTCAATACATTCAACCTTCTTACAAGCATTGCCATCGTTTCTTGAAGGTTGTTCAATGATCCATGAATTCCCTCCAAAGAATCTTCAATGGACAACAAACGTATCGTTGTAGTTCTTGGAAAGAGGATGGGTTTCTTCTACCTATTGGTCTTTCACCGTCTCCTCCTCTCGGGTGGGCAACCCTTAGAGTGCTCTGATACCAAAATTTGGTGTAATACTAAAAGACTAATTTTTTAATGAAATGATTTTCTCTCAAAATGGGAGAGAAAACTATCTTATTTATAGAGGAAATTAGTTACAAGATGTTTAACTATCATAACAACTAACAATTAGCTAACAATTAGCAATTAGCTAATTTCTATCCGTTTGAACTAGTTATTACCTTACACCAATTTAATGTCAATATTGACAGAAATATAAGGTCTTATTTTATGAAAATGTTGATTTCGATAGAAATTTTTGGAAAATTAATAAAAATAAAAATTCAAAAAATTAAGTTAAATTAGTAAATAACACAAGGTCAACACAATTTGTCTATTTCTCTGCAAGATTAACACAATACCTTTTCTCGTACATGCACTCATTAGAGAAGGATTGGAGTTAAAGGAAAACTTGCGTAGAAATAGTAGCACGAAGAATAGAAAATAAAGGGAAGTAGAATAGAAAATAAAGGGAAGTAGATCTGGAAAACGCTATCCAATGTGGGGAATTATGAAAGTAAAATATCAAGATCTCGAAGAACAAAAACATTCGGATGGAAATAAATCCAAATCCACAATATGTTTTTCACATTTTAAATAATAATTATTTAAACTATAATCTAATTTCTGAATTTACTGCCAAATACATATATGAAAAATATGTAATACAACTCTGTTACGTAGGAAAATATTCTTCTACCAATACAACCACATTTTGAATGTATAGTATGAAGCTTTAAAATAAACCCTTCATCCAAATCCAAATGTTTCCATGTTGGATAGACATTTTTATAAGAAAAACATTTTCTCGTGGGCTAAAAGTCCAAATCATTCTCGACCGTTATAAATGTGTTAAGAGAGAAAAGTAAAACATGGTAAATTTAGGGACGCGTAAGAAAACTATTTCAAGAGATATGTTAACAGATGATTTTAAACTAATGAAAAGATAACCAGTTTCACCGAACATGTTACACGGTTAAACACTCTTCATGAATTACTTTTAGCCTCTACAAAACTAAATCTTAAAGCAGCTTCTTTAAGTTTTAATCTTATATTTGTTACATGGTCTAGAAACCATATGCACATTTTTGCTATTAATATTCTAATAATAAATTAAATTTGATGTTGTAATAGGGATGTTCAAAAGACCTGACGACCCAAACAATCTTGAACTACCCAACCCAAATTGTAAGGATTGGATTGAGTTGGATTAGTTTTGTTCTTGGATTGGATGGGGTTGAACCTTTTCTATTTTTGTTAGGTTGAGCTGGGTCTCGGGTTGGCTAAAAAAATCAGGTTGATCCAATCCAACCCTTATGATTTAAAGTTCGACTACTTTGGATTATATTCTTTATCCCTATGATGTGGCATTTAATTATCAAATTGACAAATTATAATTTTCCCTCTTATTTTCCTATAGACTCTTTTCACATTCTTCCCTCTTGTGTTCCAATATATTTGTTCTACCCCATTCTCTTTCAAATTTAAAATTTCCCACATTAAATTGGTCGAGAGATCAGATATTTTCATTAATATTTGCATATATCTATGATTAGATATTGACATAAAGAGAAAATCATCTATTATATCCTATAAAAATTTAACATACAAAATAAGCAATAAAATTTCACTAATGGGAATAGAATATAAAAGGATAGTCATCTTCACTTATAAAGAGTAAAATGTTTATATATTGTTCTAAATATATATTTTTTAAGTAAGCGTGGTTTAATAGTGAATTGGCATGCCCTTCTTTTTATTCGGTCAATTCTGGATCTAGAGCGTTGTGTCATCCACTTATTAGAAAAGGGTTGGAACCAAGAGAAAATAATGCACCCAAAATTAGAGTACAACAGAAGAAGAAGAAAATTCGTACGCCCTGAAGTGGTAAGGTAGCAACACACATGTAGATGAAGAGACTTTCTTAAAGGGCTCTTATCTTTATACCTGTTTCTCAACTTTTAATCTTCTAATGTGGGACAAATGGAATCCCTCTCATGTGTATACTTGCTAGGGCCATAGGCCTAAGTAAATCATTCTCAACACTTCTTAATTTTCATGAGTTCGGAAGTTCGATTTCCTATTCACACAATTATTTTACTAGAAAAAAAGAAATTATTTTAAATAACAAAATTATTGAAAATATTTACAAATAATAGCAAAATATCACAATCTATTTGAAATAGACTACGATAGAATGCGATAGACTGCTATTTGTGTCTATCTGTGATAGACTACTATTTATGTCTATCATGACACACATAGACACAGATAGTAGTCTATCAAAGTCTTTTGCGGTCTATTGCAAATAGGCAGTGAAATTTTGCTATATTTATAAATATTTTGGTTAATTTTTCTTTATTTGAAAACAGTCCTAAAAAAGTATTTTTTTTTTGTTCTTATAATTATTTCCAACCACATTCGCGTAAAATTGAAAACTCAAACTTTTTGTGGACATCCCCATTTTAAATCTAATTGATTCATAAAAGGTTATTAATTTAGTTCATTATTCAGGATAAAGTTCAAGAATATTGTGGTTTTTGAAACTAATGACAAAAATGGGGTAGATGGGAAAGAAGTTTAAGAAATAGAGTGGGAATGCAAAGTAATGACAAAAATAGGGTAGTTTTTAGGGGAAAGTGTGCCCAGTACACGATTAGGTATTCATCTAGTCAACGTAGGTGGACTTGGTCAAAGCTATACTCGTGGATCGGGTCTACGATTTGCCTATTTTTTTCGATTTTGATTTTTTTTTTAATTTTTAAATAACAAATTCTTCATTACTAAACTTAATTATATATTTTGTTGTGTAGTCTGCAGCCATATTAAAAATAAAATTTTGACTTGACTAAGTAGTACATCCTTCTACAAATAAAAAAATAGATCTCATGTATATAGTAGAGTTTACTTTAGAAAAAGAGAAATTAGTTCTTTAATTTCAAAATAGAAGTTTACATGAAGTTTAAAGATGACCGGCCTGACGCTTACCCTAGAGGGGGTTATCTTTGTGTGCCTCTAAATTAGCTTTACCTTGTTGTTGTTGTCGTCTACGACGAATATGTCTTTGATCAGAGTCAACAATATTGAGTCGTCTTATTTGTTGAATAATACTTTCCATATTAACCAATGTTTGGTCACACATTGAACCCAACTATGGTAAATTGTGTTGTACTGAATATTGTTGTACATCTTGGACACAATTATTCTATATGATAAAAAAATTAATAATAAATAATATTCATATCATATATTTGGAAAATGTAAAATAATAAATCTATTACCATGCAGTAATAGTAAGGGTCGTCAGATGTAATAAATCACCTCGTGATTGAATCGTATGAGGAAAAATATTCATATGATACAACTAGTCCATTTTTTATTTCTCCCTGTGCACAATGATCATGACTAGCACGCCACTAAGATATATATTTGTGTGAATTCGAGGCCATTCTTGGTCGTGCTTACCTCTCAAATCAATATGGTGTAGTGTCAGGAGTGTATAGCACAATGAAGATACCATTTGTCGCAGACCGAACTGTCTCAACACACGATCTAGATGATGTCACTCTACTATATGGAAGCATATAAGAGGGCTAATGGTCAACCAGATGTCTTGACTATCACGACAGTACTCAAGTAGTAATGACCAAATATTTTGTATGTATGTCGTCCAATTAATCTAACAAAAAAAAGGATAATTAGATACCAAAAATATTTTTAATATTCATTTATATATATATTTGTTACCTGATTGTGCATCAGTCTGTCAAATATATATCGGTATACTAACAACATATTTGTCGATTGTTTAGAGGCAGCTAATACACCACTCCATCTAAAATTATAAAAAAAATACAATTAATTTATTACATAAAATGATAACTGAATAAATATATAAATGAAATAATATCTGGCACTATGTGGACGATGACCTGGGGCTGTTACTGGACTTCTGGCGCTATAATTTTAAATCTATCATAAGTCCATACCTACAGTAGTATCAATGGCCTTGCTATTTCCAATGCTTGTGCATTAGTAGTCTGACAAAGTTCTTTATAAAGCCATGCAAGACAGGCACCACCCAACGAGTATGTACCAGCATGCTCGAAATCAGATAGTAGAGGGAGAAACATAAGATGTACCAGAGTGTTTGACTAATGAACAAAAATCCTCCAATCAGCTGCATAATTATGCTCGTGCATACCTATGTACACTGATGTCGTCGGTATTGGGAGGAAATTATGGAAATTGGGATGTTAACCACGGGATACTCGATCTTCTTGTTTCTGGTTCTGTTGGTGCTTGAAACAATTTAGTCTTCTCCATATTACTATATCTCTAGAGTCAATAATTTTATATGAGGAATTACTGAACTCAATCACTTGCTGGATCGAGATATCCTCTCTTTCGCCCAAGATGGATTGATTTGTCTTTCAGCTCAATGGGATCCAGAGAAAGAAAGACAGACCGACCAAGAACTACGAGATCGCCCCTTTCATTCTGGGGTGAATTTCAAAATAATACAGAAAGAAAATACCAAAGAATCCACTTTTGTTACTGTGGAGTTGATTTACATACGCATCAAAATTTCGTCCTTTCAGATCATTTGGTAAAACACCCCAAGAGCTCATCATAAACAATTTTCCAATCATATTGTAATGAAAAGGTTTTCCGTCCACTCGTAACCCAAATTGAATAGTAACATTCTGTAACGTAATTGTACATTCCCCACAAGGCAGGTGAAATGTGTGGGTTTCTGGTCTCCAACGCTCTACTAGAGTAGTAATGAAGTGCTAAACAAGTTAGATAAATCCAATCTGTGCAACCCCAAGAAAACCAGTCTGTTGAACGTAAGGAGTAATATGTGGATCAAACGGGATAGTATGTTGTGTAAATGCCTCTCTTCTCTGACAACATAAAACTACGGTAGAAGAACTATCCCATATTGATTGTGAATAATGGGTATTTTGTTGATATAGTTGCACAGGATTAGAAGGACGACTGGGCTCCATTACCTAAGAAATTCAAATTACATTACATGTAGTCAATTCCATAAAAAGTATAATTACATAAAAAATAAAAAAAAAACATAAAAAAGTCATCAATGACTCAAAGAGGAAGCACCTAATGTACGTTGTGGACAAGTACGCTTGTTATGTCCTTCTCTCTTGCAAATTATAAATCGAACTTTATGGCTAGCCTCTCTCCCATTTCATTATGAATGTGCATACTTTTTTACTGAGCTTGTTCTCTTAGTAAGTCCTCATTTGGACATACTTTTGTAAATGATAATTCCGGCCAATAATCTGGGTGTTGTATTGGATGGAAGCAACCTTCATAACATCGCTTGAAATGGGACAAATTATAGCATTCATTAATAAGAAGTATGTATGTCAAACACATGTAATTACAAACTGATTACATGAGAGCATGGAATCTTGAATGACTGCTACTTATTACAAGAACAAACCCCTTCTTTCAAGCTCACAACTTGTGTTTATTGGCCTTTATAGGGAGTCCTTTATAGGGAAAAATCATACTTATGCCAGTTTGTACTTCAAAAGTTTGAGTTTCCCTGTCAATAGATGTCACTGTATGTGCAGATGCTCGTTTTCCTACCTCTTAAGCTTTCTCATGGCATATTCTGTATACATGTCCACACAATCGAGTGCTTCGCTTATCTCTTGTCTTCGACGTTCAAAATACAGTATTGTACGATAGAATGTTAGCCTAACCAAAGAAGTAATTGGTAACATTCTAGCATCTTTGAAAAAACCATTCATACATTTAACGCATTGCTTGTCATCCACCCATAGCAGTACCTATCATCATGTGACTGTGTCCAATTTTCAAATCAATATAAAAAAAATATTCAAGACATTCAGGGTTCAATTGTTTCAACTCCTTCATGCACTAAATGAATTTGCGCCTTTGGTGTTTATTTTCTGCCTTAAACACCAAATCTTTAAGTTGCTTCGATTTATATTTTGTATTGAAATTATTAGCAAATGCCAAAGACAATATCGATGGTATGCTCGAGGTTCACTCCAACTAATTTCCTCATTGTTAATTGTAGTAAGAATACCCTTATGTCTATTAGAAATCAAGTAAATATTATCTCGTTGGATAACATATTCATGCAATGCCCACAAAAACCATGATCAACTGGACGAATTTTCAACTTCAACAATAGCAAAAGCAAGAGACAACATATGTCTGTTTGCATCAATAGATAAAGCGGCCAATAATTTCCCCTTATACTTTCCATAGAGATGAGTTCTATTAATCTGGATTAATGGTCTACAATATTTGAACCCCTCTCTTGCAGGATCGAAGGACTAGAAAACTCGACAAAAAATAGTCGTACTTGGCACATCAGACGGAAGGAAACACCAATCTAATCGTGTTCTTAGATTGTAATGAACAACAACACTCAACTAATGTAGAAGTTTTGAATATGATTTATCCCAATCACCAAACACAGTAATCAATGTTTTTCTCTTGGCTTGCCACACTTGTCTATAATTAGCATTATATCCATATATTTTTTAATTGCTTCTTGGAGTAGGGCCACAGGTACTTCAGGATCAGCTCTAACCATATTTTGGATTTCAATACTCATAAAATTTGAATCAAGCTGTGAATGATCCTGTGTCTGTTAGAGTATATTAACGTACAGTGGAGGAAAAACAGAATTAATAAACACTCTAATCATATTTAATTTGAGTTTAAAACATGCTTCAAAGTAACAATTATAGAAGAAGGTTTGCTGAGCACAATACCTTTGAAGTATCGTCTTCAAGTCAAGCTGAGTTCCACGTGAATGAGCTTCAAGTATCGTCGCTTCAAGTATCGTCTTTAAGTCAAACTTATTTAATTTTATTTATTAGTTTTATAAAGTTAATTCAATTAATTGATTTTTAAATAAAACTAATTAATTAAATCTTTGAATTAAATTTATTGATTTAATATCTAATATTAAGTTAATAGAAAACAATTTCATCAAATGAAATTAATATTATACAATTAATATTTAAATCACATTTTACACATTAATCGTTTCTCCAATTTCATTTAATTTTAATAAAATTAAACATTTTAATTATATCGAATACAATAAGTAGAAACCCTAATTGAATTTGAACATTTCAAATCTTATTAAGATTAATCAATTTACTAATCCAAATTATGAGCTAATAGAGGGACCTTATGGACCTACAAACCAACGACTTTTAATTAATTGGTTAAACTCTTTAAACCGAATTAATTATTATTCGTTAACTACTAAGACATTCCACTATAGCTCGATAGTTTCACTCTCCTCACTGTAGATATATTTCTGTCCATTTTAACCATAATCGGTAAGTTAATTCTTCACGGGTTGTTCGTATTTACAGCTGGGTCAAAGATTACCATTTTACATGGGCCACATCCAATAGTGTCACCAGGATGAGGTACCCAATCACATCCGTATACTTATAGATCATTTTGGCTACATACTAAAACTTGATCAATTTTTATGTTACCACATAAAGTTAAAGTATTCATATTATAGCGATGGATTCGTTTATTGGATTTTTATAGAAGGATGCAATATCAATAGTAATTTATTGAGTAAAAAAACTCAACAACATTTTTATTGATAAATAGAATATGTTAACAACATTTACGAACTGCGAGTTTAGGCCATTTCCAACAATCTCCCACTTGGACTAACACTCCAGTGAGATAAACATATAAATATATAATGTTTACAATGTTGAGAAATAAAGAGAGAAAACTACAATAAGCTAGGACATCCAAAATATCCTTTGACATTCTCTCACTTGCCCTAGATTATATTGCCCATAGTCATAGTCCAACCAGGTGGCCTTCGAACACTTTAGCTGAGAGAGCCTTTGTAAACGGATCAACAAGGTTTTCTTCTGAGGCTATTTGTGTGACTATCACGTCTCCTTGATGTACAATCTCTCTGATGAGATGATACTTTCTTTCGATAAGTTTTCTACGTTCGTGACTTCTAGGTTCCTTAGAATTAGCAACTACACCACTATTGTCACAATATAGAGTAATGGGCAAGTGCATATGTGGAACGACTTCCAAATTTGTCTGGAACTTGGAAGCCACACTGCTTCTTTAGTCGATTTGCATGCAGCTATATATTCCGCTTCCATCGTGGAGTCAGCTATACAACTTTGTTTAATGCTTCTCCATACTATAGTTCCTCCGTTAAAAGTAAAAACTGATCCTGAGGTAGATTTTCTGGAATCTACGTCAATCTGAAAATCAGAATCAGTGTATCCTGTAAGGATCAAATCCTTAGGTCCATACACAAGTGTATATTTCCTCATTCTCCTGAGATACTTGAGGATGTTTTTGACAGCCGTCCAATGACTGTGGCCTGGGTTAGATTGGAACCTGCTGACGATTCCAACTAGAAAGCATATGTTAGGACATGTACACAACATAACATACATCAGACTCTCAACTACTGATGCATATGGAATTCTTTTCATTTCCTCAACTTCTTGAGGTGTCTTAGGAGACTGTTCCTTTGACAAATGAATTCCATGTCTAAAAGGTAACATACCTTTTTTTGGAATTTTGCATGTTATATCTTGACAATATTTTGTCAATATAAGATGTCCGAGATAGTGTTAAGGTTTTGTTCTTTCAATTTCGAAAAATCTGAATCCCAAGAACATATTGAGCATCTCCCAAATATTTAATTTGGAATTGTGATGCTAACCATCTCTTTACGCCAGTAAGGTAACTTGTCTCATTCCTAGTGAGCAAGATATCATCAACATAAAGGACCAAGAATGCTACAGTTTTGTTGACTATCTTCTTGGATACACAAAGTTCATCAACGTTCTGTTCAAAGCTATAAGATATGACCGCAGTATCAACTCTTATATTCCAGAATCTAGAAGCTTGTTTCAACCTATAAATGGATCTGTTAAGCTTACAAACTATTTATTCTTAACCCTGTTTAATGAACCCTTCTGGTTGAGACATAAAAATACTTTCATCAAGATGGCCATTCAAAAAAGCTATCTTGACATCTATTTGCCATATCTCATAGTCATAATATACAGCAATGGATAAGAGTATTCTTATTGATTTTATCATGACAACAGGAGAGAAGGTTTCTTCATAGTCTCCTCCCCTCTTCCCCACCCCCCCCCCCCCCCCCCCACTTTTGGTAAAACCTTTTGCCACGAGCCTGGCTTTATAGGTTTGCACCTTGCCAGTTTGGTCGTTTTTCCTCTTGTAGATCCATTTACAACCTATAGATTTAACCTCATGTGGTTGATCTACAAGATCCCAAACAAAATTGAAGCACATAGACTCCATTTCTACGTCCATGGTTCTTATCCATTGTTCCCTATCAACATCTTCCATTGCCTGTTTAAAGGTCAATGGATCCTCTGGACCATCATCAAATATGATGTCTTGGGTTTCTGTTAAACCCATGTAGCGTTCAGATTGATGAACAATCATCCCACTACGTCGAGGCATTCTTAATTCTTGAGAAGAATGTGATATAGCAACAACCGTTGTTGATGGACCAGCTTCATCAACAATTTTTGTTAATGTATGTTTAGTATCTTAGGTTATTTCTTTCAATATTAGTTTACTGCGAAGTTGATGATTTCTAATATGATCATTTTCCAAAAATGTAGCATTTGACAAAAAAAATACTTTATCTTCTTGGGGATCATAGAACAATCCTCCTTTTGTTTCTTTTGAGTATCCAACAAAGAGGCATAACTTTGAATGTCATTCCAATTTCCTTAGGGTTTTGTACTAACACGTTTGCTGGATATCCCCAAATCCGAAAGTAATGTAAACTACATTTATGTATTTTTCATAACTCATACGGTATTTCAGAAACACTTTGAGGGAACCATGTTCAGAATATATACCACCGTCTGTACTGCATACCCCCAAAAGGATTGAAGTAACTGAGCAAAACTCATCATGGATCGAACCATGTCTAACAAGGTTCGGTTTCTCCTTTCTGCAACATCGTTCTGTTATGGTCTTCCAGGTGCTTTGAGTTAGGATTGAATTCCATGATCTACCAAATAGTTTTGGAATTTTGAATCCATATACTCATCACCTCGATCTGATTGAAGTGTTTTAATTCTTTTACCTAATAAGTTTTCTGTTTCGGTCTTGAATTCCCTAAACTTTTTAAGAGTTTCAAACTTGTGTAAATATAGTCATATCTAGAATAGTCACCAATAAAACTGACAAAATATTCATATCCCCCCGTGCTCTTACATTCATCGGACCACAAAGGTCTGAATGTATAAGTTCGAGGGGTTCTTTGGCACAAAGACCTTTTCCAGTAAAACATCTTTTAGTCATTTTTCCCTCAAGACATGACTCACAAGGAGGTAAAGAACTGTCTTCTAACTAATTTAGATGACCATTTTTAACCAATTTCTCAATCCTGTTGAGATTTATGTGACCAAGTATGAGATACCAAAGATAGGCGTTAGAAGAAATCTTCCATTTTTTATTTTGAGTTTCAACCGTTTTAAACATCTCTATATTTAAAATGGTTGTTGCTTCAATTGGTTTTAACACATACAAGTTATTCTCAAGTCTAGCAGAATAAATATGAACATCTCTTGAAAAAACAAAAAATTCATTAATTTCAAAAGATACTTTATACATATTTTCAAGAAGAAAAGAAATGGAGGTTAAGTTTATTTTCATCTTTGGTACATAATATATATTTCTTAACAAGAAAAAAGAATCTCCAAAAAACAACTTAACATCTCTCACTGCTTCTGCTGAAATGACTTCCCCCGTTCCCATCTTGAAAGTCATTCACATTCTGAGAGTTTTTTCCAAGAACTAGTTTCTAGAAAAGTGAAAACATGGTTAACGGCTCCTGAATCTAATATCCAGGTCGAGTGAGAATTTTTCACTAAACATGTTTAAAAAAACATATAATGATTTACCTTGGTTTGTCTTTTCCGCTTTTTTCTCAGCCAAATACTTCGGGCAGTTCCGTTTCCAGTGCCCGTCTTCTCCACAATGGAAACATTTTTCTTTGAGAGCCTTATTTTTCTTTACATTGGGTTGTTTATTCCATTTTCCCTTTTTCTTCATCTATACATTTTTGTCTTTAGATGAAGAAGGGACAGACTTCTTTTTGTCAGTGGGTTTCGTTCTTGACGAAGAATCTTTTAGAAATTTCTTTTGACATGAAACAACATTTGCTTCACTCTCTTTTAATTGCATCATTGACTGATAAGTCTACAGTTTGTTCAATAAAGTAGTCAAATTGTAACTTATCTTATTCATTACAACATTAGTACGAAAAGTTAGGTAACTCTTTGAGAGAGACTCTATTATCATACTGACTTGGTAGTTTTGTCTATAATAGCCCCGTGAGCTTCAACGACATTAAAATGAACCATCATGTCTATGACATGTTCCTGGACATTGGTTCCATCTTTCATTCTCGAGTTATAAACATATTTTATTGTCTAGTGTCGAACAGAAGATGATAGTTGCCCAAACATATCCTGTAATGACGCCATAATTTCACGGGCTCTAAGCATGGGATCATGTTTCTTGTTGAGCACATCAGATATGCTCGCTAAGATATAAGCCCTAGCCTTTTCATTCGCCCTCACCCACCTAGCATATGCATCCCAAGTGCTTCGATTTTCCATCAAACTAGGAATAGGAGGACATTCCTTCATTAACACAAACCTCAAATCATCAACTACTAATATCGTGTTTAAATTTGACTTCCAGTTGGAATAACCCTCTCCATTACATTTGTTAGAAGCTAGAAGTTGTATGATCGAGTTTGACATGCTAAAAAATAAACAAATTCTATTATTAAAGTGCATCTAAATCCAAATTTTAGAAAAAACTAATAAAGTACCCATAGATCTTTATTTGTCTACAACGAAACTATAGTGATTTAGAATAAGTGCTACCTGAGGCGGTCAAATATCCATTCACTAAAGCAAGACATTCTTGACTAAATACTGTCTCTAGAACAACTCATATTTCGATAGTCATTTAGCTACCATTTTTTAGTCAAGAACTTACTAACATTTAGTAATTCTATAAGTGTGACCCACCATTTTCAGATCTTATAGAACAGTATGAACATGCCCCCGAATTGGAAGACAATATGCATGGCAGAACTATAAGACCCTATTCATTTCTGAAGCTTGGGTTCTTCCGAATCCTATGTTACAACCTTTTAAAGGGATCGCTGCTGTTAACAACTAGCTAGTGCCACCTAAAAACAACAACAAGCACAACATAAGAATCTCATGGTTCAAACTAATGGAGGAGACTGTAGGATACGTTGACACATTTCCTTCACCCACTTACTATGAACTACTTCTCTCATTCACATTGTTATTGACCCATGCAAACACTTTCTGAATGGAGCAGTCGAGGAAAAATCGACACGAAGCCAAGCATGGATCTCATGGTGTGAACTCTTGAGGACATGAGAACTAAAAATGATATATCATATATATTGTTAATCTCCCACTGAAGTGTTCTAAATGTTTTGGATATTCTTTGACTTAGGTTTGTTACGAGTAAATTTTAAACAACCTAAGTTTATGTGTTTATCATCTAAGTATAATGTTTATATTTGGATTTTAACCTACGATGTCTAGGTTAAAACTAATTTTATACCTCACACCGCTCACGCATGCCCATATAACTGGTTATCAATTCTCGTTATTTCAATCATAATCTCTAGGTAGGAGGTGTTACATAAACCGTCAACTTAAGTACCCCCAACCTTAGATAGGATTGTGAATTGATTGAGTTTGTAACCAAATTTTATAAGATAACAACCTATTTTAACTATTAAAACAAGTTGTTGATGTAACCAAATTTTATAAGATAATGACCTATTTTAACTATAAAAAAAGTTGTTAATCTAAGTGAGCATGCTTTTTTTATCTTTGTTATGGATTTTAATTACAAAAATAGATATACTAAACATCCATAACATACATCAAAGGCATTCAACTTTTAACATAACCTTTATATTAAAACTATTGAAACCCTGTACATGCATACTATACATTATAATAATTTTATAACATACTTTAATGCATGTAACATGCTTCCTATGTTGGGATTTTTAATTCTGGCATACTTTATGCATATATAAAAATTATCTAATTATAATATACATCAAATGCATAAATAATTAAACATAAAACTGATATGGTTCTTGGTTTTGGCATTTCAAAGAAAATAAAAGCATAACTATTACATAAAACAACAAAACCGGCTTAAAAAACTTATGGACTGCTCGGACCGCCTTGAACTGGGAAAAACTCATCGAGTATCAACAAGCAACTAGTATCGAGTATGCTAGTGTGCATCCAGTATGACATCGAGCATTATCGAACACCAAATATTTCACAAAAATACCATCGAGTAGATGCCATCGACCATCGAGTAGGGCATCATGCATTGAGTATTGAGTACTTCATGAAATATCATCGAGTAAATGCTATGATTACCATCGAGTATGGCATCGAGCCTCGAGTATTTCATGAAATATCATTGAGTAAATGCATCAAGTACCATCGAGTATGGCATGGAGCATCAAGTGTTTCATGAAATATCATCGAGTACTATCGAGTATGGCATCGTTCATTGAGTATTTCATGAAATATCATCAAGAATGCCTTCAAGTATCCCATCGAGCATCCAGTATCTGGCAGAAATTCGAATTTCTAGTTCCTGCTGCTTTGACCTTCTTCACTTCTTTCTTCAATTACATCCTAATAGCGACTCTAATGACTCCAAATGAATTACAGACTCTTAAACACATATTAAGGCCCATCAAATAAGAGACAATTGCAAGAGTTACAACATAATTTAAATGATTCAAATGCCAAAACATTGAAAAATCATATCAGTACACCATTTTCATACAGTTCATGAAAAACACCCACTAAACTCAAATTAACAACAATTGAGTGCTTAAATCATGCTCTGATACTAATTGTTAGAGTATATTAATGTGCAGCAGAAGAAAAACATAATCAATAAACACTCTAATCATACTTAATTTGAGTTTAAACATGCTTCAAAGAAACAGTTACAGAAGAATGTTTGCGGAGCACAATACCTTTGAAGTATCCTCTTCAAGTCCAGCTGAGTTCCACATGAATGAGCTTCAATCTTCAAGTAGACTACCACCAAGAGTGTCAATTCTGAGCACAAACATGAGTGCTCCCCTTCAAGTCTGGTGATTTCAAACATCCCATGAGTTTTACGTCGACCTGCCCATAACCTCCAATCATAACCATCCTTCCACTATTTGCATCTCACATATTAAATATCTTGATTTGATTCTACTATGACAATCTCAAAGTGTTTTGTCACGCAATATTCTTTTACAGTAAGTTGTAAATCTTCTTTAGTAACAAATGACATTCCTTTTGTCTTAAACTAGAATTATCTACATATTTACTCTTTTCCTCCAATGTTGACCCTCGTTCACAGATTGAATTAATAATTTCTCAATCTATTTGTGTGAACATTTTTTACAGTACCAACTCAAGATCATGTTCCCCACTTCTATCGTTTCCAAATAATTCATCAACTTCTACATCAATATCACTGTCTCCATCATTTCTAGGTTCAAGAATGACCAAATTTTTAGGACACATCGACATATTTACTCAAATTTTTACATCTATTATAGTTGACAAAAAAAAAAATGTTAATACAACAAAAAGTTTATTTCTTCTTTTAAGAAGTCCAAATAAATTAATACTTCAAGCAATCCAAATATTTTTTATGACTAGTCCAAGCAGTCCAAATATTTTCTTAAATCAACCCAAATTTAAATGAAAAAAAAAAATCGTATACACTTCAATCAAATGAAACATTCCAATTGTCACTTTAAAAAAATCGACGGTCCAAGTTATGATATTCAACTACAGAAACAAGTAATTAGCCCAAATCTAAGATCGATGGAGTATACACTTAAATCAGCCCAAATAAAAACAAAATAGTAGATATATGGAGGAATCTCTATTTTTTATGCACAATCTCATATATTGGAAAAAAACAAATAAATAAATTTTACCTACGGTAGACAGTAGATCGGTGGGCAGTAGATTGGCGGACGACGGCAACAACAAGATCGGCGAACAGTGGCAACAACAAGATCGGCGAACAATGGCAACAATTGATCGGCAGACGGACCGGCGGTTGTGAGAGAGGAAGAAAGTTGAAAAGTTTTGGATGGGAAGAAATGGAAGGGGTCATAGGTTTATTGGGACCAGTAAGTCGTATATCCGATACATGACTTAGGATAATCGTGGACCCCGTCCATGATTACCTAGTCAACGTTGCATGACTGTCCATGTGGCAGTCTGCGTGTGCCAGGTCACTACCAATTTCACGCGTCTGGAAGGAAGTCGTGTACCGGGTACACGATTTAGGGCTAATCGTATACCGGATCCACGATTACAAAACCTATTTTTGACAATAATTTGAGTCCAATCCTATTTTTGTTAATAGTTATTAAACTAACATTATTTAAAAAAAAAAATCCATTATTCACGTCGTTCCTTCCAAAAGAAAGATGTATACTTTTTGAAAGAATGTCAAATCGTCTTTATACTACTTTTTGTTTATCTTTTTCTGGAAAGCTTTACTACTTTTCTAATTTGCTTATGCATGGTGGTTTTCTAATATTGAATAGTACAACTAATTGTGTTATGAAATTTAATATGATAATGGTTAAGACTTAAGAGTTTAAAAATAAGAAAAGTTGGTAATATTTTCACGTTAGAAAAAGTAGTGGTAGTTAATTATATTGCTAGCAATATTCCGGACCACAAATTATTTATTTATTTATTATTTTTTTAAATACAAGAACTGCGAAGATGGATGATGATCAAGCCTTTGACCTCTAGCGAGAAAGATCATGTCAATTACCATTAAGTTAAACTCATTTGACTTTAATCAAAGCTTCAATTATTATAAAAGAAAAAAAAAAGAAAATCAAAGCTCCAGTGATGATTTTTTTTATTTTTTAATTTTGACAATATGTGGGACAGAGTAATCCAATCTATGGCCTCAAAGTCGACAGTATAACTTTTATGCCAACTAAACTATGCTCATGTTGGCTTTAGTAATGAGATTTAATTAGTATATATATACGTGTGTATTATTATCTATGCTATCTAAAGGGGACTTAGGAGGAAAAACTTTTGATTTTCCTTGTTGCTCTTTTAGTAGATGATTATTATGATATATTAAGTAATTTTAATAATAAAGATTAATTAAATAATTTATTTATTTTGTTTATTTATTTCAAAATAATATACTCATTATTTTATTTGTTTAATATTGCTTGAACAATATTTATTTATTTCAAAATAGTATAATGATTTTTAAATCTAATTTTAACATGTATCACATCAAAATTATAAACCACAAATCTAAGGCCCCATTTGATAACTATTTTGTTATTTGTTTTTGTTTTTATAAAATTAGGCCTATAAACACTACTACCACCTCCAAATTTCTTTCTTTATTATCTACTTTTTGCCAATGGTTTAAAAATCCAAGCCAATTTTTTAGAACTAAAAAAAGTAGCTTTCAAAAAGTTGTTTTTGTTTTTGGAATTTAGCTAAAAATTAAACCATTATACTTAAGAAAGTTACAAATTATTGTAAGAAATATAGATGAAATCGAAAATTAAAAACCAAATACTTACCGAACAAGACTTAAATTAATTTTGTAAAATCAAATTAAGATTTTAAATCTAAATTTTCTCTAAAATAGCCAACTTAAACATTCAGTTTCCATTAGATATCCCCTATTCTTCTTTCCTCTTCCTTTTCTTCCTCCTCTTCTTCTTTTTTGTTTTAATTTTAATTTTGTTAACCGCGTTGTCTATTTTAATTTTATATAGAAACTATTCCGTAGCATACAAGTATGTTTTAAAAAAAAAATTATTAACATTATTCCACATTTTTGTGTTTTTTTTTTTTCATACTCTACAACAAAGATTTAGTATAATTGATGCATATACAAAATGTTCAAAAGGCGTTCCATATATTTTTTTCATACATTGATTTCCTTCATTATTTATTTAATGATGAATTTGAGTGAAATCAAATGTAATATTGATTTTGTCTTTTATTTTTTTGAAGGAAGGAGAGAAGAAGAGGATATCGAATCATTTTTAAAAACCAATATCAATTTTTTTTTCCTTTTTTAGCGTTGTCATAATTTTTTTTCAATTGAAAATTTCAATAACATATTAGAATAAGTGAGAAAATTATTTTAATAAACTTTTCAGAAGTATTAACCATCATACATAAAAGAGAGGATTAATTTTATTAAACAAACGACATTATTATCGATATATAATAAAATCATATATCAACTTTTATAAAGAGATATTTTTAAAATTTATAACACGTATATCAGACGTAGTAATAAATTAGTTATTTATAATGTAATAACTTTTTAGCTCCATTGTCACAGAATAACATCTTTAAACATGTTTGCTTTATTTGAATAATGCGAAATACCTTATAGAATCTTGACTTGTTTTTCATTTCACATTTATGTTGAAAAGATATGTTTTATGAACATAGAGGAAAAACATGACATGTTCTCTTAGATCCTATTTAAAGGATCCTTTCAAGAATAAGTTTAGAACAGAGATGGTTAGTACAATGGCTAATTTCATGGTACAATTATATATGTTGAGAGTAAAAAGTAAATGAATCTACCACACAACAACACAAGTCACATACAATGTTGTAACAAGATGAATAACAAGTATGTAGATTAAATAATAAGTAGAAATAGGGAAACATAGAGATGGGTAATCCAGTTTGGTGCAATAGCACATACGTCTCGAAGGCAGTACCTAAAGAAAAGAAACTTCACTAATAAAGAGTTAAGCGATTACAACAAAGTATTTATCTGTTAAATATCTTCTACAGTGACTCACGTACAACATACCCCTAAGTGAAAATAATTTAGGCTACCCCTAAGTTTGTGAATCCCTCTCAGTTGTTGTAATGATCTTTTCTCATTTTATATGATGACTACCTTAAACAAACTTAACAAATATGAATAACTTCGCTCTTACTCACAATTGTATATGAGTCATGAACTCAACAACCTAATATAATTAACTATGAGTAACACCATCAAACAGTGAGGTTCACACACAACTCTAGCAATAAATATATCAAACTTTTCTTCACAACTTGTATGTATGCAACTCTCACAATACATGTAGCAAAAGTAGTAACCAAAAAAGAGATGAGCCTCGAATATATAACAAGTGGTTTTTAAGAAATCTTTCAAATATAAACAAAAATTCTTTCTGCAACCAGAAAGGAAAATATCTAGGCTACACAACAAAATCGGGTTCGATAAACAAGAAAAATATTTCCAGACAAATTCTACAAATATTGAGACAACATGCTTGACGAAACAGAGAACATGATACAAAACATATTATCAAACATCTTACCTATAAGAAAACGATAGTCAATGTAATTGTAGTAATAGAGAGATAAAAATGAAAATAGTAATAGTCATGGAAATGACTAGGCCAAACATTTTGTAGGTGTGATGAACTTGATAAAGAGAGATTGTTATGCAAATTCCCAACATTAATTATTTAAGAGTTGCACCATGAATTGATGAGATTTTGAACAACCCACCCAAGCATGACAAATATTTGATCTTAAAACTAGTATGTGGATTCTTAAAAATATTGTAACAATATAATACTTGCTAGTTTTGATAATGAAAATGAGTATCTACCTCATATCTTCATTAATTTTTTTGTATAACCAAGTTGAAAATTAAAAAAAGATAGTTAAAAAAGTTTTGAAAATGTTCATGCACGTTGAGAATAACAACATCATGAAAACAAGGAAGAAGGAAAGAAAATTTTAAAGAGCTATGACAAAAGTGTTCCATTGCCCAACAAACCATGAAATTCAAAAGGCTATTCAAAGGGAATTTTTCCTTAGATGCACATATAAAAATAGAATTTTGGTCTTAGTTGGTGGAGTTTTAGTTTTCTAAATTTGTCCCCGTCGTTGTTATATAATAATATCACCTATTTTTAATTTTTTTTTAAACATAGCCTGTAATTATATCTTAGATAAGAAAAGTCAACTAACTATAAATGGCTTACATGTAGATTGAGCCCAACAAGAAAGGTAGCATGAGAGATTCAAGATAGTGATATTGGTACATTGAACAACTCCTTGAAATCCTTAAATTTTGGGGGAAAAGAAAACTAAGATTGCAAAAATTGCATTTATTTCAATTGTGGACACAGGACCATGCATTTGATATTTATTAATTTATTTATTGCTATTATTATTTTGTCAAAACCTTCTAATGGAAAAAATACAAAAGGTAGTTTGTTATATTTTTATAGATGTTTATTTTCAAATCCTCAACAATAGTTTTTACATTTTACATGAAGTTTTATGTTTTCTTTTCTTTTTTTTTTAGTACACATAAAGCTTTATGTATAATACTATAATAGGTTGACTAATTTGTAGGCCTATAGACGAAATTAAATAATAAACTATAGGGTAATTGTAATTGGTAGCATTTTTAGGAATAATAACCATATGTATAACATCATTTAAAAAAAAATTGTAAATATCGTTGATAGGCAGGAAGGAGGATCAGACTTCGGACGAGTCGGGTGCAGGGACGGCAAGTGCGTGTACAAATCTGATGTCAAACCAAGTTGGACGTGGGTCGAGTTGACGGATCACGAACCGGGTCTGGAGTTGCTACACGCATCACACCACGTCTCGTGGGTCTGGCGCCACTCCGGTTCTAGACCATGTCTAGAAGTAACTTTCGGGTTTGTGAGCTTTTCTCCACCAAAAATGAAGTTGTCCTCTTTGCCGGAAACGAGCAACTATAGCCTAAGAACAACTTTATTGACTCTAGAAAATTTACAGACCCTTTGCCATACATTAAAGCTCATATACATGTCAGCATTTATAAATTTCAACAAGAAATTAAAAGAAAACTAATGCCAAAACCGTAATATATCCACTTTAGCTCACAATTCAATCAATAAATGAAAAAAACACCCACCAATATGCAATAGAACGTTATAAGCACGCTCTAATACCAATTGTTGGAATATAAAGAACACATGCAATAGCGGACACGAAGATCGATAACATTCTAGTTACATAAAAAAAGAATAATCATGCATAAAAGATTAGAAATTACAACCTTTGTAGAATCTACCGCAATCTTCCTCTCCCGAGCTCAATTGACACCACCAACAGTAAATCCTCACTATTCTTTGATTAAAGAACACGGTTGTGGGATCATTTTATTAGTGAACTAAAGGGAATTTCACTCTAGTAAAGTAGAGATTAAAAAGATTTTGGTGGAAAAGTAAAGTCAAAGTCAAAGAAACATTGGTTCTTACAAAAATCAAAAACCAAACCTTTTATAGACAAATTATATGCAAAATTCTATCTTGCATGTCTTCCACCTCAAACTCCACTAGCATGTAATCTTTAGGTGTCAAGCTTTGGAAGTGCCACTTAAAAGTCCACTTAGTTAGTGGAAAAATCCAATTAAAAAATAAATAAATCAATTTTTTTGAAAAAAAACATTTCCATAATTTAGAAAATATTTAAAAAAAAAATTTAATATCAAAAATTTAATATTTTTTACACCTGACTTTGATTAATCATATTAATCAAGTTTAAAAAACACTTTCATGCTAATATTAAAGAATAATCCCAAAAATAATTAATTAATAAATTAATTATTTAATTATAAATTATATCTCATATAAAATACAATTTTCCCTAAAGCCCGAATTTGAACATTTCAAATTCTTACTTCACTTAGTTATTCAATTTTTTCCGTAGTGAGCTAGCAAAGAGACCCGATGGACATACAGATCATGGGTTCCAATGATTCGAGACCAACCGGTCAAACTTTTTAACCTACTTGATCAACTTTTGTTAACTAATAGGACTGTCCATTATAGTATGTAGTTACACTCCCCTTACTATAGATATATTATGTATTCATTTGATATAACCGTCATCGATAAATTGATACTTCACAGGTTGCAACCTCAGTTAGGTCAATTACCATTTTACCTCCGAGTTACATCTTTTCTCCTTAAGTACTATTGTCCCTCTAATGAACAACTGATTTAGGATCTTAATCACTGCATCCATTCCCTCCCAGGCCAACGAGAAGATGGGGCCCCTTGTTCAAGACCTGGGATCAGCCTTTAAGGAAACAAGCTTCTACTATCCCTAAAATGGGTAGGAGAGAATTCCATCTTGCAAATTCTATGTCCCTATCTATCTACCCATCCTTATCCCGGATAAGGGAGGCATATTGAGCAGCGCTATTAAGTTTGCCCTCACCTATGCAGATCAAGGGACAATCGCAAATAAATAGGAGTTCACAGACATCTCAAGATTTAGATCATGTTATCTAGGTCATCAAGAAGTGAAATTAATTAGTGTTAACAGTAAACGGTATTAATACATAACAACGATTATTTCGTGGTCTGGCTTACACAATCTCATCATGTAGAACACCCTCGCTCACATGTCTCTACATGAACAAACTAATCACAACGTTTAGAACATTTTACAACATTTGTAACAATCATAAAGCGGGTTGTATTCAATTGTATCTCCAAAAATAGGTACATAACCTAATCCAAGTACCTATGAAGCACAGATACTTCATGTGAGGTAAAGAATCAGTATCAGACACGTATTGGATACCGATACTTCCAGATACTTCACAGATACGTATATGACACGCGATTTGTCGTATCTATATTTGCAGATACTTTTCAGATACGTATCTGACACGCGATTTGACGTATCTATTTCTATGCATACTTTTTTTTTTTAAAAGAAAAAAGACAAGTAACTCATATAATCTTTTCCAATTTAAAATTAGGGAACCTATTTAAAAAGCTCGCTATTCGAGTTCAAAACTAAAAGAAAAATAAATAAATAACGGACCAAACCATAGACTAGAATAATCTAATCTCCATCTTCACATTTGAGTCCCCACAAAGTCCACCAAAATATAAATCATTTAGATGTCTTCAACAATAAGTTATTCGTTTATCTTCATACTTCTCTCTCTAATCTTTTCTTCTTCTTCTTTGCAATATGAGTCACTTTTCTATTGTATTTTATTAAATATTATACTTCAACATCTTAGATGTTGCTTTTTTTGTATTGTATTTAAGTGTTTGTATTCTATTTTGTGCTATTGTTATTAACTTGTATACTAAATTTATCTATATCCTAGATTTTTTTTAAAGAAAAAATGTATCTTCAACGTATCAGTATCCTCCATTTTTAGAAATATATATATATTAAAAAATATATAAAAAAAAGTAACGTATCCTTAGACGTATTTGTATCTTAGTTGTTTAGAAATTGACGAATCGACGTATCTGATCATATCCGTATCGTGTAGCCATATCTGTATCTGTGCTTCATAGCCAAGTACTATAGACGGTTTAGGTTAGTTTACTCGAACTTGATCTAGTTTATGTCTCCACATAAAGTCCAAGTATTCATAACAATAGCCAAAGATTCGAAGTTTATTGGATTTAGAGTTATTAAACAATCAACAACATTTGTCTGAATAAACTTCATATATGTTTGTTGTTTACAAACTACGAGTTTTATGACATACAACCCAACACAAACATAGCCCAAGTAGGAGATTGTTAGATTTATTTTAATAATAATATGTTTAATTAAAGTATGGACTATGTATGTGAATTAATAATTTATCATATTGGGCTATATTATTAGATTGGGCCCTATTATGTGATCTAATTAGTTAAGGCCCTAAATTCCTAATTGAGTATGGACTTAATGGGTAGAAACTCATTCCTAGTTAATTAGGGTTCAATTAGAACCCTAATTAACCCTAATTGAACTAGTATATAAAGAGATCTTAGGGTTATGGTCCCCAATATACCAAAACAATAACCACTCAATTTTTCTTGAATCCCATCTAGAAAGAGATCCCACTAATGACATTCAGAGTTTTGGTTAAGAAAGACTATAGTCATCTTAAAGTCGTCGTCATCTTGAAGCCATCATCAATCAAAATGGAATCTAGTATGTTATTTATTCGTGAGAATTTGGCATGAATGATCCTAAGGCTAAATTTATTTAATATAGATTTAAATATTTATGCTATCATGATGAACTTGATAAAGAGAGAGATTGTTATGCAAATTCCCAACATTAATTATTTAAGAGTTGCACCCATGAATTGATGAGATTTTGAACAACCCACACAAGCATGACAAATATTTGAGCTTAAACTAGTATATGAAGTCTTAAAAATAATGTAACAATATAATACTTGCTAGTTTTGAGAATGAAAATCAGCATCTACCTCATATCTTCATTAACTTTTTTGTATATCAAAGTTGAAAATTAACAAAGGATAGTTAAAAAAGTTCTGAAAATGTTCGTGCATGTTGAGAATAACAACATCATGAAGACAAGTAAGAGGAAAGAAAATTTTAAAGAGCTAAGAAAAAAGTGTTCCATTGCCCAACAAACCATGAAATTCAAAAGGCTATTCAAAGGGAATTTTTCCTTAAATACACAAACAAAAATAGAATTTTGGTCTTAGTTGGTGGAGTTTTAGTTTCCTAAATTTGTAAACATAGCTCGTAATTATATCTTAGATAAGAAAAGTCAACTAACTATAAATGGCCTACATGTAGATTGAGCGCTACAAGAAATGTAGTATGAGAGATTCAAGATAGTGATATTGGTACATTGAACAACTCCTTGAAATCTTTAAATTTTGGAGGGAAAAGAAAACTAAGGTTGCAAAAATTGCATTTATTTCAATTGTGGACACAGAACCATGCATTTGATATTTATTTATTTATTTATTGCTATTATTATTTTGTCAAAACCTTCTAATGGAAAAAATACAAAACGATAGTTTGTCATATTTTTATAGATGTTTATTTTCAAATCCTCATTAATAGTTTTGACATTTTACATGAAGTTTTATGTTTTCTTCCTTTTTTTTTGGGTACACATAAAGCTTTATGTGTAATACTATAATAAGTTGACTAATTTTTAGGCCTATAGACGAAATTAAATAATAAACCATAGGGTAATTGTAGTTGGTAGCATTTTTAGGAATAATAACCAAGTGTATAACATTATTTAAAAAAAATTGCAAATATCATTGATAGACTTTTACCAATGATATGGTCTATCACTGATAGACTTTTACCAGTGATATGGTCTATCACTGATAGACTCCTACCAATAATATTGTCTATCACTGATAGACTATTTAAATTTGGTCATATTTGCAAATTTTTTTACATTATATTATACCTGCTAATACTTTCATTCTAATGTCTATATTTGCAACTGTCTCTAAACTATATCATTATTATAAAAAGTGGCAATGGACAAGAGTATCCTGATTGATTTGATCATAGCAACAGGTGAGAAAGTTTCTTCATAGTCCACCCCCTCAACCTGGGTATAATCCTTTACTATTAACCGTGCTTCATAGGTTTGTACCTTCTCCATATTGTTTCTTTTACGCTTATAGATTCCCTTACAATCGATAGATCTTACCTCATCAGGTTTATCTACAAGTTCTCAGACCCAATTAAAGTACATAGACTATCTCAAGGTCCATGACTTTGATCCACTGATCTCGATCAAGATCATCCATTGCCTGTTTATATGTTAATGAATTCTCTAAGCTATCATCAGGTATGTTGACTTCAGTTTCAGTTAAACTCATATAGCGGTCAGCCTTTCTCACAACCCTCCCTCTACGTCGCGGCTCTATCAATTCTTGAGTAAGATGTGATGGACCAGACGTCCTTGATCTATCTACAATTCTTGTTGATGAACAAGGCTGACCAACAACTTTTGTTGATTCATCTATAGCATTATTTGAAATCTCTTATGATACTAGTTTACTGCTATTGCGATTGGTGTCCTAATTCTCCCAGAGTCTCGTAGTTTGTAAACTGTACACATTGTTATGAATAAAATAAGAGTTATTTTATTTGACATATACTCATATCCAATAAACATAGCTCCATGGTTATTTTATGTAAACTTAAGCATGTATATGAGATATACAAGTGGATCATAACTTAAGTGATAATCTAAAAAGGTCTGTAGTATAAGGATTAAGGAGGGATGCCTGATCCTAGTGAACTTCTGCCTTTTAGGGTGGTCCTTTGATTAGTATAGGTGAGAGTGCTAGATTGCCAACTCACAAAGCCTACCTTTTTAGGGATTTGTCTGATTTGAGAGCTGGGAACTCAGTTACACAAGATGGAGTTCACTCTTTCCTCAAAGCAAGGGTAAGTAGATAGATTTCTCCCTTAAGGGCTGACTTTGGATCTTGAACATAGTAAGACTATGATTTATGTTCATTAGAGGGATCATTGGTACTTAAGGAGTTAGATGTAACTATAGAGGCATAACGGTATATTGGCCTGGTTGTACTTACGAGTGATCTGTGAAGGATTATCGCATTGTTGATTGGTTGATATGGACACAAAATATATTTGTAGTAAGAAGAGTGTAGTTGTCAATCTTTAGTGGAGTGTCTGGCAGTTAACGAATGGTGGATCCTGTTACTAAAGAGTTTAATCAGTTATTCACGTACCGTTGGAGCTTCAAGCTATAAGTCCATAAGGTCACCTTGGTAGCTCAATGGATTAAAGTTGAGAATCAGTTCTTGAGGTTGATTTGAAATGTTCAAATTGACAAGAAGAAATTCGATTATATATGATATGATCGGTGTGATGTATGAGATACATCAAGTGGAGGATTAATGTAAATGAGATTTACATTAAGTACCATAAAATATAAAAAGAATTATGGTTTATATGTTTCATGAGATGAAATAATAAGACTATAAGTTATAAATATAATATGGTAAGTTGGTTATCATGTATATTTATAATAATATTAATTATTGGATAATTATATCTTTTTCTCTACTAACCAATGAAGTGGGAGGTTATTTGTGGTTTTATGATAACCGTGAAATAAAAGGAAAAATGTTTTTCTAAATTTAGAAGAGTTGCTATTCTCGAAAAGAACTCACGCAATTGCTATCAAGTGAAATGGTTTCACTAAACGATAGCTGAAAGAGAGACTAAACGATTGTGGAGTGTTACTATACAATAGTTCACTCAGCTGGTCGTAGCTAAACGATCGCAGGGCATTTGCTATACGATAAGTTGCCTTCTTCTACATGATTGAGCATTCGTCTATACGATAGACTCTTCTCATCTCCCACTTGCTCAATCGTCTACACGATTGTTATTCCTTCGGTCTCTTCCTCTAACCAAGTCCACACAGAGCCCACACTTCTAGATTCTCACACCGAGAATACCAAGGTAACCATTGTGGTGGTTTCCTCACTCAACTTGACTGAGTTCGAAGTTTTGGAGGCTATTCGTTGTGTGTTCGTCGTGTTTGTGTGGTGGTTGCTGTTGATCATACTGTGTTGCGGTCGTTGTGTTTAAGTGTTTGAGTGTTCTATCTCAGAGACTGAACGAGCATTCGTGATCGAAAGAGTTTGAAGAATGAGTCTTCAAAGGCATGTATTTGTTATCCCTTGATTATCTAAAGCATGCTATAATTTCGTATTGTGATTGACCTATTAGTTTCCGTTTCTTGTACTGTAATTGTATATGTTCAATATCGAATGGAATTTGGAACAATCATTCTGCTGCTCATGGAAATCCTCATGTCTGATTTCTTTCAACTACGAGGTTTATGATCTCGAATGTGGCCTTTATCGATACAATTACCTTATCATCCTGAGGATCATAAAATTGACCACCTTTCATTCCTTTAGGCTAAGCTACAAACATGCATAATTTTAATCAGTGTTCTAATTTCTTTGGATTTTGCACCAAACGTGTGTTGGGTAACCCCAGATCAAAAAATGATGTAAATTAGCTTTACGTCCTATCCATAGCTCATAAGGTGTATCTGAAACACATTTAAAGGGAATGTTATTCAAAATGTAAGCTACAGTCTCTACTGCATACCCTTAGAACGAGTTAGGCAACTGAGCATAACTCATCATGGACTGAATCATGTCCAACAAGGTTTTGTTTCTTCGTTCAGATACACTGTTTTGCTGAGGTGTTCCTGGTGCAGAGAGTTGTTACTGAATCCCATGTTCTATCATATAGTCCTGGAATTTCAAGTCCAAATACTCCTCATCTCAATCTAATCGAAGTATCTTAATAGATTTACCTAATTGGTTCTCAACCTTGATCTTAAATTCCTTGAAATTTTTTAACAGCTTCAAACTTAAAATGAATTAAGTAAAGGTAACTGTACCTTGAATAATCCTCTATAAAGCTAATGAAATATTCATAACCTCCTCATGCTTTAACACTGATCGGTCTACAGAGGTTTGAATGCACAAGCTCTAAGGTTTCTTTAGCTCGACCACCTTTCCAGAAAAATATCTTTTGTTAATTTTTCCTTCAAGACATGACTCACATGGCTCGAAAGAGACATCTTCTAACTTGTTTAGAAGTCCATTATTAGCCAGTCTCTCGATCCTATTGAGATTAATGTCGCCAAGCCTCAGTTGATAAAGATAGGTACTTTGGAAAATGTGTTGTCTTTTTCTTTGAGTTTCAACTGTTTTAAACATTTTTGTGTTATATACAGCTTCAATTTTAGATGGTTTTAACTTATATAAGTTACTTTCTAAGTTTGAAAAACATATTTGTATACCTCTTTTTGTAATGAACGCTTCATTAAAACAAAAATTTACATTGTAAAAATGTTCCAACAAACAGAAAATAAATATCAAATTTCTTTTACAAGAAGATATATAAAGAACATTTTCTAAACACAAATATCTATTTCTAAAAGTTAACTTGAGAGCTCCCACTACTTTTGCTGAGATACGCTCCCCTGATCCAATCTGGAGAGTAATCTCATATTCTTCAAGCTGCCTTCAGGAACTAGTTTCTTGAAAAGAAAAACAAACATGATTAGTGGCCCCTGAATCCAATATCCAGGTAAAATCTTCATTGTCCACTATACATGTTTCAATAACTTGTTTCAATAACTAGTAAATCTAAATTACCTTGTCTTCCTTTTTCAGTTTTCTTCTCGGTAAGAAATTTAGGACAATTTTTTTCCGATACCCATTTTCATTGCAATAGAAACATTTTCCTTTGGCAACTTCTTTTTTGCCTTTTTGTGCAACTAGAACCTTCCCCTTCCTAGTTTTCTTTTTTCTTTTGAATACCTCTAGTCTTGGAGAAAGGAGGGCCAAATTTACTCCCAAAAGATGAATTTTTCTAGGGTTTCCTTTTGAAGTGGAAGCAACATTTGCTTCTGCCTCTGAACCTTTATTTTTCAATAAAGATTCATAAATCTGGAGTTTGTTGAGAAGAGTCATCAAGTTATACTCTATCTTATTCATCATGGTATTCGTTTTGAATTGAAAATAACTCTTTAGAAGAGACTGCATGATGAATCCAACTTGACTCTTCTCATTCATGACGGCTCCGTTCACTTCTTCAATATTGAAATGAACCATCATGTTCAAGACATGTTACCTTATGGAGGTTCCTTCCTTCTTTCTGCAATTGTAAACAAATTTAATTGTGTCATGCATGGCAGATGTGGACAGTTGTCCACGTAGGCCCTGTAAAATGTCCATGATCTCTCTTGTAGTAGCTAACCTCTCATGTTTCTTAGACAATACATTAGATATACTGGCTAAAATATAAACCCGAGCCTTCTCATTAGCTTTGACCCATCTGTCATACGCATCCAAAACTGTTTGGTTTGCGTAGGGACCAGGGGATGGAGGACACTTCTCCATTAAAACGAATTGGAGATCATCTATTACTAGTATCATGTTAATATTCGATTTCCATGTTTCGTAATTATCGTCGTTAAATTTTTCTAAAGCTAGTAATTGTATAATTGATGTTGATATTGCTAGAAAAGTAAACAAATTATTAAAGAATTGATTTAACTCTTTTTAATCTAATTTATTTAGCAAAAATAATGTACTCATTCTCATTATTCTTTTACTATGATACTTCAGTGAGTTAGAATAGCCCCCATCGAAGGGCAGTCGACTACTCTTTTACTGAATCAAGACATTCTTGACTAAATACAAATACTAGAATAAATCTTATCCTTATAGTACTTAGTTACCATTTATTTGGTCAAGATCTTTACTAACACTTAGTAAGTCTTATAAGTGTATACCCACCACTTTTAAGTTACAGAGATCAGAATCAAACAAGCCCTCAAAGGAGAAACAAGTATTTGAAAATGGACCTAAGTAACCCTATTCATTTCTGGAGTTCATGATGTTTCGAATACTATGTTACCCTCCGAAGTTATAGTTGTCGCTAAACGACTAGTAAAGGGTTGCATAAAGCCAACCAGTGGACGCAATATAGAAACCTCACAGAGTGACTTAATGGAAATGTTTTATTGATCCATGCAAAAATTTTCCGAAGGGAGGTTGCCACTAATAGCAACTCGAAGCAGAGCATGGATCTCACGGTGTGAATCTTAGGGATGTGAGAGCCAGAAATAATATATCTCATATACTATTAATCTCCCACTGAAGTGTTCTATTTTATAAAAGATTGGGTATTTACTTGGTTATTAACCAGCTAATATTAAACAACCTAAGTCTAAGTGATTTTTCCTAGTATAACTCTTATACCAGGATTAACCTATGATGTCTAGGTGATAAACCAATTTTATTAGCTTACACCACTCATGCATGCTCATAAAACTAGGGTTATTGACTTAGATGCCAATTTGATTTCTAGGTAGGAGGTATTCCGTAAACCATCAACTTAAGTACCTACAACCTTAGACAAAATCTCCCCGGGTAAGTAAACAACTCTTGTTTTACAAGTAATCGACCTATTCTAACTCTCAAAGAACGACGATTGAAATGCACTGGTTAATCCTAGGTAAGCATGCATCTTATCTTTGTTATAGATTTCAAAAGTCCAGGTTATTCATAACAATTATAAAATAAATTATAACATTATAACCCTAGAATATTCATATATAACATGCTTCCTCAAACATACATGCTTTAATATAACACTTATATTAAAACTAAGCATGCATATTATATACATTATAACACTTATATATTATATCAAATGCATACAAGATGCTTATCCTATGGTGAGGTTTTATAAAAAAAAAACTATATAGCATATTTTATGCACACATAATTAAAATAAGATCATACATCACATGCATAAGAAATAAACAACACTAAAGTGGATAAATTTTGACATTAAAAACAAACAAACAACTAATTTATTACAAAAATCAGCAAGTATTTCCCTCGAACGGGCTTTAAACTCTTTAAACCAACCCAAATCGGCCAAAAACCACTCAAACCAACTCAGAAACTCCAAAAACCAGGTTGAATCGGTCAAACCGAACTCAACCAAGTCAACTAGACCGTTCTAGACCATCTGGATCGGCTGAGTCAACACATGCATGCACGATCAACGGGTGGAGCAGACGGGCGTGCAGGTAAGAAGGAGGATCAGACTTTGGATGGGTCGGGTGCACGAATGGCAACACGTGTATGAAGCTGATGTCAAACTAAGTTGGGCGTGGGTCGAGTTGACGGATCACGAACTGGGTCTAGAGCTGCTACATGCATCACGCCACGTCTCGCGAGTCTGGCAGCACTTCGGATCGGGTCTTCGGGTCTGGAAGTAACTTTCAGGTCTGTGAGCTTTTCTCCACTAAAAATGAAGTTGTTCTCTTTGCCGAAAACGAGCAACTATAACCTAAAAACAATTATAATGACTCTAGAAAATTTACAGACCCTTTGCCACACATTAAAGCTCATTACATGTCAGCATTTATAAATTTCAACAAAAAATTAAAAGAAAACTAATGCCAAAACCATAATATATCCACTTTAGCTCACAATTCAATCAATAAATGAAAAAACACCCACCAATATGCAATAGAACGTAATAAGCAAAATCCTATCTTGCATGTCTTTCACATCAAACTCCACTAGCATGTAATCTTTAGGTGTCAAGCTTTGGAAGTGCCACTTAAAAGTCCACTTAGTTAATGGAAAAATCCAATTAAAAAATAAATAAATCAATTTTTATGAAAAAACATTTCCATAATTTAGAAAATATTTAAAAAAAACAAATTTAATATCAAATATTAATTTTTTTTCACCTAACTTTGATTAATCATATTAATCAAGTTTAAAAAATACTTCATGCTAATATTCAAGAATGCTCCAAAAAATAATTAATTTATAAATTAATTATTTAATTATAAATTATATCTCATATAAAATACAATTTTTCTTAAAGCCCGAATTTGAATATTTCAAATTCTTACTTCACTTAGTTCTTCAATTTTGTCCGTAGTGAGCTAGCAAAGAGACCCGATGGACCTACAGATCATGGGCTCCAATGATTCAAGGCTAACCGGTTAAACTCTTTAATCTAGTTAATCAAAATTCGTTAACTAATAAGACTGTTCATTATAGCTTGTAGTTACACTCCCTTCATTGTAGATATATTATGTGTCCATTTGATATAACCGTCTCTACATGAATGAACTAATCACATCATTTTTGACACTTTACGACATTTGTAACAATTATAAAGTGGGTCGTATTCAATAGTATCTCAAAAAATAGGTGTCCAACCTAATCCAAGTACTATAGACGATTTAGGTTATTTTACTCGAACTTGATCTAGTTTATATCTCCACATAAAGTCCAAGTATCATAACAATTGCCAAGGGTTTGAAGTTTATTGGATTTAGAGTTATTAAACAATCAACAACATTTGTGTGAATAAACATCATATATGTTTGTTGTTTACAAACTACAAGTTTTAGGACATATAACCCAATACAAACATAGCCCAAGTGGGAGATTGTTAGATATATTTTAATAATAATATGTTTAATTAAAGTATGGACTATGTATATGGATTAATAATTTATCACATTGAGTTATTTTATTAGATTGGACCCTATTATGTGATCTAATTAATTAAGGCCCTAAATTCTTAAATGAGTATGGACTTAATGGGTAGAAACTCATTCCTAGTTGATTGGGGTTCAATGGGAACCCTAATTAACCCTAATTGAACTAGTCTATAAAGAGACCTTAGGGTTATCATCCCCAATATACCAAAACAATAAGCACTCAGTTTTTTTTTAATCCCATCTAGAAAGAGATCCCACTAAGGATATTCAGAGTTTTTGCTGAGGAAGACTATAGTCATCTTAAAGTCGTCATCTTGAAGCCATCATCAATCACAATTGAATTTGATATGTTATTTATTCTTGACAATTTTGCATGAATGGTCCTAAGGTTAAATCTATTAATATAGATTTAAATATTTATGCTATCATGATGAATTTGATAAAGAGAGAGATTGTTATGCAAATTCCCAACATTAATTATTTAAGAGTTGCACCCATGAATTGATGAGATTTTGAACAACCCACACAAGCATGACAAATATTTGATCTTAAACTAGTATGTGGACTCTTAAAAATATTGTAACAATATAATACTTGCTAGTTTTGAGAATGAAAATGAGTATCTACCTCATATCTCCATTAATTTTTTTGTATATCAAAGTTAAAAATTAACAAAGGATAGTTAAAAAAAAAGTTTTGAAAATGTTCGTGCACGTTGAGAATAATAACATCATGAAGACAAGGAAGAAGGACAGAAAATTTTAAAGAGCTATAAAAAAAGTGTTCCATTGCCCAACAAACCATGAAATTCAAAAGGCTATTCAAAGGGAATTTTTTCTTAAATGCACAAACAAAAATAGAATTTTGGTCTTACTTGGTGGTGTTTTATTTTCCTAAATTTGTTAACATAGCCTGTAATTACATCTTAGAAAAGAGATAGGAAAAGTCAACTAACTATAGATGGCATTCATGTAGATTAGGCCCAACAAGAAAGGTAGCATGAGAGATTCAAGATAGTGATATTGGTACATTGAACAACTCCTTGAAATCCTCAAATTTTGGGGGGAAAAGAAAACTAAGGTTGCAAAAATTGCATTTATTTCAATTGTGGACACAGGACCATGCATTTGATATTTATTAATTTATTTATTGCTATTATTATTTTGTCAAAATCTTCTAATGGAAAAAATACAAAACGTAGTTTGTTATATTTTTATAGATGTTTATTTTTAAATCCTCAACAATAGTTTTGACATTTTACATGAAGTTTTATGTTTTCTTTCCTTTTTTTTTTTTTAGTACACATAAAGCTTTATGTATAATACTATAATAAGTTGAGTAATTTGTAAGCCTATAGACGATATTAAATAACAAACTATATCATAATTATAAAAAGTGGCAATGGACAAAAGTATCCCTATTGATTTGATCATAGCAACAGGTGAGAAGGTTTCTTCATAGTCCACCCCCTCAACCTGGGTATAATCCTTTGCTATTAACCATGTTTTATAGGTTTATACCTTCTCCGTATGGTCTCTTTTACGCTTGTAGATCCACTTACACCGATAGGTCTTACCTCATCAAGTTTATCTACAAGTTCTCAGACTGAATTAAAGTACATAGACTCTATTTCAAGGTCCATGGCTTTGATCCACTAATCTCGATCAACATCATCCATTGCTTGTTTATATGTTAATGGATTCTCTAAGCCATCATCAGGTATATTGACTTCAGTTTCAGTTAAACCCATATAGCGGTTAGGCTATCTCACAACCCTCCCACTACGTCGAGCCACTCTCAATTCTTGAGTAGGATGTGATGGACCACATATCCTTGATCTATCTACAACTCTTGTTAATGAGCAAGGCTGACCAACAACTTTTGTTGATTCGTCTATAGCACTATTTGAAATCTCTTCCAATACTAGTTTACTGCAGAGTTTATGATCTCGAATGTAGTCTTCCTCTTAGAATGTGGCATTTTTTGATATAATTACCTTATCATCCCGAGGATCATAAAACTGACCACATCTTATTCCTTTAGGGTAACCTACAAACAGGCATAATTTTGATCGATATTCCAATTTCTTAGGATTTTTTACCAACACATGTGTCGGGTAAACCCAAATCTGAAAATGACGTAAACTAGCTTTACGTCCTATCCATAACTCATAAGGTGTTTATGAAACACTCTTAGAGGAAAAGCTATTCAAAATATAAGTTATAGTCTCTACTGCATATCCCCAGAACGAATTAGGCAACTGAGCATAACTCATCATGGATCGAACGATGTCCAACAAGGTTCTGTTTCTCCGTTCAGATACACCGTTCTACTGAGGCATTCCTAGTGTAAAGAGTTGTGACTGAATCCCATGTTTTATCATATAGTCCTTAAATTTCAAGTCCAAATACTCCCCACCTCGATCTGATCGAAATGTCTTATTAGATTTACCTAATTGGTTTTCAACCTCAGTCTTAAATTCTTTGAAATTTTCAAGAGCTTCAAACTTAAAATGAATTAAGTAAATGTAATTTTACCTTGAATAATCATCTATAAAGCTAATGAAATATTCATAACCTTTCCGTGCTTTAACACTCATCGGTCCACAGAGGTCCGAATGCATGAGCTCTAAGGTTTCTTTGGCTCGATGATCTTTTCTAGAAAAATATCTTTTTTTCATTTTTCCTTCGAGACATGACTCACACGGCGGTAAAGAGACATCTTCTAGCTTATTTAGAAGTTTGTTTTTAGCCAATCTCTCAATCCTATTGAGATTAATGTGGTCAAGTCTCAAGTGCCAAAGATAGGTACTTTGAAAAATGCGTTGCCTTTGTCTTTGTGTTTCAGCTATTTTAAACATTTATGTGTTATATACAGCTTCAACTTTAGATGGTTTTAACTTATATAAGTTACTTTCTAAGTTTGCAGAACAGATTTGTATACCTCTTTTTGTAATGAACGCTTCATTAAAATAAAAATTTACATAGTACAGATGTTCCAACAAACAGAAAATAGATATCAAATTTCTTTTAATAGAAGGTACATATAGAACATTTTCTAAATACAAATATCTATTTCTAAAAGTTAACTTCAGATCTCCCACTGCTTTTGCTAAGATACGCTCCCCTGATCCAACTCAGAGAGTAATCTCATATTCTTCAAGCTTCCTCCAAGAACTAGTTTCCTAAGAAGAAAAACAAAAATGATTAGTGGCCCTTGAATCAAATATCTAGGTAGAATCTTCATTGTCCACTATACATTTTTCAATAACTAGTAAATCTAATTTACCTTGTCTTTCTTTTTCAAATTTCTTCTCGGCAAGAAATTTAGGACAATTTTTTTCCAATGCCCATGTTCATTGCAATGGAAAAATTTTCCTTTAGCAACTTCCTTTTTGCCTTTCTGTGCAACTGGAGCCTTCCTCTTCCCAATTTTCTTCCTAATTTACTCCAAGAAGATGAAGTTTTTTGGGGATTCCTTTAGAAGTGGAAGCAACATTTGCTTCTGCCTCTGAACCTTTATTTTTCAATAAAGATTCGTAAATCTAGAGTTCGTTGAGAAGAGTCATCAAGTTGTACTCTATCTTATTCATCATGGTATTCATTTTGAATTGAAAATAGCTCTTCAGAAGAGACTGCATGGTCAAAACATGTTCTCTTCTCATTCATGACGGCTCCATTCACTTCTGCAATATTGAAGTGAACCATCATGTTCAAAACATATTCCCTTACGGAGGTTCCTTCCTTCTTTCTGCAATTGTAAATGAAATTAATTGTTTCATGCATGGAAAATGTGGACAGTTGTCCAAACAGGCCTTTGAAAGAGTCCATGATCTCTCTTGCAGTAGCTAACCTCTCGTGTTTCTTAGATGGTACATCAGATATACTAGCTAAAATATAAACCCGAGCCTTCTCATTAGCTTTGACCCATCTGTCATAATCATTCGAGCTGTTCAGTTTGCGTTGAGACCAAGGGATGGAGGACACTCCTTCATTAAAACGAATCGGAGATCATCTATTACTAGTATCGTGTTAATATTCAATTTCTAAGTTCCATAATTATCGTCGTTAAGTTTTTCTAAAGCTAGCAATTGTATAATTGATGTTAACATTGCTAGAAAAGTAAACAAATTATTAAAGAATTGATTTAACTCTTTTTAATTCAATTTATTTTAAAAAAAATAATGTAACCTATCTCATTATTCTTGTACTACGATACTTCAGTGAGTCAGAATAGCTCCTACTGAAGGGCAGTCAACTACTCTTTCACTAAATCAAGACATTCTTGACTAAATACTAATACCAGAATACTCTTATCCTTATAGTACTTAGTTGCCATTTATTTGGTCAAGATCTTTACTAACACTTAGTAAATCTAGTAAGTGTACACCCACCACTTTCAAATTACAGAGATCAGAATCAAACAAGCCCTCAAAGGAGAAACAATTGTTTGAAAATGGACCTAAGTAACCTTATCCATTTCTGGAGTTCACGGTGTTTCGAATCCTATGTTACCCTCTGAAGGGATAGTCGTCGCTAAACGACTAGCAAAGGATCGCATAAAGCCAACCAATAGAAGCAATATAGGAATATCACAGAATGACCTAATGGAAGAGACCGTAGGACGTGTTAACACACACCCTTCACCCACTTACTATGAATACTTACCCTATTCACCTTTTTATTGACCAATGCAAACATTTTTCAAAGGGAAGTTGCTACTAATAACAACTCGAAGTCGAGCATGGATCTCACGGTGTGAACTCTTAGGGATGTGAGAGCTAGAAATAATATATCTCATATACTATTAATCTCCTTTACTTGGTTATTAATCGGTTAATATTAAACAACCTAAGTCTAAGTGATTTTTCCTAGTATAACTCTTATACCGGGATTAACCTATGATTTCTAGGTGATAAACCAATTTTATTAGTTTACACCACTCATGCATGCTTATAAAACTAGGGTTATTGACTTAGACACCAATTTGATCTATAGGTAGGAGGTGTTCCGTAAACCGTCAATTTAAGTACCCACAACCTTAGACAATAACTTCCCAGGTAAATAAATAACTCTTGTTTTACAAGTAATCAACCTATTTTAACTCTTAAAGAAATGTGATTGAAATGCACTAGTTAACTCTAGGTGAGCATCCATCTTATCTTTGTTATAGATTTTAAAAGTCTAGGTAATTTCATAATAATTATAAAATAAATTATAACATTTATAACCCCAGAAAATTCATATATAACATGCTTCCTCAGACTAACATGCTTTAATATAACACTTATATTAAAACTAAGCATGCATACTATATACATTATAACACTTATAATATATATCAAATGCATGCAACATGCTTATCCTATGGTGGGATTTTATAAAAAAAAACTATATGGCATATTTTATGCACACATAATTAAAATAAGATCATACATCACATGCATAATAAAGAAACAACACTAAAGTGGACCGATTTTGACATTAAAAAATAACAAACAACTAATTTATTACAAAAATCAACAAGTAGCTCCCTCAAATCGGCTTCAACTCTTTGAACCAACCCAAATTGGCCAAAAACCACTTGAACTGACTCAGAAACTCCAAAAACCAGGTTGAACCGGTCAAACCGATTCAACCAAGTCAATTGGACCAGTTTAGACCATCTAGAGCGACTGAGTCAACGCGCGTAGGCACGGTCAATGGGCGGAGTAGCCGAGCGTGCGGGCAAAAATGAGGGTTAGACTTTGGGTAGGTTGGGCGCATGGACGGCAAGCGCCCATACAAAACTGATGTTGAACCAAGTTGGATGTGGGTTGAGTTGACAAATCATGAACCGGGTCTGGAGCTGCTACACACGTCATGCCACGTCTCGCGGGTCTAGCGCCACTTCGGGTTGGGTCTTCTGGTCTGAACTAGGTCTGGGAGTATCTTCCGGGTCTATGAGCTTTTGTCCACCAAAAATGAAGCTGACCTTTTTGCCAGAAACGAGCAACTACGGCCTAAGAACAACTCTAATGACTCTAGAAAATTTTTAGACCCTTTGCCACACATTAAAGCTCATATACATGTGAGCATTTATAAATTTCAGTATGAAATTAAAAGAAAACTAATGCCAAAACCGTAATATATCCACTTTAGCTCAAAATTCAATCAATAAATGAAAAAACACCTACGAATATGCAATAGAACGTTATAAGCATGCTCTAATACCAATTGTTGGAATATAAAGAACACATGCAATAGCATAAGCGAAGATCGATAACGTTTTAATTATATAAAAAACAAGAATAAGCATGCATAAAGGGTTAGAAATTACAACATTTGTAGAATCCACCACAATCTTCCTCTCCCGAGCTTGATTGACACCACCAACAGTAAATCCTCACTATTCTTCGATTGAAGAACACGGTTGTGGGACCATTATATTAGTGAACTAAAGGGAATTTCACTCTAGTAAAGTGGAGAGTAAAGAGATTTTGGTGGAAGAGTAAAGTCAAAGTCAAAGAAGCTTTGGTTCTTACAAAAATCAAAAACCAAAC
The DNA here is from genome assembly GCF_027475165.1 of Benincasa hispida. NCBI lineage: Eukaryota > Viridiplantae > Streptophyta > Magnoliopsida > Cucurbitales > Cucurbitaceae > Benincasa > Benincasa hispida. The sequence continues at coordinate 40,318,313 of NC_143489.1, read as the reverse complement.
TTTTTATAGACAAATTACATGCAAAATCTTATCTTGCATGTCTTCCACCTCAAACTCCACTAGCATGTCATCTTTAGGTGTCAAGTTTAGGAAGTGTCACTTCAAAGTTCACTTAGTTAGTGGGAAGATCCAATTAAAATAAATAAATAAATCAATTCTTATGGAAAAAAAACATTTCCATAATTTAGAAAATATTTTAAAAAAATAAATTTAATATCACATATTATTTTTTTTTTTACACCTTTGATTAATCATATTAATAAAGTTTAAAACACATTTTCATGCTAATGTTCAAGAATGCTCCCAAAAATAATTAGATAATAAATTATTTATTTAATTATAAATTATATCTCATATAAAATATAATTTTTCCTAAAGCTCGAATTTGAACATTTCAAAATCTTACTTCACCTAGTTCTTCAATTTTGTCCGTAGTGAGCTAGTAAAAAGGTCCGATGGACCTAAAGATCATGGACTCCAAGATCATCGACTCCAATGATTCGAGACTAACCAGTCAAACTCTTTAACCTAGTTAATCAACATTCGTTAATTAATAGGACTGTTCATTATAGTCTATAGTTGCACTCCCCTCACTGTAGATATATTATGTGTCCATTTGATATAACCGTCATCGATAAGTTGATCCTTCACAGATTGTTCTAACCTCAGTTAGATCAATTACCATTTTACCCCTGAGCTACATCTTTTCTCCTTAAGTACTACTGTCCCTCTAATGAACAATTGATTTATGATCTTAATCACTACATCCATTCCCTCTCAGGCCAATGAGAGGATAGGGCCCCTTGTTCAAAACCTGGGATCGATCCTTAAGGGAACAACCTTTCTACTATCTCTAAAATGGGTAGGAGAGAATTTCATCTTTCAAATTCTATGCCCCCAGCTATCCCATTCTTATCTCTAAAATGAGAGGCATATTGAGCAGTTTTGTTGAGCTTACCCTCACCTATGCAGATTAAGGGAAAATCGTGAATAAACAGGAGTTCATAGACAGCTAAGGATTCAGATCAAGTTATCTAGGTCATCAACAAGTGAAATTAATTAGTGTTAACAGTAAATGGTGTTAATACGTAACAGTGATTATTTCGTGGTCTGTCTTACACAATCTCATCGTGTAGAACACCCCCGCTCACATGTCTCTACATGAACGAACTAATCACATCGTTTATGACACTTTACAACATTTGTAACAATCATAAAGCGGGTCGTATTCAATAGTATCTCCAAAAATAGGTGCCCAACCTAATCCAAGTACTATAGACGGTTTAGGTTATTTTACTCAAACTTGATCTAGTTTATATCTCCACATAAAGTCCAAGTATCATAACAATTGCCAAGGGTTCGAAATTTATTAGATTTAGATTTATTAAACAATCAACAAAATTTGTCTGAATAAACTTCATATATATTTGTTGTTTACAAACAATGAGTTTTAGGACATACAACCCAACATAAACATAGCCCAAGTGTAATATTGTTAGATATATTTTAATAATAATATGTTTAATTAAAGTATGGATTATGTATGTGGATTAATAATTTATCACATTGAGTTATTTTATTAGATTGGACCCTATTATGTGATCTAATTAATTAAGGCCCTAAATTCTTAAATGAGTATGGACTTGATGGGTAGAAACTCATTCCTAGTTAATTGAGGTTCAATGGGTACCCTAATTAACCCTAATTGAACTAGTCTATAAAGAGACCTTAGGGTTATGGTCCCCAATATATCAAAACAATAAGCACTCAGTCTTTCTTGAATCCCATCTAGAAAGAGATCGCATTAAGGACATTCAGAGTTTTGGCTGAGGAAGACTATAGTCATCTTAAAGTTCGTCGTCATCTTGAAGCCATCATCAATCACAGTTGAATTCGATATGTTATTTATTCTTGACAATTTTGCATGAATGATCCTAAGGTTAAATCTATTTAATATAGATTTAAATATTTATGCTATCATGATGAAATTGATAAAGAGAGAGATTGTTATGCTAATTCCCAACATTAATTATTTAAGAGTTGCACCCATGAATTGATGAGATTTTGAACAACCCACACAAGCATGACAAATATTTGAGCTTAAACTAGTATGTGGACTCTTAAAAACATTGTAACAATATAATACTTGCTAGTTTTGAGAATGAAAATGAGCATCTACCTCTCATTTCTTCATTAATGTTTTTTGTATACCAAAGTTAAAAATTAACCAAGGATAGTTAATAAAGCTTTGAAAATATTCATACACGTTGAGAATAACAACATCATGAAGACAAGGAAGAAGGAAAGAAAATTTTAAAGAGCTATGACAAAAGTGTTCCATTGCCCAACAAACCATGAAATTCAAAAGGCTTTTCAAAGGGAATTTTTCCCTAAATGCACAAACAAAAATATAATTTTGGTCTTAGTTGGTGGAGTTTTATTTTCCGAAATTTGTAAACATACCCTATAATTATATCTTAGATAAGAGATAGGAAAAGTCAACTAACTATAAATGGCCTACATGTAGATTGAGTCCAACAAGAAAGATAGCATGAGAGATTCAAGATAGTGATATTGGTACATTAATTAACTCCTTGAAATCTTTAAATTTTGGAGGGAAAAGAAAACCAAGGTTGCAAAAATTGCATTTATTTCGATTGTGGACACAAGACCATGCATTTGATATTTATTTATTTATTGATTGATATTATTATTTTGTCAAAACCTTCTTATGGAAAAAATACAAAACGGTAGTTTGTTATATTTTTATAGATGTTTATTTTCAAATCCTCAACAATAGTTTTGACATTTTACATGAAGTTTTATGTTTTCTTTCTTTTTTTTAGTACACATAAAGCTTTATGTATAATACTAGTTGACTAATTTGTAGGCTTATAGACGAAATTAAATAACAAACTATATCTAAAAGACGAATATTGTGCTAATACCTAAGTTGCAAAATTCTAGGGAGTCGGTGAATCAGTTATGCACTATTAGTCTCTGCAATGTCTGATAGCTCCCAAAGTGAGCTATGTTAGTGTATCTACTCTCGCTCGTTTATAATGATCAATAAAGCTTAAATGTCTATATTTGAAGGAACTCGAGCAATACATGCATTTTAGAGTGTTTTGGGGCATTCTGGATTAATTTGGAGCTGATAGGAGCATAACTGAGTATCCAATGCTTCAAGAAATAAAAAATGACAAAACTGCTCCGAAGGCCGGACATCACACGACATCGTGCAATGCTGATCACAGTAGGCTGTAACAGTGGATAGCTTTATGATGCCCTTTACAGTGCTGCAACATTGTCACGTTTCTAGTAAGACTATAGCAGTTTGGCCATTGAGATGTAGTACTGTCGCGAGTTCTATAAATGCATCTCTTTCATTTTAGGTTAATGAAGATGGGAGTTGTGCACCAAGTTTGAGAGCTTTAAGCTCAATTTGGGCCATTCTTGGTTAAAATCTATGAGATTTCTTTCTATTTTTCATTTTAATGAAGATTATGGCATTCGGATTTGAGTTTCGATGATTGACTAAGGCTTAACATCTATTTATGGATTTTTCTGATTGTTTTTGTTTTACGAATCCATGTGCAGTGTATGTTCGATTAATGTGATAGATTAGTCGTCCAAAAACATAGGTTGTTCATATATGCTATGTGTGTCGAGCTTCGTAACGAAAGCATGTTTAATTTGAGTTTAGTTGAATTATAGTTATGGATCGATCTCATTACTGGATAGTCGATTAGGCTTGTTAATTAGATAGCAAACCTAAGCAATAGAAAAGCGTTGGGTTAGATTAGACTAGTATAATCTAGCGTTCTAATCAATCGAAGAGCTTAATGCGATTAATTGAGTAGTCATCTTTGCGTGACACCTATTTAGTTAATCTAAGAATTGACATTGGAGTTGATTTTCCATTAAGAGATTCTATCCAACTGTATTGGATAGCCGATTAGGCTTGTAAATTAGATAACCCAATTTGTATGATAAATCAATGAATTAATCCATAATAGTCAAACGGTCTCTTAATCGAAAAAGGTAATCTTGTGATGTCATTCTCTCTGTCTTAATTTATCTTATTTTTTGCAATTTTCTTTCCTGCATTTAGTCTATCATGTCAAACCAAATCCTCCCCCTCTTTACTACTTTCCTAAGACAAATTTATCTTAGAGAGATTTTATTTTAGGTTCCCTATGATTTGACCTGATCTTGCTATTAAAACTATCAAATAGTTGAAATTAATGATCGATAATTATAAATGTTATTTGATCGATTCAAGACTTCGACAACCTTCTCTCCTTCAATGTCTCATATAGTTGGTGATGACAAAGGTTATTGCTAATCGCATGAAGTTGGTACTAAACAACAATATCTCCCAGTCTCAATAATTTGTTTCATCTGGCCTTGAACTTTGTGTTTTATTTAAAAAAAGATATTCTAAACTTTTATTAATTTCATCACTATTCTTAAACTTTAAAAAAAAAATAATAATAATAATAATAATAATAATAATAACCTTTAATTTTAGATGGAAAACTTTAAGGTCTGTTTGGTAGGAAATCCAAAATTACTTAATAAAAATAGAGTTGTATTTCATTTTTCAGATATGTGTTTGATAATATATTTAGAAATTGGAATCTAATTTAAAGGTTTAAAATGTGTTTGATACAACATTAAAAAGCATAAAGCTAGTTGTAGTTATCCACTAAATATTAATTGATAATAAACTATTATTAATTTATTCACAAAATTGTTAAAAAAAATTGTATAATTATTATTATGTAATATTATATTATTTATAATTTATTACATAATACATATTTTAATATTAAAATAAAATCAGTTGAGTTTATAACGTGACATATTGTATTCTAAATATTTTTATCTGTATTTATATAATTTTGCATTTAAATTTTAGACTTCAAAATATGAATACAATGAAAACATAAAAAAAAAATGTTGTTTTCAGAATTGCACTATTGGACATAGCCGAAAAAAAATTTCAAAAACAAAATTTAGGTTGTCTGCCAAACACATATTTGCTTAAATCAGTTAATCTAAAAATATAAAACAAAATTTGGATTGCCAATCAAACATATCCTTAATACTTTATTTTAAAAATACCCTTAAACCTTTAAAAGTTCTAATACTATCCTTAAACTTAAAAAAAATATACCTTATATTAGTATTTGGACAAAAATGATTACTACTTCATTTCAAAAATATCTTTCAACTTTCAAAAGTTGTATTAGTACCTTTAACATTATAAAAAAAAAAAAAAAAAAAAAAAAAAGTATGTTTTTATTGTTAGTATGATCAAATCCTTTAAAGTTATCTTGAATTGAAAAAGAACCAATACAGAAAAAAAAAAAAAACTCATATAGATATCCTCATTTTTTTTCCATATAGATACTATTAGTTTCTCCTATTTGTCCAATTCTTACACCAATTTTCTCAGTAACCAAATAAAATCCAAAAGTACTTCAAGTTAAAACATAAAATCTCACAAAATCCCAAGAGAAGCTTGATGCAAAGACTAGATCGTGTTTATTTCTTGACTATGACCAAGATGAGTTCAATTATAGATTATATGATCCAGTTTAGAAAAAGCTCATAAGAAGTCGAGATGTTGTGCTTGTAGAAGACCAAACAATACTAGGCATTGAGAAGAAAAACAAAACAGTCTGAGCACAGTGATGATCTGATTGATTTAAGTTTAGTTTCTTTGACGAAACCTTCTAAACAGATAGAAAATGAGGTTCAGGATGATCAATTTATTGATACAAATAAAGGTTCTAAGTAGGTTGAGGCAAATGACAATGTTCATGAATAGTTGTCAGAAATAGAAGTTCCTACAGATGTTTCACTCAGGAGATCTATCAGAGATCGACGTCTGTCAACAAGATACTCAGCTAATGAATATTTATTATTGACTGAAGGGGGAAAACCTAGGAGTTATGAAGAGGTTGTAAAAGATAAGCACACAGAGAGTGGATTGATGCCATGAAAGATGAAATGAAGTCTTTATATGAAAACGACACTTTTGGGCTTGTGAAATTGCCTAAAGAAAAAATCGCACTGAAAAATAAGCGGGTATATAGAGTGAAACAAGAAAAACATACCTCAAAGTTACATTACAAAGAGAGATTGGTTGTCAAAGAGTTCAGTCAGAAGAAAGGTATTGACTTTGATGAAATTTTTGCTCCAGTTATCAAGATGTCTTCTATACAAGTAGTTTTGGATTTAGCAGCTAATCTTAACTTAGAGATTGAGCATATGGATGTTAAGATTGCATTTTCTTTCATGGGGATTTTGATAAAGAAACCTATATGGAAACAACCAGAGGGTTTTAACTAGAAAGACATAGAGCATTTGATGTGTAAATTGAAGAAAAGTCTTTATGGGTTGAAACAGGCACCAAGGCAGTGCTACAAGAAGTTTGAGTAAGTTATGGGGGAGTAGAGCTACAAAAAAGGTGCTTTTGATCATTGTGTTATTGTTCAAAAATTTTCTAATAATGATTTTATTATATTATTGCTTTATGTTGATGACATTTTAATTGTTGGCAAGAATGTTTCAAGAATTGATAGGTTGAAGTAACAGTTGAGTAAATCCATTACCATGAAGGATTTGGAGCCAACAAAGAAAATTTTTGGAATTCGAATAGTTCGAGACAGAGCTTCCAAGAAGTTTACATGTCACAGGAACAATACTGAGAGAAGGTGCTTAAGCGATTCAACATGAGTAAAGCGAAACCAGTTAGTTCTCTTTTATCTAGTCACTTCAAATTGAGTAGCAAACAAAGTCCTTCTACAGAGAAAGAGGAGGAAGATATGAACAAGATCCATTAAACTTCAACAATTGGGAGCTTAATGTTGTCATGGTATACTTTAGACCTGATATTGTTCATGTTGTTGGTGTTGTTAGTTGTTTTATGTTCAATCTAGGTAAATAACGTTGGGAGGAAATCAAGTACATCTTGAGATATTTGAGAGGTACTTCCAGTTTAAAACTCACATTTGGAGGTAGAAAGCCAGTATTCATTGGGTACACTAATTTAGATATGGCAGGAGATCTAGACAACAGAAAGTCTACTTTCGGTTACTTGATGACATTTGCAAGTGGTCTAGTGTCTTGGCAATCAAGGTTGCAGAAGTATGTTGCACTTTCTACAACTGAAACAGAGTATATTGCAACAGTAGAAACTCGTAAAGAGATATTGTGAATGAAGTGCTTTATACAGAAGCTTGGCTTCAAGCAATAAAGATATGAGATATACTGCAAGTGTTATTCATCTTGGTAAGAATGCTACATTTCATTCTAAAATGAAACATATAGATGTGAGGTATCATTGGCTGAGATATATCTTAAATGATGAACTGTTTGAGCTTGAGAAGATACATACTGATCATAATGGATCAGAAATGTTGACAAAGAATCTACCAAGAGAGAAGCTTGATTTTTGTCGTTTCGCTGCGGAAATGACAAGTTCCTTCACAAAGTGAAATAGGGGGAGATTTGTTGAGTTTGTTTCACTTTTATTAGTGAAAAGCCTACATGTTAAGGCCCAAATAGAGCTTTTAAGGTTTTTTCTATTATTATTATTAAGTAACCACCAACCAACGGTCATTTGAGGAGAGAAAATGCATGTAAGACCAAGAGATTGGGATAACGACAGTGGGAAAAATTAGAGAAAAGAGGTCTTCTGTTCATTAGCGTTTTTCAACCGTTTGAGGGCCAATCCGTGATCCAATCGAGTTGAAATTTTGTCAGTATATTCTTGGTATGAGGGTCTTCAATTTGAACGGTGGAGAATTCGTTCGGAGCTATCTACAATCAGATTCCAATGAATTGTTTTTTGTTACTTATAAATGAGGTCTTTCTAATTTCTTCCTCTTTATTGTTGTCGTTTGTTGCCGAGATTGTTAATCTTGAGATATATATTATGTATGTCTTTAGTTGTGACTAGGGAGAGCTTGTTTATACCTATTGTTGATTATAGTGGAGATTTTAGCTTCAATTCATGGTTTTTTACTCTTCACATTGAGGAGGTTTCTCCACATCAAGATTGCTTGTGTTCTTACTTGATTATTATTGTTGATTCTAGTTGATTGATATTCAATTAGATTCACGCGAGAGGGGATAATTGATCCAAAAGATATAATATTTATCCCAACAATCTTTAAAAATATGACCCAAATTATTGACGTATCTCTCTTTTTTGTGTACTAAATTCAAATGATGTATCAACATATTCAACTACTAGTGTGCAACCCTATTAAAACATTAAGTCTTAAGGTTCTTTTGGTAGTTCCATTATTCTCTTTTGTCTTCGTTAGGCTATATATGTTAACTAAATATTTGATATGGTAGTCTTATATATTAGAGAATGGAAGAAGGGGAGTAAGAATGTATAAAAGAAGAGAGGAAAAAAATAGAAGCAAACAAGAAAGTGTTAGATCATAGATTAAAGTAGAGGAGAAAAAGGAAAATGGAAGAGGGAGGTGATGGAGCATAAATAAATAACTTATGTTCATATACTAATGGTAAGAGAAATTTTCAACTTTTTTTTTAAAGATTAAGAAGACTAATATAACTTTTAAAAATTCAAATGTATTTTGAAACAATGTACTAATAGTTTCTATTCCTTTTCTAATAATAGTGATATTTTTAATTGTTTTATAACTTGGGAGTATAATTAAAACTTATAAAAAATTCAAGAGTATCTTAAAAATAAAGTACAAAAGATCAAAAATATTTTTTATAATTTAGCTACATTTAAAAAGAATTATTTTGTATGGTGTAAAGGAAGACAAGAAATTAAAGGAAAAGGTAGGGTAGGATCAAATCCATATATGACATAAGCACTAAATCCTAGGTGCTACATCTATTGCACTGCCTAGGATGTTTAGGTAACTCATAAATTTTTCCATTTTAAGTTTATTTTTTTTATGAAATGGATGGAAAAAAATTGTTGGCCCAAAATTCTTCAATTTCCCTTTTGTATGATTTCACAATTATGGATGGATTTACTATTAATAAGAATTTATAGGTTTCCTTTTCTAGGGCTATTAAATGCAGCATCTGTTTACATATAAGTTAAAATGTCATAGATATTTTTAGAAAAATTATAAAATAAAAAATAAATTAAATTAGTAAATAAATATTTTATGATTTTAAAATAAGTTTTTTTTAAATACGTCAATTACGAGGTAAGGAATTGAACCTCTGACCTTTTGAATCGAAGCGCATACTAATATAATTGAACGAAGTTCACATCTCTAATATTAATGTCGAACTCATGAAAATGTAAAAATATTAATGGAAATATCGATATATCCATAAAAATTTAGTAAAATGCATATACATATTTATTTTTATTTTTTTTTCAAAAACAAAATTTCCATTCATGCTTTTTTTATTACATCCAATTAATGTTACTATTTATGGTAAGTTGTCAATTTTATAATTAGGAAACTGAGCTATAAATATTGGACTTTCCAGGTCACAATAATAAAATAAGTATATTTATGACTATTTGAGAATGGTAAAATTTTATAATCTTTTTGGGAACTTTTTACTTATTAAAGAAAATATTAAATTATTTACAGAAATAGAAAAAAAAATACTGATAGACACGGATAGATTTGTATCAACTTCTACCAATGATAAACTTCTATCAATTTCTATTACTAATAGACACTAATAGACTTCAATCAGTTTTTATCTGTCTCCATAAAAAAAATATTAAAATTTTGTTATTTTGTGTAAATAAATTTTCTTATTTTTCTATTTTTGAAAATTTTCCTAACTTTTTTCTGATAGATTCTAAATTGTCTCAAGAGAGGAAGGAAATTGTCTAATATTGCAGTATTTTCTAATGTTTGAAAAATTATATATTAATTTATCATTATATAATAAAGAATGATGCTTGGTTTGCTAACATAAATTTGAGCATAACTCAATCATACCACATATTTTTAAAATAACAACAATAATGTTTTTACAAAACTACAAGTATATGGATAATATACCTTCATTGTAGCCACCAAAGTAGACGAAGTTAAGTGCTTCTTCAAATTTTGAGTGATTTGACACTTCCTTTGCCTATAGCCTCGTAAGGATGGCTTAAAGAAATTTAATGAAGTAAGATTCCCTTGAAAAGTTCTTCCAAGTCTCTACATTTCTAAAATAAAAATAATAATAATGAAGAAAACTTGGGTGAGAAAAAATATTTGAGGAGACTATGATAATGCAATAGACTATTTTACATTATTAGAAATGTCGAGCAGATTTGGCTTCCTCTTCGGGATCTTCTAGATTTTAGAAAGAGGTCTTTCTTCCTATTGTTGTTTCTCTCACTTTTAAGGGGTTGGAACTTTGGTTGCAGACTATCTGGATTTTATAATATTAATACTTAAAAAAAGATATGTCTAAGAAGATTTAATAAAAATTTATTTAAACGGATGTTGAGAGTATAAATTTTAAACCTGATTTCGATAGTTGAAAATTTTTAATAATGGTTGAGTCAACAAATGCATGTAAATTCTTTATGCAATTGTCTAACTAAAAGCATCATTATTCATTACAATTGTGGTGAAATCAACCGTTCTATGACACTTTGTCTATAGCTTTTCTTAACTGCATTGCTTTGTTTTTAGTCTTTGTTTTAGTACAGTAATTGATGGATCGAACTTTCAATCTTTAGGGAAAGATGACATGTCAATTACTATCGAGATAAATTCACTTTAATTAGTGTCGAAAAACAACTTGTAATCTTAGGGGTATTTTAGTAATTGTTTGTACCCTTGGGCTTCCCACTAGTCTATTTATTTGGTCTATTCTCTTGTACTTTGTGTATCAATTCAATAATAAAAAAATTCGTCTCTATCATGGTTTTTTCTCCCTGATCTAGGGTTTTCCACGTAAATCTTGTATTCTTGCCTTCTTTTTTTTAACATGGTATCAGAGCATGGCGACGAAACCCTAGCCACCGTCGATGAGAATGGACCAGATTCTCCTCCAGAAAACTCCATTGGAACTAGTGGGACCATAAATGCCGACATCACTAAAGCCGTTCGAGAAGCCATGGAACAGTATCTTGAAGATGCACTACCAAAAATCATCCAATCAGTGTCAGACCTTAATCCTAGCTAACCTAGCTCCAGCCGTCCATCCTTGGCCAAGGAAATCCCATCGGACTTCAACCCCAACCGTCCCAAAACCAGTCGATCTTCCCAAGTCGAACCGCCACATCTTCAGTCGCGCAATACCCGTGCGCTTCAGACCCAGCCGGCATATTCCGTCGTGAAATTTCGTGATGACCCAGTCGATAAGCCATCGATCGCAATTTCGCACAACTCTAGGGCTTTCCAAACATAGCCGATCGACTCTGTCGCCCGCTTTCACGATGACCTAGCCACGCAGCCATCAGTCGCGATGACCCAGCCGGCAAACCCAGCGCCCTTCATGGTCGAGTCCACCTGGGAGAAGTCGACTGAACCTTATGCGTCGACCTTCTGCCCAAACACTTCGACTGGCTCTTCGATCTAGCGATCTGCTCCAATGGCACCGGCGGTCGGGTCTGTACGCAATCTTATCGAGGGTCGAATGATCTTCAACGGCATTTTACCCATCTCCAACAACAGATTGCCGATTTTGGAACGGTTCTTATGATGAACACTCAAGATTTATCAGACAACATACCAATATATTCTAAAATATCGATAATTCTTTCCCTATTTTATCCACTACAAATATTTTGACTGGATCCATGGGAAATTTTACAGGATTTATTATCGGAGAAAAACTAAATGGCCAGAACTATTTTTCCTGGTCCCAATCCATCCAAATGGCCTTGGAAGGACGTCATAAATTTAAATACTTGACTGGAGAGACACCTAAGCCCGGACCAGGAGACCCTTAGGAACGAATCTGGAAAGGGCACTCACTGTTGAGATCTATTCTGATTAATAGTATGGAACCCCAGATTGGCAGACCGTTACTCTATGCTGCAATTGCCAAAGATATTTGGGATGCTGTACAACAACTCTATTCGAAGAGGTAGAATGCATCCTAGCTCTATACATTACGGAAACAGGTACATGAATGCAAGCAAGGAACTATGGACGTAATGTCCTATTTCAATAAAATGTCTCTTTTGTGGCAAGAGATGGATCTGTGTAGGGAGATAGTCTGGAAATGAGCACATGACGAAATACAGTATGCAAAAATTGAAGAAGTTGACTATGTCTATGACTTCCTTGCTGGACTAAATTCGAGGTTTGATGTCGTTCAGAGTCGGATTCTGGGGCAATGCCCTACTCCCTCTCTCATGGAAGTTTTCTTAGAAATACGTCTGGAGGAAGACAAATCAAGTGCAATGAATAATCCGGTAATTACCCCTACAGATGTTGTTGCTTTTGCCACTAAGTCCTCCAGCACTGACGGCGATAAGAAGCTCACTCCTGTTTGTGAGCACTGTAAAAAGTCGTGGCATACAAAAGACCAATGTTGGAAGTTACATGGACAGCCCCCGAATAGTAAACGTCGTCAGTCACATGAAAAATCAACCCCTGGACGTGCCCTTGTGAGTGACTCGGCGAATGAGAACCCCCAACATCAATCTTCAGCAGACAGTACAAATAAAGTTGGAGTCAGTGCGATCGCCCAGTCAGGTACTATCCAGTCTTTTGGTCTCATTAGTATTAACAGTAAAAAACCATGGATTCTTGACTCAGGGGCGACAGATCACCTTACTGGTATTTTTTATTAGTTTCTTTCATATTATCCAAGTGCTGGTAACGAACGAATTAGGATTGCAGATGGGTTGTTTGCACCTGTTGTAGGGAAAGAGCATTTATCTCCATTTGAGGGGTTGGTTTTACGGGATGTTTTGCATGTTCCTAAAATTTCATATAATTTGTTATCCATCAGTAAGATTACAAGAGATCTGAATTGTTAGGCAGTTTTTTCACCCGACTTTGTTTTATTTCAGGATCTAAGCTCGGGGACGACGATTCGCACTATCCGGCACGATAGGGGGCCCTACTTCCTGACTGATGATGTTTCTTCTAGGAATGATTATAGGACTAGCCTTGTCTCTTTAAATTTTTCTAATTCTGAGAATGATTTTCTGTTATGGCATTACCATTTAGAACATCCAAATTTTTAATACATGAAATACTAAACAGAGTCAGGAATATTAATATGTCTTCTTTAAATTGTGATGTGTATTCGTGTCAAACAGAGTCGTGTCTCCTTTCACTCCCAGCCCTATAAACCATCCAAACCCTTCACATTAGTTCTTTATGATGTTTGGGGTCCCTCACCAACCACAACCTCCACAGGAAAATGTTGGTTTGTCACCTTTATAGATGATCATACTCAGCTTACTTGGGTCTTTCTTCTCACTGATAAGTCCAAGGTGTTTTCTGTATTCCAGCAATTCTATGCCACTGTGGAAACCCAGTTTAATGCCAGGATTGGTATTTTCAGAAGTGACAATGAGCGGGAATTCTTTAATGCTTCATTCCAAAATTTCCTTGCATCCAAAGGAGTTATCCACCAAAGTTCGTGTGCTTACACTCCCTAACAAAATAGGGTAGCCGAAAGAAAAAATCTTCATTTGGTGGAGGTTGTCAGGTCCTTAATGCTATCCACATCCCTTCCATCTTACCTATGGGGGGATGCTATCCTTACTGCTGCTCACTTAGTCAACCGAATGCCTTCCCGAGTCCTCAACTTTCAAAATCCATTAGACTGTTTGAAAGAGTCCTACCCAACTACTCGTTTAATCTCTGATGTACTACTTCGAGTGTTTGGGTGTGTTTCCTCTTGTTCACTCCCATGGTCCAAAATGCACGAAGTTCACTCCCTGTGCTCAAAAATACGTCTTTGTTGGATACCCGCTTCATCAGCGTGGGTATAAATGTTACCACCCATCCTCTCGCAAATATTTTGTCTCCATGGATACCACCTTCCTTGAGGATCAGCCCTTCTTTCCCGTTAGCCCTTTTCAGGGGGAGACATCCAATGAAGAGGCTAACTGGTCCACCTATACAGTTCCAGTAGAGTCATCTTCTATTCCCGAACATGTCGGTCCTATCCTCCCTACCAATCAAGTCCCATGGATAACATACTATAGGAAGAATCTCAGGAAGGAAACAGCGCCACCTATCACATCTTCGACTCCGGTTCATGAATCAAACCCGACATCAGGTACGTGTATTTCTGAAATTAATGAGATTGATACTTGTGCTGAGACTAACGAATGTAGAGAGGAAAAGGGAGGAGAATGTGTTGATAGCACCACTATAGTAGATGGAAAAATGATGGTGAATAGTGATCCAGAAACTATTCCAGAAAATGTGAGTGATACTAGAGGTGATGGTGTAAAGGAGACTTCTAAAGATGAAACCCAAGTAAAGGAGACGATTGATCACAATGAGAATTCTGACGGTCTGGAAGAGCATGATGCTTCTCTCGATCTTCCAATAGCCCTGAGAAAAGGTGAATGGTCATGTACAAGGTACCCTGCATAGTTACATGACATGTTGTAACCTGTCATCTGAATTTAAGGCCTTTACCACCAGTTTAGATACAAGCGTGATACCGAGTAGCATATAGGAAGCAATGAAAACTGAAGTTTAGAAGACTGCTGTGTATGGAGGAGATGAGGGCTCGTGAAAAAAACAGAATGTGGGACTAGATGATCCTACCCAAAGGGCACAAGACAGTTGGGTGCAAATGGGTCTTCACTATAAAGTACAAGTCAGATGGAACCGTTTACTGGTACAAGGCCAGGCTAGTTACCAAAAGGTTTACTCAAACCTTTCGTGTAGATTAATCCGAGACATTTTCTCCCTTAGCTAAACTCAATATTATCCGAGTATTGCTGCTAGTTGCAGTTAACAGAGATTGGCCTCTGCATCAACTGGATGTAAAGAATGTCTTTCTCAATGGAGAACTTGAGGAAGAAGTTTACATAAATCCTCCTCTCGGATTTGAAGATAAGTTCAAACAGCGAGTCTGCCGGCTGAGAAAGTCACTATATGGGTTTTCCTGCGCTTCGGTTCTATTGAGACAATATTGCCACCTTTGTCAAAGGACAAGGGTATATCTAAGGATACTCAGATCACACACTGTTTACAAAGAAGTCAACTTCAGGGAAAGTTGCAATTCTCATTGTGTATGTTGACGATATTGTGCTCTCTAGTGATGATGATGATGAAATTGTGAAACTCAAAGCAAAGATGGCCAAAGAATTTGAGATCAAAGGCCTTGGGAAGTTAAGATACTTTCTTGGAATGGAAGTAGCCCGGTCAAGGGATGGGATATTTGTGTCCCAACGGAAATACACTATTGACCTCCTAAAGGAGACAGGAATGATTGGGTGCAAACCTGTTGACACCCCGATCGAATATAACTCAAAGCTCAGCAATACTAGTAACAGTGTCTCGGTCAATAAAGAAAGGTATCAGCGGTTAGTTGGAAAATTGATATACTTATCTCACACTAGACCCTATATTTCATATGCAGTTAGTGTTGTCAGTTAGTTTATGCAGGCCCCTTATGAGGAACATATGATGGCAGTTGAACATGTCCTAAGATATCTGAAGGGTACACCTGGGAAGGGGTTATTGTTCAAGAAATCTGATAAACGTTACATTGAAGCCTACATTGATTCTAATTGGGCAAGGTCTGTTGTTGATAGAAAATCAACATCTGGGTATTGCACATTTGTCTGGGTAATCTTGTGACCTGGAGGAGCAAGAAACAGGGAGTTGTGGCCAGAAGTAGGGCGGAAGCTGAGTATCGGACCATGAGTTTAGGGATATGTGAAGAAATCTGGTTGATGAAAGTGTTGTCAGATCTTTTTTAAGGCAATGAGCTCCTAATGAAACTGTTCTGTGACAATAAGGCAGCAATAAGTATTGCAAATAATCTTGTTCAACATGACAGAACAAAACATGTTGAGATCGACCGACACTTTATCAAGGAAAGACTTGACAACGGAAGTATATGCATACCTTATGTTCCCTCAAATCAGAAAATTGTAGATGTGCTCACAAAAGGGTTACTGAGACAAAGCTTTGATGATTGTGTCAGCAAGTTAGGCCTTATTGATATTTACGCCCCAACTTGAGGGGGAGTGTCGAAAAACAACTTGTAACCCTAGGAGTATTTTAGTAATTGTTTGTACCCTAAGGCGTCCCACTAGTATATTTATTTGGCATATTCTCTTGTACTTTGTGTATCAATTCAATAATTAAAAAATTCGTATCTATCGTGGTTTTTTCTCCCTAATCTAGGGTTTTCCACGTAAATCTTGTGTTCTTGCCTTTTCTTTTTTTAACAATTAGTCAAATCATTTACTTGATGTTCATCTCTGAAAAAAAAAAAAAAAATCTAACAAACATGCAATTATTCCATAAGTCAAAAATCAAAGGTCGTAACTAATCTCTTCGGAGCATAATTAATTCTCATGCAACATAAGAAACCATTATCCTCATCTAATCTCAAAAGGATACACAAGTCTACTTCTTTTTAACCATTTCTAAAGTGGTCTTAGGATTTTGAAAATATCTTATTCATGCATTTAAGTTCTAACCTAAACTATTTCTCCCACGCAGGTAATTCAAATACAACAACATTTAATTTGTGATTAAGATACTAAAAGTAAGTATATAAATGCATAAATGGAATCAAATCACTAAAAAGAACATTCCATGGTTGTTTGAGGCATTGAGTTGATTATTATAGTCATAATTATTATAGACTGTGAATTATAATAATCTGTGAATAATAAGAGTACGTGTTTGGGATGTAGACTAATTTAATATGAGTTATAATAGTCTATTTTCAAGGTATAAACTAAAATAGCTTAGGTTATAATAATCAATATTTTGGATGCAAACTATTTTAGTTTGGGTAGTCAGTTTGGAGTGCATGTTATTTTAGTCTAGGTTTAGATTTTTTCTACTATTTTTTTATTAGGGTTGTTTTTAAATATAAAAAAATGAACCAAAATATTTACAACAAAATAGCAAAATTTTAAAACTATCAAAGATAGATGCTGATGACACTAAGTGTCTATCAATGATACATTGATAGATACTGATAGAAGTCTATCGGTGTCTATCAATGTCTTATCAATTATAGTTATAAAATTTTGCTATATCTTATAATTATTTTCAACAATTTTACCATTTGAAATAATTTTCCTTTTTATTATATAAGTAATGGTACCTTAAATATCATATTTTGTTAACTACATAAATTAACCAAAGTTATTTCTTAATTTTTACCTAGCTCAACTCATTAAAGCATATAGTTGTAATCATAAAACAATTTAGGATACTGGAACGTACACAATTATTAAAATTGGGCCCAAAACTTGCAAATCTATAAAACTAATGGCCCTTAAACTCTTGTTAAATTTGGTTTTTCTAAAAATTAAAATGTTTGTTTGCGTTAGAATTTATTTTATTCTTCCATAGAAATGGATAAAAATCTGAAAAAATAATCTATTCCCTACATTTTTTTCATGTTATTTCCTACCTTTTGAGGCCCAATTTTAACAATTATAGTATATAAGTACGAGGATTTATTTAAATTCATTTATTTTAACAATTTTTTTTCATGTCATTTCCTACCATTCACACCAATATTTTTCATGATCACTAGAGGTGATCGTCGGAGTTGGTCGCATAGATGGTCGTTGAAGATGATTATTGGAGTTGGCTGCCAAATGGAGTCATCGATGCTAGTATTACAGGTGGTCTTCGCTAGAGTTGGTCGTTAAAGTGATCACTACAATTGCCCACTAGAGTTGGTTGTGTAGGTGGTTGTCAAAGTTGGCCACTAGAGGTAGTCACCGGAAGTGGTCATCACCAAAATTGGGCAACGGAGATGACCTTCGTTGGAGTTGGCAGCTGAAGATGATCATCAGTGTTAGTTGTCGTGGTATAAAAACATTGGAGGGGAGAAGAATTGGTTATTTTAACCATTGAGTTGTAAATAGTTTTACTTTAGTAAAATGAGGGTTAAAATAGCCCTAAATCCCTATTATTTTAACACACGCACTAAACGCTGTCTGAACTATTAAAACTCATTGGAAAATATTCTAGTACTATGGTAGAATGGGTGACGTGTCAAACTATGAATGAGAGTAGTAGAATGTAATAATTATGTGAGATCCAAGAAACAACAAATAATTAAGTAATGTATCATATGATGACATGTCAAATTATGAATGGGAACAGTAGGCACTACCATGTACTAGAAAATTTCCCTAGCCCACTCAACCTATTCCAAATTGGAACCACAAACACCCCTCAATTCATTAAGTCATAACCACCAAAGAATATATAACCTCAAAAATATAAAATTGAGTTGATCATAACCAAGTCTAAACAACAAAATTCGATACTAAAATTCCATTGAAAGTTACTGAAAGTTAAGGGAGACAAGAAAAATAAATGTTGTCATGCCGATTATTTGTTCCCAAAGATCTTTCTTGCATATACTGTGGAGGGTCATCCTTTCAAAAAGGAAACAAGCTTTTATAGGAACATTTTGTGAGAGCTTTTTGCTGGACTATTTTGGCATGAAGAAAATATAACATTATTTTCTTGGAGCTTACCTAACCTAAATTTTTTTGATGCTATAGTTATTTTGGTTGTGACATGGTGTAAATATTCTCCCTTTTTTCAGTATGGTAACTTTTCTTCCTTTTTCATTATTGTAACTTTTCTTCCCTCCTCTCTAACTGGAGAGGTCTTCTGTAAATCTTTCATGGTAACTAATAAAAAAAAATTGACAAAAAAACCCAAAAAGATAGGTTGCACTATGACTCTGCAAACTAGCACCATTGTGCTACCCAGTAGCCTTGTGACACTCTTTTGTGGCACCTCAATGCTGCCTCGACTGCTTTTCGGCTTCAGTTTTGCAGCATCTCGATGCTGTTTGAACAACATTTCCATGCTACTCCCATTCTAATTCCTTGATTCAACATCCTCACCCAATTTTGGCCAACTGACCCAATTTTCAATCATAATTCCTTCAAATCCTCTGTTTCTGCTCTAATTGCTTGATTTCTACCAAATAAATGAACACGTGCAAGCAAATGACCAATTAATCATCAAAACTAGAAATAAATAGGTCTTAAAAATTACTCACAAAGTGCACTATCACATCGTCAGGTCATCTCAAGAAAAGTATGTACTGATAGAAGCAACAACAAATAAACCAAGTAGTTATCACTGCTAAAGTTTCGTTGAAGGGACATTTGGAGCAAAAACTATCATAAAACTATAATAACCACCTCTTGTTACAGCAAATACTATTTTATAGTCTCCAATTAACTACAGTCAATACTATTTCAAGATCCTCATTTACTACAATATCAACTATTTGCTACAGTTTTTACTATTTTACGTTCATCATTTTTTTTATTCTTTACTATAGTGCTTACTATTTCCTTCTCAAACTAAAATAGTTTACATCTCAAACACATACTCATCTAATCCAAACTAAAATAATCTACACCCCCAACACAAACTATTATAATCCATAATAGCTTAAGATTATAATAACCAATTCCTTGCCTCAAACATCCCCTAAGAGTTTTAATGGTTGAGAAAGAAAATAAGGAGGAATTTTAGGCTCAATCACAGAATAGAGACCTATTATAATTCAAGAAAGTGAGTATATATTACTCCTGCAATTCGAACCAGAATAGAACTAGAATACTATTGAAAAGGATGGAATAACTACAATATAATTCCTACTCCCCCCCGCCCCCCAAGAAAAGGAAAAAAATAAAAAAAAAACTCCCGAAAAAGTTTTCTAAACTAATAATAATTATATCCTTAATACTCTAATAATATTCCTTATTTTATCCTAATAGCATTTTTATCACCTTGCTTTCCTTCAAAGTGGAGTTCTTCAACTGTATCTTCTCATCAACTTCAAATTTCAATCCTAAAAGTATTGCTATCTAACAAATGTGCTATTTACCTAATGACTCCAGAGCCCATTAGAAGTAAAGCTCAAAACTCGAAGAAACCTAACCTGAAACTAACCAGAGAGTCCAACCAAAAAGTCCCTCATCGAAGTAACATGTCATTTAATGTAGCACCTATCTAATAATGAAGTACATTGTGAGTTTGTTATTTTCTGTTACGTATAGTTGAGTTTACTGACTAAGATAGACAGTTTATTTTTGAATCCTCTATAACTGTATAAATACTGCCTTATGGCTCCTAATAAATGAGAGGAGAATTTATCAATTTTCTGAGAATCTATGGTATCAGAGTAGTAAGACACGTATTTTTTTGGACCATGCTTCCAAAATTCCCTCCTTTGTGCTAGGGGTGTTCAAATAACCCGACAACTCGAACAACATGGATTACCGAACTCAAAATGTATGGATTTGGTTGGGTTGAATTTTTCTATTTTTATTGGGTTGGGTTTGGTTGAATTTTTCTATTTTTATTGGATTGGGTTGGGTTGTGGGTTGGCTAAAAAAAATTGGGTTGACCCAACCCAACCTGAACTTTTTATATATATATATATTCCTCTTTGTTTAAAGTTTGATGTCTTTGTATTGATTAATTTTTGAATTTTTAATATTTTTCTTTTAATTATTATGATATTTGTCTTTATTTAAAGTTTACAATAAATATCATAGATATGATATTTAGCATCTTAATTTTATGAGATTTTAGTTATTAGTCATGTGTTGTATATAAATTTACATATTTTTCATTAAAAAAGAAAATTATAATCAGACAACCCAACCCAATCCGAAATTTAAGGGTTGGGTTGCGTTGGATTAGAAACTTTATTTGGGTCATTTAGGTTGTCAATCAAACCAATCCAAATTTTTGAGTTGGTTCGAAAAATATCCTCAACCCAATCCATGTACATCCCTACTTTGCGCTAAAGCTTGCTAGTGATAGCAGATCAACAGAATTCTCACAATTCCTCAATTTAATTTCTTCTCATGAACATTTGCAGTTTCATATCCGCTCATCTTGATTTGTCTAATTACATTCTTTGGATATTCTAGATTTCTCTGATTCTCAAGGCTCACAAGTTGTCAAATATATTGATGGAACCATTACTCCACCAGATCGCACCATTCGAACTGAAGGTCAACCTCCTCGAGTGAATCCTGAGAATTAGCAGTGGCATGAGAAAGATCCAGCCCTGATTACCTTGATCAATGCTACTTCGTCACAAAGTGTACTCTCGGAAGTTATCAGAGGTCAAACTTCTAAGCCTTCTTGATCCATTCATATACATAAAAATGCAGATAAGTAGCCTCAAGAATTAGCACAAACGGCCAACAGAAACCATAGCCATTGTTTTCTTGAAGATAACAGTTCCACTTAAATTGACCCCTCCCTTATCATATAAAGGCTAGGCTAATAAACAGTCGATAATTGATTTTTAACTATTGGAATTAGAAGAGCTCCGATTTCTTTCATACTGAAGTTAAGTCAATAAATAAATAAAAGGCACCAATAATTACCTTTCAATTGAGTAGCTTCTTTGGATGTAAATTACCCTTCCGTTGAAACTTGAAACCTGCACATGCTTAGAAACAGATAATGTTCTATCCATTGAACATCATCTCATTATACAGTTCTTGAGCTTTTGCTCTATTACCCTTCTTCAAGTAGAACAAGGTTAATGTCTGATATATAGGTAGACTAGGTTTTAGAGAACTATCTTTCATAATCTTCCAATATTTCTCTGCTTCCTCCAATTTCCCATATTGACAGAGGCTCCCAACGAGTGCAAAAAAAACTGACACTCCAGGAGACAGCAATCTAGCTTCCATTTCATAATAAAGCTTAAGAATCTCCTGAATTTCACCACTTTTCCAATATCCTATAATTAGATTGGTGTAAGTGGTTTCATCAGGTATAAACCCTTTATCTAATAAAATGGTTAACAATGCATTAGCCTTTTTCACATCTCCTTCCTCACAAATCTTAGCTATTGCCAGATTGAAAACTGAACAACTGGGAAGAAACCCTCTTTCTAACATTTTCTCACACATTCTCAAGCTTTCTTTTGAATGTCCTGATGTAGCATACCCTTCAATGAGAAGACTAAAGGTCTCAGGATATGGCTTCAAACCCATGTTTTCCATCTCTTGCATTAAGCAATGAGCTTCCTCAATCTTTCCCTCTCTACAATGGACACCAATGAACAAGGTATAAATGAAAGAATTTGCCTGAAATCCTCTTTTAGACATTTCCTCAAACACTTCCCATGCGGATGTTATACTCCCAGTTTTCACTTTAGCATAAACAATCAGTGAATAAGCAATGTCATCAAGAACCATATTTTTCTGCAACATTCTCTTCAACAACATTACACCATCTTCAACTCTTCCCTCCTCCAAAATCCTGTAAATCAAACAAGCATTGACAATCAAAGAAGCAGAGCAACGACTGCCATGGACTCTATTCAACATATCAGAAGTTTCTTGCAATTTACCTTCCTTACATAACGAATTAATCATGATTCTAGTAGTAATCGCATTTGGGTAAACTCTTTTCCGGATCATATGCTCATAAATTTTCCAAACCTTACGATTCTCATCAGATTTTTCCACAACATGAATCAAAGTATTGAAACTTATCAGACTCAACGAGAACCCATGTTCCCCCAAGCGGGAACAAACACACAAAGCAAAATCAATCAATCTCAATTTAGCACAAGTCTGAATCAATAAATCGAACACAAATGGGGATGAACTAGTGACCTCATAGGAATCCAATAGAGAATCTACAACAGAAAAGTCAAAAGAGCTTCCCTCATTTTTCTTCAAAATTGACTCGAGCAAAGCTCGAGCATCGATTACCAGCCGCGCTTTCACTAAAATATGAATCATAATACCGCAGGATTGAGACCCATGATTGAAATTCTTCCTCTTGGCCGACCAGTGGAAGAACCCCAGAGCGCGTTTGGCATCAACGGGTTGCTGGAATTTGAGCAGGACTTTTTGAACCAAGAAATCGTTTAGTTGGAGCAACTGGAATTTTCGAGTAAGAGTGTCCCAGCTTTCGCGTCTTGTGAATGAATCGCATATGGAATTGACAGTTGCATCGTCGTTGATAAGTTCATCTGCAGCTGCAATTGAGATGAGCTTTCGTGTGGATAAGCAGAGAGAATTTTTGGATGATGAGAGACCAAATAATGACAGTTTTTGGCGAAGTAATGCCATGATTAGCAAAATTCGAGGAACTGAAGAAATATTTATGGAAATTATATGAGCAATCCATTCAATTTTCTGGGAAATAAACAATCTCCTCTCTCCTCTTCTTTATGTAAGAGCGAGTTACAGAAACACTTGCCCTTGCAGTCCAGCCCACCCATAGCACTAAGAAAAGAGCACTTGGAAAAAAAATGAAGCTCGAAAAATACTTGGCGCACCGGGAGAGCACCTATCTTGCAACCAATCCCATGAGGGGGTCGGCTTGGGAGCCTTGCAAGAGGGCGCCCCACAATTAAGTTCAACCTCAATTGGACCAATTGGACTTGAGCCTATTTGAGGTAAAGAACGCGATTTTGGAGGAGGCTTTTATATATATATATATATATTAGTGGAATTTTTGCATGGTTTGGCCATGTGAAGGCCATAATGTTATAGGGAGTTTTTGGTATGGCTTAGACATGCATGAACCATGCATGAGCCATATATTTACTTTAAAAAGTGCATTTTAAGATAATTGATTTAGAGACTAATAAGATGTCCATTTCCATTTCATGTAATTGAATCATTAATTAATTATTGTATTAAAGAGATAATTATATTGCAAATAGTAATTAGTTAAGCAAGCGTTAGAATTCTACCCAAGAGCCGAGCATATTGAAGGTTGAGGTGTGTAACGGCTCAGGCAATGACGGCTCAGATGGGTAATGGGTGAATTAAAGACCAGTAGTGGTTTGGAAGTGGAAAGGTTGTGCCAGTTTTAGTTGCTAAGGATCGACCTAGAGTTGTAATCAAAGAGAGGTATGTTTTAAAACTCATACTTAACCAATTGGGTCATTTTCAAACATGATTCTAACTTGAATGTCAGAGTAGATTTAGCTCAACATCACATCATCGATGTTTAGCTTTGTTCATTTTACAGGATATTGGGCTAATCTCCCTCTAAAAATATAAATTCACTATTGGTGCGATTTTCAATATCAACAGTTGGCACCGTCTATGGGGAGAGAAATAGAAAAATATTTTGGTCCTACCAGTATATCTTGTATTTGAACCATGAGCAACAATGTGAAGAAAGAGAATTTCTCAACTGATGGGGATGATTCAAACCATGAATGTCACCTAAGGCGACAACCTACATGTATTCCAAAAACTCAAGTGGGTGAGACCTACCAGCTTGTGAGTGAGCCAACTGATGTGTGCATGGCTCTAGCTCCAAAGTTGATAGCTTAGATCAAAACCTGAACCAGATAATGGAGATGCTCAGACACCTAAACCCAATCATTGAGGCCATCAAGCAGAATGTTGTGGATCCACCTAAGGAAAACAAGTGTGATGGAAAACCAAAGCACAATCCATTGGGTCAGAGCACCACACTAGTTGTCCGAGACCTGGCCAAAAGTAAAGGTCCAACGATTGAAAGGGTGGATGAGTCCAAGGTTCTTGGAGCAAAGGCATCGAAAAAGCTAATATTGGGAGAGAACGACAAATAAGCGAACAATCCGGACCTGAGGAAGCATCTACCTATCGATCACCATTCTCAAACTTCTATTATTCGAAATTATGCTCCAGCCAAGAGTCAGCCCAGAAGATCTTACACACACCAGAAGCAATCGTCTGTTTGAAGGGGTGAGCGGACAGGAGTTCGAAGGATGGAACAAACAGAAAAATCTGACCTGGGTACAGACTTACATGAGCACAGGGAACTTCTTCACTCGATAGGTGGTCAAGAAGAGAAAGCCACCTGTTCGGACCATCATAGGTCAAGAGGACGAGAAGATGAGGATTAACATGAAAGCAAGAAAAGAAGGACAGAAGAGTGACAGGTGACGCCAGAAAAGGTAGCTAGTAAAAGTTTGCCACCTAGCAAGTTTGAATGTTACACTCCCACGTTGGTCCTTTTGGAATAGATTATGATGGAAATCCAAGACAAGAAAATAATAATGAAGCAGACCTAGATGATGTTACTAATCCTGAGCAAGAAGCTAAAGCTGAGACCTCAGGGAAAGCCAATTGAGCCATTAGAGTCTATCCCATTACTATCTGACACCCAAAGAATTAGAATTGGGATAAGGTTGGGAGTTAATGAGAGAGAAGCTATTATAACTTTTTTATGAAGTAACTCAGACGTGTTTGAATGGTCTACATATGACTGAAGGAAATCGAACACGAGGATTCTATGAGCAGCGAAAGGATCATTCCAAATTACAATCGCATATGAACTTTACCATTACAATAAAAAATGAAAACATACGGTTATGCAAAAATATAGAAATTATAGCATGTTATACAAAACATCAAGGACAAGAATCTACACACTTTTGTAGACTCATCTTCAAGCTCCTTGATCACGAATGCTCATCACAGCTACATAGCAACACACAAATGCTCATCCAACACGACTGCTACACTGCACGAACACCACGCACTCGAACTAAGAGATCACCAAGGTCATGAACACCCACAACAACACGAACGGCCTCCACAAAACCTCGACAGTGTCGAGTTGAGTAAGACACCACCAAGAAGGCTACCTTGGTATTCTCGATGTGAAAAATCTAGAGGGTGGGCTCTATGGGGACTTGGTTTGAGGCAGAAAAACGAAGAAACAACAATCGTGTAAACGATTGAGTAAGTGGGAGAATGAAGAACCTATCGTATGGGTCGATGCCCAATCGTTTAGCAAAAGCTATGCGATCGTCTAGCTAGCTCCAAGTTGTCGCTTAATAAATCTAATTTACTTGACAACTCTCCATGAGTATATTTCGAGATTGGAAATCTCAAAACAACAATTTCTCAACCTTACTAAAATTAGGAAAACATTTTTCCTTTTAACTCATGGTTACCATGAAACCACTAATAACCTCCCACTCAATTGGTTATTAAAGAAAAAGAAATAATTATCCAATAACTAATATTATTATAAAGATAAATGATAACTAACTTACCATAATATATTTATAACCTATAGTTTTAATATTTCATCTCATGAAACATAAACCATAGCTCTTTTTTTATTCCATGGCACTTAATGTAAATATCATTTACATTAATCCTTCACTTGATGTATCTCATACACCATACTGATTATATCATATATAATCAAATTACCTCTTGTCAATTTGAACATTTCAAATCAACACCAAGAACTGATCCTCAACTTGAATCCATTGAGCTACCAAGCGGACCTTATGAATCTGTAGCTTAAAGCTTCAACGGTGCGTGAATAACTGACTAAACTCTTTAGTCACGGGATCCACCATCAGTTAACTACCAGGCCCTTCACTAAAGACTGACAGCTGAACTCTTCTTACTACAGATATATTATGTGTCCATCTTAACCAATCAACAGTGTGACAACTCTTCACATATCGCTTGTAAGTACAGTTCGGCCAATAACCGTAATGCCCCTGTAGTTACATCTAACTACTTAAATACCACTAAATTCTCTAATGAACATAAGTCATAGTCCTACTATGATTGAGTCCTTTCTTCCAAAAAGAAGTTGTGGACACTATGTTCAAGCCCCAGAGTCAGCCCTTAAGGGAGCAATCTCTCTACTTACCCCTGTTTCAGGGAAGGAGTGAATTCCATCTTGTGTATTGAGTTCCCAGCTCCCAGATCAGACAAGTCCCCAAAAAAGTAGGCATATTGAGTTGGCAATCTGGCCACTCTCACCCATATTAATCAAAGGACCGCCCTCAAAGGTAGGAGTTCCCAAAACACTCAAGATTGAGATCGTGTCACCTATGGTCATTTAGGTGAGATGTAAGTCTCTAGTATCAACGGCGTTATATATAGAGTCTAGTCATCTCATGGTCCAATCTTATACAATGTATAGGACACCTCCGCTCGCATGTCTCCACATGAATGGTCAGGATCTACCATCTGTAGTAGTTTACAATACTTGCAAACCTCTACAAAGCGGGTCCTATCTGTAGTGTCATCAGAATCAAGTGCCCACCTTAATCCTTATACTACATACCTATTTAGGTTATCACTTAAGGCATGATCCACTTGTATATCACATATACATGCTTAATTTTACATAAGATAACCATGGAGGTTGTTTATTGGACATGAGTAAATGCCGAAATGAAATAACAGTTATTTTATTCATAAAACAATGTGTATCATTACAAACAATGAGACTCCAGGAGAATTAGGACACTAATCCCAACAATCTCCCACTTGTCCTAATGCCTCGGGAGACTAATGTACAATACTATATAAAACATGTACAATATACAATAAACAAGGGCATATCCCAGTATCGTCTCCCAATTTCCCTAGACAAGATGTTGCATGTCCCGTAGACCCATACTCTTTAGGTGACCCTCGAACAATTTAGCTGTGAAAGTCTTTGTAAAGGGATCAACAACATTGTGCTCTAACGCGATCTTTGTAACTATCACATCACTGCGATGCACAATCTCCCTGATCAAGTGGTATTTTCACTCTATATGCTTACCCCGAGGATGATTCTGAGGCTCCTTTTAATTTGCCACAGCCCTGCTGTTATCACAATAAAGAGTGATAAGCAAATCTATATTTGGAACAACTTCCAAATCTAAAAGGAATTTCCTCAACCAAACAGCTTTCTTAGTTGCTTCACAAGCGGCTACGTATTTGGCTTCCACAGTGGAGTCTACGACGCATCCTTATTTGATGTGTTGCCATACTACATCCCCTCCATTCAGAGTGAAACTGACCCCGATGTCGATTTGCGAGAATCTCTATCGATCTGAAAGTGAGAATCTATGTATCCTGTAAGGATCAGATCCTTATCTCCATACACGAGCATGTAGTCCCTCGTTCTTCGAAGATACTTGAGGATCGTCTTGACCGTCGTCAAGTGATCAAATCCTAGATTGCACTAATATCGACTGACAATCCCTATTGCATAGAAAATCCTGGATTGGGCTGATACCGACTGACAATCCCTATTGCATACATTAAGCTTCCTATAGCTCAAGCATAGGGAATCTGTCTCATCTCCTCAACTTCTTGAGGTGTCTTAGGAGATTGATACTTAGACAAAATGATTCCATGCCTGAAGGGTAATAAACCCTTCTTAGAATCTTGCATCCTGTACCTGATCAACATTTGATCGATGTACGATGCCTGAGACAGGGCTAACCATTTGTTTTTACGATCCCGAATGATCTAGATCCCTAGAACATACTGTGTCTCACCTAAATCTTTCATTTGTAACTAAGTAGCTAGCCACTTTTAATGTCAGTCAGATACCCTACATCATTCCCAATGAGTAAGATATCATCTACATACAGTACTAGGAAAGCTACTGAGCTGTTGATAATCTTTTTGTAGATACAAGGCTCATCAACAATCTGAACAAAGCCAAACGACAAACCTTTTGCTCTTGAACGACAAACCGCAGTGTCAAATCTTATGTTCCATGATTGAGATGTTTGTTTCAACCCATAAATGGACCTATTAAGCTTGCAAACATTTTGCTCTTGATCTAAAACGACAAACCCCTTTAGTTGAGTCATATAGATGGTCTCCTAAAGATTATCATTAAGAAAGGCAGTCTTGACGTCTATTTTCCATATTTCATAATCATAAAATGTGGCTATGGACAGGAGAATCCTGATAGACTTGAGCATGACAACAGGTGAGAAAGTTTCCTCATAGTCCACTCCCTTAACTTGGGTATAAACCTTTGCCACGAGTCGAGCCTTAAAAATTTGCACCTTTCCATCTACACCTCTCTTTCGTTTATAGATCCACTTACACCCAATAGGTCCTACCTCATCAGGTGGATCAACAAGCTCCCAGACGTTATTGAAGTACATAGACTCCATTTCCTGGTTCATGGCTTTAACCCATTCATCTTTGTCAACATCATCTATTTCTTTCTTAAAAGACAATGGATCCTTGACTCCATCATTCGAAATGATGTTTTGGGTTTCAATCAAATCCATGTAGCGATCATGTGGGTTCATAACCCTCCCACTATGTCGAGGCAGTCTCAACTCTTGAGCTGGTTGACTAGATGTTCCGACCTTAAAACTCTTGCTGATTTGTCGGCCTATTCAACAACTCATGTTGAACCCTCAACAGTCTCAGTCTCACTAGAAATCTCACGCAAAACGACCTTACTTCGTGGCTGATGATCCCTCATGTGGTTTTTTTCCAAGAAAATAGCATTTGTAGAAACAAACACTTTGTTCTCACTCGGGTCATAGAAGTATCCACCTCTCGTTTCCTTGGGGTAGCCTACAAAGAGGCAAGCCTTCAAATGCGGTTCCAACTTCTTTGGGTTAGTCACTAGCACATGTGTCGGACAGCCCCAAATCCTGAAGTGGCGTAAACTACCTTTACGGCCTCCACAACTCAAAGGTGTTTCAAAAACACTTTTTGAGGGAACGTTGTTCAGGATATAGCATGCAGTCTCCACTGCAAAACCCCAAAACGAGTCTGGAAGATGAGCATAGCTCATCATAGACCGAACCATGGCCAACAAGGTTCTATTTCTCCTTTCTGATACATCATTCTGCTAAGGTGTACCAAGGGCTGAAAGTTGGGATCCAATCTCATGTTCTATCATATAGTTCTAGAATTGGAAGTCCATATACTCTCCACCAAGATCAGATCGTAGTGTTGTAATCTTCTTACCTAACAAGTTTTCAACTTTAGCCTTATACTCCTTGAATTTGTCAAGGGCCTCAGACTTATGTTGCATTAGGTAGAGATACCTGAATCTTGAATAATCATCTATGAAAGAAATGAAATATTCATACCCACCCCAAGCTCTAACATTCATCGGACCATAGGGGTCTGAATGTACAAGCTCCAAGGTTTCCTTAGCTCTGTAACCTTTTTCCAACAAAAGGTCGTTTGGTCATCTTGCCTTCGAGGCATGATTCACACACCGAAAAGGAGTTTTCTTCTAAACTCTTTAGAAGTTCACATTTCAATAACTTCTCAATCCTATTGAGGTTGATGTGACCTAATCTTAGATGCCAAAGATGGGCGTTTTCCTTAGGAGAAACCTTTGGTATTTTAGTTATTATTGCCGTACTGAACATTTCAGTGTTAAACAAGGCTTTTATGACAAATAGCCTTATTACATATAAGTTACTTTCCATTGAACTATAACCAATCTCCATTCCATTCTTTAAAATAAACACTTTATTCTTAGAAAATGAGACTGTATACCCTTGTTCAATGAGACAAGAAATCGAGATCAAATTCCTCTTAATATGAAGAACTACGAAAACGTTATCCAGTAACAGATAACGTTTCTTGTCAACAAATAACGTCAGTCTGCATACAGCAACAGCTAAAACAACCTCACCAGTACCAACTCATAGAGTCATCTCTCCCTTTGGCAACGTTTGCCAGGAGCTGAATCCTTGGTAAGAGGAACTAACATGATTGGTAACACCCGAATCTAAGATCCAGGCAGAATCATCATTCTCTACCAAACACGTCTCCAAGACCAATAAATCAGATTTACTATCTTTCCTCCTCTTTTGGAGAGTAGTGGGATCAGTGTCAGAACAACAGACACTACTGGTTTTGTCATCGATTCCTTTATGCTCGAAAAGTAAGAACTGACGTTCAAACATATCTTGCAACGAGTCCATGATCTCGCATGCAATGATCATGTGCTAAACCCTTGTGGCCAAAACATCAGGTATGTTAGCCAAAATGTGAAGTCGAGCCTTTGAATTAGCCTTCATCCACACCTTATATGCATTGCAAAAACTTCGCGATACATCAAGGGTTGGGACTTGAGGACACTTCTCAACCATGACAAATTCGAGGTCGTTTGCCACGAAATACATTTTACACAATTCTTTCCACTGTATGTATTCGGCCATATTAAAAGCACTAAACGGAAATACTAACGAGTTGCTGAAAAGAAAAACACATTGACCTACATTAGTTTTTAGGCAAATACTTGTTGTAAAACAAACAACATCCAATAAGGTTTTAGAAAAACCAATATGAACCCCTTGTGACATCTAGTTTCGCAATGATGCTTCAAAGGTTTAGGAAAAAAGTAGCCGAAGGGAGGTCAATTATCCCTTCTCTGAATTGATAATTTCTCAACCGGTAATTAATCCCAGAACTCTTGCTCTTATAACGACTAGCCATCATTGATTTGGTCAAGAGATCATTAACTTACTTAACAATCTCTCATAAGTGTGACCCGCCATTTTAGGCCTTAGAGATCCGCCCCAAGCAGCTAATCTGAAGGGAAAAAATCCGATTGGGGCAAAACCTAAAGCGACCCTATCCATTTCTGAAGTTCACCTTGATCTTGACCAACTGCATAAAACCCATCCGAAGGGGGACGCTCCCAGGGTGCCACGAAGGAGTACAGAATGATCTCACGGTGTGAACCAGTGACAGAGACCATAGGATGTGTGACACACACCCTTCACCCACTTACTATAAACACTCTCTCCATCCATCTTGATATTGACTCATGCAAACACCATCCGAAGGGGGATGCTCCCAGGGCACCACGAGGTCGAGCAGAATCTCACGGTGTGAATATACAGGGAGAAACGTGAGTGGAATTATAGATATATCAGATACATCTCTTCCTCCCACTGAGTATTTTATAGTCTAGGGTTTAGTTTACTTAGAAAAAACATGGCTAAGGATTTTAACTAAGTAACTTTTAGGTTTGCCCAAGAGTAACTTTTACCTTGAATAGTTAAACAACTTTTGATCATCATCCATTAAACTCTTTAACGGAGTCTTTGACCAAATTGTTGCATACTTGTTGAAAATCTATCTAATTCACCTTTCCAGGTAGGTTCCCAGGTAGAGGTGTTCCATTTCCGTCAGCATAAAAACCCCAGCCTAAACTAAACCCACATTAGACAAAAGGTCCTTTGTAGATAGATTTAAAACAAATTTAATCTTTTATGTCAATCAATTTAATCCTATTAAACCGATTTTAAAAGATTAATCTAGGTTACTAAACTCTTTAGAACCATTTGAACTTAGGTCTATCTCAATCCAATTTTAAAACCCTTTTAAACAAAACTTGAGTTCACCCTAAGTCCACATGCAACTCTTTCTTATTGATTTTAGTTCTAATTTCCTTTATAACACTTATAAACGAAATAACCAAAACCACAATGCAAAGCTAAAACATGTAAGGCATTAATAACGATTATAAACAGCCTAAGTGTCATGCTCAATGCATTGTTCATTCATTGCTACTTCCGTTATATAACCCTTATACAAAACAGTAATGAAACAAGCATAACATGCTTCCATTCACCCTTAGACTATAACACTTATAATAAAAGGATGATACATGATAATGCTCACTGCATGCAAAATATAACTTTTATAGTTCATGATGCATGCGCATGCTTTCATGTAATTTCTTCATGCTAGATTATAACATTTATAATACATGATGCATGAATAATTGCACAACCTAAGGTGGGTTTTAAACTATATGTCAAACACTTTGCCATAAGCACCATACATCACATGTATAATTAACAAATGTTGATGAATCGGGCAGAATTGCCTCAAATCCACAAAAATAAAGCTAATTATTACAAAAGCAAGGAGTCTCCGGTTTAAACAGGCAAACCAGGTCTTGAACCGTTCGGGCGAAGCAACATGTCTCTAACAATCGTGTATTAAACTCCCCGCGATCATCGACACGAAAGAATAAATGCTTCACTCTATCGTTTACCAACACTTCAAGAGCTAAACGATCATTTAGTAACAATTGTGTACCTTTTACTAAGCGATGAAGCCCGAGGTACGTGATCGCCTAGCACGCTCTGCACAATGCCAACCTTACGTGATCGTCTAAACGATTACAATGCAGCAAAGCACCATCGCCTACACGATCACTTAGCGAGTGCCATCATATCGTATATGTGCAATCATGTAAGTAGTAACTAAGCGATGAAGCTTGCTAACTACACGATCGTCTAGTGCGCGCCTTTTACTAAACGATGAGCATCACATGCTCCCACTATGATCGTCTACCTCCAGAACCTACGTGATCAGGCAATCAACACTACGTGATACAGTAAACGATTTACCCCATCCTTTAGCATTAACTAAACGATTATTTAGTAATTACTACACGATCATATAGAAAAATCTACACGATCGCTTAGATAAATACAAATGATCGTTAACCTTAGTTACACGATACGACCAACTCTTAGTCTTCTTCCTCGTTGAGAACCACATCTCCATAATTTGAAACTTCATCAAGAACGACTCGACTAACTCAAACTCCTTGAATTGCAAGTTAATTATGCCCAAAAAAACACAGGGGCCCTTATAAATTAACAAAAGGCAATTAAACCAAAGACAATTAAACTCGAAAACATTCATCAACTCCATCCACAAATGCACTTAACAATTAAACACAAATGCAAAAAACCCACCGAGACTGTAAATGAAGTTCAAAACAGAATTGAAATTTGGAATATCAGAACAATCTGGCTCTGATATCAATTAAAGGTAATCGAACACAAGGATTTCCATGAGCAGCGAAAAGATCATTCCAAATTATAATCGTATATGAACTTTACCATTACAATCAAAAACAGAAACAAACGGGTATGCAAAAATACAAAAATTATCGCCTGCTATACAAAACATCAATGACAAGAATCTACACACTTTTGTAGACTCATCTTTAAGCTCCTTGATCAGAACGCTCGATCACAGCTACACAACAACACACGAATGCTCGTCCAACACGACTGCTACACTGCACGAACACTGCGCACTCAAACTAAGTGATGCCAAGGTCACGAACACCGAGAACACAACGAATGGCCTCCACAGAACCTCGATAGTGTAGAGTTGAGTAAGACACCACTAAGAAGGCTACCTTGGTATTCTCGGTTTGAGAATCCAAAGAGTAGGCTCTACGTGGACTTAGTTTAACGCAGAAAAATGGGGAAACCATATTCGTGTAAATGATTAAGCAAGTGGGAGATGGAAGAACCTATTGTATAGGACGAT
Organism: Benincasa hispida; assembly: GCF_027475165.1. Lineage (NCBI taxonomy): Eukaryota > Viridiplantae > Streptophyta > Magnoliopsida > Cucurbitales > Cucurbitaceae > Benincasa > Benincasa hispida. The sequence goes on along the minus strand of NC_143489.1, from coordinate 40,284,070 downwards.
GCCCAATCATTTAGTAAAAGCTATGTGATCGTTTAGCAAAAGCGATGCGAGCATTTAGCTCATCGCTTAGCTGAGTGTCTATCGCCTAAGAACACTCCACGATCGTCTAGCTAACTCCAAGTTACCGCATAGTAAATCTAATTTACTTGACAACTCTCCATGAGTATTTTTCGAGATTGGAAATCTCAAAACAACAATTTCTCAACCTTATAAAAATTAGGAAAACATTTTTCCTTTTAATTCATGGTTACTATGGAACCACCAATAACCTCCCACTCAATTGGTTATTAGAGAAAAAGAAATAATTATCCAATAATTAATATTATTATAAATATAAATGAAAACTGACTTACCATAATATATTTATAACCTATAATTTTAATATTTCATCTCATGAAACATATAAACCATAGCTCTTTTTCTATTCCATGGCACTTAGTGTAAATCTCATTTATATTAATCCTCCACTTGATATATCTTATACACCATACCGATTATATCATATATAATCAAATTACCTCTTGTCAATTTGGACCCATAAGTGATGGTGCATGAACTTACATTGACCCAAGCTACAAACCAGTATGCCAAAAGAGCGAGCCTTTAACCATGCTCATAATGAGATAATAGCTAAATAGATGGATGGTCTATTGCAGACAAAGTTCATTCGGGAGATCTACTACCCGCAATGGTTGTCCAATGTAGTACTCGTCAAAAAAGTTAAAGGGAAATAGAAAATGTGCATCGACTTCACTAGTTTCAATAAAGCATGTCCGAAAGATACCTTCCTACTTCCGAGAATAAACAAAATCATTGATGCTACTATTGGCCACAAACTATTAAGCTTCATGGATGCCTATTCAAGGTATAACCATATTAGAATGCACATCCCATATCAAGAGAAAACCACTTTTGTCACAAGTTGGGATCTTTATTATTATATTGTAATGTTGTTTGTGTTGGGATTGGTGTCCTAATTCTCCCGGAGTCTCCTTGTTTTTGATATACACATTGTTATGAATAAAATAAAAGTATTTCATTCTAGCATTTACTCATATTCAATAAACAAAGCTCCATGGTTACTGTATGTAAACTTAAACATGTATATGAGATATACAAGTGGATCATGCCTTAAGTGATAACCTCAATAGGTCTGTAGTATAAGGATTAAAGAAGGATTCCTGATCCTGGTGACACTACAGATATGGCCCACTTTATAGAGGTTTGTAAGTGTTGTAAACTACTACATATGGTAGATCTTGACCATTCATGTGGAGACATGTGAGCGGGGGTGTCCTATACAAAGAGTTTGTATAAGATCGGACCATGAGATGATTCATCTCTGTATATAACGTCGTTAATACTGAAGACATAGGTCTTACCTAAATGACCATAGGTGACATGACCTCAATTCTAAGTGTTTTAGAAACTTCTGCCTTTGAGGGCGGTCCTTTGATTAGTATGGGTGAGAGTGGCAGATTCCCAACTCAACATACCTACCTTTTTGGGGACTTGTCTGATTTGAGAGCTGGGAACTCAGTTACACAAGATGGAATTCACTCCTTCCTTGAAGCAGGGGTAAGTAGATATATTGCTCTCTTAAGGGTTGATTTCAGGGCTTGAACATAGTGGCCACAACTGAAGGAAATTGGAAGCGAGATTTCTATGAGCAGCGGAACAAGATTATTCTAAATTAAAATCATGAATGAACATATATTTACAGTCGACTTGAATACAAATGGTTATGCAATTCATACAGAGAAATTACAGCATCAACAACAAATGAACAAAAGAGACAAACTCTACGAACAATGGCAGAAGCGTCTCCACGCTCCGTTGCGCACGACTGTTCATACAACAGCAACTTCGAACCCTCAATCTACATGACTGCAACACTTAATGAATATAGCACGAACACTTCACGCTTGTCCTCAACGATCTCCTTAGTTATGATCTCCCACGCAACAGTGAATGGCCTCCACAGCACCACGAACGGCCTCTAGAAAATCTCGACGGTGTCGAGTTGAGTCTGACAACACCAACAAGGCGACCTTGGTTCTCGGTGTGAGAATACAGAGGGTGGGCTCTGTTCAGACTTGGTTTGAGGCAGACGAAAGGAGAAAACAACGATCGCATACACAACTGGGCAAGTGGGAGATAGCGGAGACCTATCGTATAGGTCGATGCCCAATCGTTTAGATAAAGCTATGTGATCGTCTAGCAAAATCTATTTGATCGTTTAGTCTATCGTTTAGCTCGGTCTGTCGCCTACAGACACTACACGATCGTTTACCTTGGGCCAGCAATCGTTTAGAAAATACTTACAAGCGATCTGTGAAGGGTTATCGCACTGTTGATTGGTTAAGATGGACACATAAAGTGCCTGGTAGTTAACGGATGGTGGATCCCATGACTAAAGAGTTTAGTCAGTTATTCACATATCATTGGAGCTTTGAGGTACAGGTCCATAAGGTCCCCTTGGTAGCTCAATGGATTCAAGTTGAGGATCAGTTCTTGGTATTGACTTGAAATCTTCAAATTGACAAAAGGTAATTCGATTATATATGATATGATCGGTATGATGTATGAGATACATCTAGTGGAGGGTTAATGTAAATGAAATTTACATTAAGTACCATGAAATAGAAAAAGAGTTATGGTTTATATGTTTCATGAGATGAAATATTAAAACTATAGGTTATAAATATAGTATCGTAAGTTGGTTATCATTTATATTTATAATAATATTAATTATTAGATAATTATCTCTTTTTCTCTAATAACCAATTGAGTGGGAGGTTATTGGTGGTTTCATGGTAACCGTGAGATAAAAGGAAATTTGTTTTCCGAATTTTAGTAAGTTTTTATAAAACGTTCAAAAATTGTTTTGAGATTTTTCTTTCGCAAAAAGAAACTCACGGAAGCTTGTCGAGTAAATACGAATTTACTAAGCGATAGCTTGAGTGAAGTAAACGATCGGTAGTGTTTTGTAGGCAACAGACACTGAGCTAAAATATGAGCTAAACGATCGCTTAGCTTTTACTAGACGATCGCTTAGGTTTAGCTAAATGATTGGGCATCGACCTATGCGATAGGTTTCTGTCTTCTCCCACTTGCCCAATCATGTACACGATTGTTAAGTCCTCCTTCATCTGCCTCATACCAAGTCCACACAGAGCCCACCTTCTGGATTCTCACACCGAGAATACCAAGGTAACCTTCTTAGTGGTATCATACTCAACTCAACACCGTCGAGGTTCTGTGGAGGTCGTTCGTATTATTAGAGTGTTCGTGACCGACACGATCGCAGAGGACGAGTACGCAATTTTTGTGCTGTGAAGCAGTCGTGTTGTTCGAGCATTTGAGGTTGCTTTGTTCGAGCGTTCGTGAGCAAGGAGCGTGGAGACGAGTCTACAAATGTTTGTAGCTTTCGCCTTGTTTATTTGTAGTTTTCATGTTGTAATTTCTATATTGATTGTATAACTACATGTTTCTGTACGACTGTAATTTGTAATGATCTATTTTCCGCTGCTTATGGAAATCTAGAGTTCGATTTCCTTTAAGAGGTCTATGTGGATGATATGTTGGTAATCAACAAGAAAGCAAGCCACCATGTAAACGACCTGGTCAAAGCCTTTGGAGTTCTGAGAAGATATCAAATGAAGCTGAACTCGAAAAAGTGTGCTTTTGGAGTGGCTTCCGACAAGTTTCAGGGCTTCAAGGTAAACCAGAGAGGACTTGAAGCAAATTCAAACAAGATACCAGCTATTTAGAGATGGGGTCTTCTAAAACAATAAACAGCTACAAGGCCTAAATGGGAAGATAACTTCCCTTAATCAATTGGAAAGTCAAACTACTGATAAGAGTCTTCCATTCTTTAAGGTATTAAGAAAAAAACTAACTTTAAGTGGACAGAGGAATGTCAAGCTTTTGGGAAACTCAAGAATTATTTGAGCTCAATCCCACTCCTTTCCAAGCCCGTGGCCAACAAAGAGTTTTTCCTGTATCTTGTCGTGTCTGACTTCGCAGTTAGTTTAGTCTTAATTAACGCAGATGAAGGACGAAAATCACCAGTATAATACACCAATAAATTAATGGTAGGGGAAGATAGTGAAGGAAATCGGAAACGAGATTTCCATGAGCAATGGAACAAGATTATTCCAAATTACATTCATGAATCAACAATACATTTATAGTCGACTTCAAAACAAACGGTTATACAATTATACAGTGAAATTACAGCATGAATAAACTCAAATGCATAGAAAGACAAACTCTACGCACATCGGCAGAAACGTCTTCATGATCCGTTGTGCGACTCTGATCGAAGAACAGCAACCACGAGCGTTCAATCTACACGATCGTAACACAGCAGCAACATAGCATGAACACTTCGCGCTCATTCTCAACAATCTCCTTGGTCACGAACTCCTCTGCAACATGAACGAACACCGTGCTCATCCTCAGCGACACGAACGGCCTCCCCAGCACCACGAACAACCTCCAGAAAACCTCACGGTGACGAGTTGAGTCTGACACCACCAACAAGGCGACCTTGGTATTCTTAGTGTGAGAATCCAAAGGGTGGGCAAGTGGGAGATGGCTGAGACCTATCGTATAGGTCGATGCCCAATCGTTTAGATAAAGCTATGCGATCGTTTAGCTCTATCGTTTAGCTCGGTCTGCTGCCTACAGACACTACATGATCGTTTACCTTGGGCGAATGATCACCTAGCAAAACTATGCGATCGTTTAGCAAACACTACACAATCGTTTAGCTCGCACCTGCATGATCGTTTAGTTCGCCCAGTCGTCGTTTTGTAAATCTGTATTTACTTGACGACTTCGTGAGTTTCTTTTCGCAGAGAGAAAACTCAAAAAACCGTTTCAAACTTTTGTAGAAACTTTCTTTTCAAAATAGGAAACCACTTTCCTTTTAAACTCACGGTTACCATGATCCAATAACCACCCACTCATATGGTTACTAAAAGAAAAAGAATAAATTATCTAATAATTAATATTATTATAAACATAAATGATAACCAACTTATCATACTATATTTATAACTTATAGTTTCAATATTTCATCCCATGAAACATATAAACCATAGTTCTTTTTCTATTCCATAGTACTTAATGTAAATCTCATTTACATCAATCCTCCACTAGATGTATCATATACATCATACCAATTATATCATATATAATCAAAACACCTCTTGTCAATTTGAACATTTCAAATCAACATCAAGAACTGATCCTCAATTGAATCCATTGAGCTACCAAGGGGACCTCATGGACCTGTAGCTCGAAGATCCAACGGTTCGTGAATAACTGACTAAACTCTTTAGTCATGGGATCCACCATCCGTTAACTACCAAGCACTCTACTAAAGTCCGACAGCTGAACTCTCCTTACCATAAATATATTATGTTCCATTTTAACCAATGAGCAGTGCGAAAACCCTTCACAGATCGCTCGTAAGTACAGCTGGGCCAAAACTATAGGATATAAATAGAGTATGGTAAGTTGGTTATCATTTATATTTATAATAATATTATTGGATAATTATCTCTTTTTCTCTAATAACCAATTGAGTGGGAGGTTATTGGTGGTTTCATGGTAACCGTGAGATAAAAAGAAAAAATATTTTCCTAAATGAGGTAATATTGATTTGAGAATTCCATGAAAAGGTTTTCAAGTAGAGAAGATTTACTAAACGACAACTTTGAGAGACTAGACGATCGTGGAGAGTTTCTATACGATAGACTCTCAACTGGCCAATGAGCTAAACGATCGCATAGCTTTTGTTAAATGATTAGTCATCGTCTTATACGATAGGCTTTGACATCTCCCACTTGCTCAATCATTTATATGATTGTTCTCCTCCGGTCTCATGCTCTAACCAAGTTCATAGAGAGCCCACACTCTAGATTCTCACACCGAGAATACCAAGGTAACCTGTTGATGGTGTCATACTCAACTCGACACTAGTCGAGGTTCTGTGGAGGTCGTTCGTTGCGTTCGCTGTGTTCGTGATCCGAGTGATCATTATGTTCGAGATTGTTGTGGATCATGAAGTGTAGCGGTCGAAGTGTTAGAGCGTTCGTGATCAAGGGTCTTGAAGATGAGTATTCAAAGTTATGGTTAATTATTTCCCTTTATCATTTAGTAAAGCAAGTTGTAATTTCTGTTTTGCGCATAGCCTGTTATTTCCGTTTGTAATTGTAATTATGTATGTTCATATATGAATGAAATTTGGAACGATTCTTTCGTTGCTCATGGAATCCTCATTTCTGATTTCCTTCAATTGGTATCAGAGCCAGGTTGTTCTGATATTCCAAATTTCACTTCTGTATTGAACTTCTTTTACAGTCGTGGTGGGTTTTCTGCATTGTGTTTAATTGTTAAATGCATTTGTGGATGGTGTTGATAAATGTTTTCGGATTTAATTGCCTCTAGTATAAAGTTTTCTTTAAATTACAAAGTGTTAATTTATAAGGGCCCCTGTGTTTTTGGGGGTATTTAACATGCTATCGAGTCTGTAATTCAAAGTGTTTGAGTTAGTCGAGTCGTTCATGATGAAGTTTCGAAGTATGGAGATGCGACTCACAGCAAAGAAGAAGACCAAGAGTTCGTCGTATCGTGCAGCCTCAGGTAAATGATCGTTGGAATTTAACTAAACGATCGTGTAGATTTTTGTATACGATCGTGTAGTATTTACTTAACGATCGTTTAGCTAGGGTAAATCATTTACTCTACTGCGTTGCCCAATTGCGGAGACGCTGAAGGTAAACAATCATAATCGGAGCATATGATGCTTATCGTTTAGAAGAAGGCACGCACTAAACGATCGTGTAGTTAGCATGCCTCATCGCATAGTTACTACCTACAAGAACATGCGGTATACGATACGAAAGTGCTCGCTTAGCGATCGTTTAAATGATCATGCTTCATCACATCATAGTCGTTTAGATGATCGTATAAGGCTTGCATTGTACGTGGTGCGCTAGATGATCGTGTACCTCGTGTTTCATCGCATAGTAAAACACGATCGTTGCTAAACTATCATTTAGCTCTAGAAGCATAGGTAAACGATTGACAAAGCATTTGTTATTTCGTGTAAACGATCGCGGGGTGTTTGGTGCACGATCAGCAGAGATACGTAGACTTCGCCTGGACGGTTTAAGACCCGATTCGCTTGTTTGAACCGAAGACTCCTTTGTTTTGTAATAGGTAGCTTGTTTTTAAGGATTTTGAGGCAATTTTACCCAGTTCATCAACATTTGTTTATTATACATGTGATGTATGGTATTTATATGGCAAAGTGTTTGATATATAGATTTAAAACCCACCTTAGGTTGTGCAATTATTCATGCATCATGTATCATAAATGATATAATTTAGTATGAAGAAATTACTTGAAAGCATGCGCATACATCATGACAATATAAGAGTTATATTTATGCATGCAGTGAGCATTATCATGCATCATCTTTATATTATAAACGTTATAGTATAAGGGTGTATGGAAGCATGTTTTGCTTAGTTCATTGCTTGTTTGTATAAGTATTATATAAAAAGTAGCAATGAATTCACAACGCATTGAGCATGACACTTAGATTGTTTATAAAAGTTATGAATGCCTTTTATATGTTTAGCTTTGTGTTGTGGTTTTGGTTGTTTACTGATAACTAGTAGAAATACAAGTTATTACAGCTCAAATTAGTAAAACAATGAGAGAAAGCGATGGTAAAATAGGCAATATCATGTCTGAAAGTGCCAAACTAAAGGGAATTGCGATCGCTAATGCTCATCAGATAAAAGCAATTAATTTACCTATTTTGTGCAAGTACAATGCGATGGCGCATATGAAATTGCGATCCAAGGGCACATTGCGACAACGCGCTTAAAGTTGCGATAAGTCATGCGATCGTGAGAAGTTTCTCAAAAAGTGATCACATAAAGACCTCGCATCAAGGCGACAGCAATAAATCCTGATGGTACGTAAAGCTAATAATGCTCGATTTCGAATTTAGTTGACAAGCCGTTAAAAACCATGTTGTAGCAAGTACATTGAACTTTCAGTGACTTTTAAACGGTGCAACAGAGTAGGAAAATTAATGTCGCTGATCATTGCAATCATTAGTAAGAAATGTTGTTTCACCTTGAAATCTAAAATACTGAATGCCACCAGAGAGACAGGGGATCGAGATATATACATAGACGACGGAAAGAGTAAGGAGACTAGGTGAAGCCGAGAGAAATCGCTTCCGGACAGATCGAGAGACTTCCGAAAAGCAATACAAAGGAGAGAAGGTCAACCCTTGCAAGAGTAAGATTCCACAACTAGAACAGAGTTGAAGTGATAAAGAGTAGTGTAAAAGGCCACGGGAAGCAAGACATTGCTTACCAGGCTTGTTATTTCTCAAATCCATTTGCTATTTTGTACTCAATACTTTATTTGCAAAAAATGAAAACTTCATCTCTACTTATGTTCAATCTCTCCACACCATGCATGAATAGCTAAATTTCTGAATGGGTTGAAAAGTACTTTGCTAGCATGACCTAAGCTATGCATTTTATGCAATCTTCTTATCTTATGTGTGTGTCATTCATCATTTGGACATACTTGAGAGAGTAGTCTAAAGATAGAATCTAGGCTTGAGCGAGTCGGATTAGATCGCATAAGCAAGAGTAGAAACTTAGAAATAAGTTCTATCTATTGTTTCTCATACACATCACATGCATCCAAGAAATAGGGATTGTGGCATTTTGCATTGAGAAATGTAGTACTGATATTTGTGTATAGCATGATCGCATAACTTGTGCACAATCTTGGGAAATGTTAGCTAAACCCTTTCTCAATCCCTTCATTGCATACTTATTGTAACTCTACGCTTTCATCACTCCGCGTTCAACTCCGTCGCATAGGAAAATCTAAATCAAAACACCATTTACTTCATTTTCACCACCGCAATAGAATCAAAAAGTCTATCGCATATCTATTTAGTAGTCCCTGTGTTCAACCCTGTGTTGAATTTTATGTTCTAAAACTCGTAGTTTGTAAATTAATAAACATATTCTGTTTTGTTTTTCGATAAAGTTGTTATTGAAATTGTAATCTTGAATCCAATAAACTAAGATTCTGAGGCTATTTAATGTAGTTTGAACTTTATATAATGACATAAATGTGGATCAAGTTCAAATATATAGCTAAAATGGTCTATAGTATATGAATAAGGTTGGATGCCTTACTCTGGGGACACTATAAATGCGACCCACGTTGTAGTTAGTACAAACGATGTGACCCTGAATCGTTCATATAGAGATATGTGAGTAGGGGCATCCTATGCAATGAGTTTGCATAAGACTGAACCATAAAATAGTCACTTTTTACGTTCTAAATGTCGTTTTATGTATAAAACTGACTATTTCGTTAATTGATGACCTAGGTAACTTAATCTTAATCTTGAGCTAACTATGAACTCCTATTCACTCGAAATTATCCTTAGATCTGCATAGGTGAGGGCAACTCATCATCGCTGGCCCAATAAGCCTCCCATTTCAGGGGTAAGATCAGGTGGATAGCTGGGAACATAGGGTGCAAGATGGAATTCACTCCTACCCGTTATAGGGATAGTAGATAGGTTGTTCCCTTTAGTACTGAATCCAGGTCTTGAACAAAGAGCCCCACCCTCTCCTTGGACCGAGAGGGGTTTGGTTTATAGGTTGGACCTTAAACCAATTGTTCATTAGAGGATCAGTGAAACTTAAGGAACAAGATGTAGTCTTGGGGGTAAAACGGTTTTTATGACCCAGCCGAGATTACGAACAACCTGTGAAGGATTAGCATACTAATCATGGTTATATCAAATGAACACAAATATATATATAGTGAGGGGAGTGCAACTACGGGACTATAGTGAAATAACCCGTTAGTTAACGAACACACTTGCGTTGAAGATTGTTAGTCCAATGAAGAAAATGAAGAAAGAGGGGATGCGACAGCATCCTTAGAAACCTGCCATGCAATAATAGAGACATTGAAAAATGAAGAAAAGTTGAATTTGAAAGAAGAAAGAAAAACACAGAAACCCTCCTTAGAGCAACCACCTACACTGGAGCTAAAAACTCTACCAAATCACTTGAAGTACGTTTTATATACCCTATCACTGGAGTTGAACCCTACGATGAAAGAGGTTGTTAAAAAAGAAATCATTAAATGGTTAAATGTCGGCATTATATACCCTATCGCCAATAGCACGTGGGTTAGCCCCGTGCAATGCGTTCCCAAGTAGGGCAGGATGACAGTAGTCCCCAATGCAAACAACGTGTTAATCCCCATGAGGACTATTACAGGTTGGCGGATCTGTATGGGCTGCAGGAAACTCAATGAAGCGACAAAGAAAGATCATTTCCCATTACCTTTCATTGATCAAAGGCTCGACCGACTAGCAGGGAATGACTATTTATGTTTCCTCGATGGGTATGCAGGCTATAACCAGATTATGATCGCACCAGAGGATCAAGAAAAGACCACATTCACCTGTCCATATGGAACGTTCGCCTTCCTCGCATGCCTTTTGGACTATGCAATGCGCCCAGCACATTTCAAAGGTGTATGATGACAATCTTCTCTGAGTACCTTGAAGACTCAGTTGAAATCTTTATGGACGATTTCTTAGTCTATGGGCAAATTTATGAAATCTTCTGAAGAATTTAGCTTTATGGACGATTTCTTAGTCTATGGGCAAATTTATGAAATCTTCTGAAGAATTTAGAGAGAATACCAAAAAAATATGAAGAGACTAATCTGGTACTGAACTGGGAAAAGTGTCATTTCATGGTTAAAGAAGGAATTGTGCTTGGGCACAAGGTTTCAGAGGATGGGTTAGAGGTGTATAAAACAAAAATTGAAGCCATAGAAAAACTTCCACCTCTAGCAAATGTGAAAGCTTTAAGGAATTTCTTAAGACGCGGGATTCTACAGACGGTTTGTGAAGGACTTCTCCAAAATACCTCGACCATTGAATGCGTTGCTGGAAGCTAACAGACCTTTTGACTTTGATCCACACTGCCTCACCGAATTCAAAGCACTAAAGGACGCATTGACTACAGTGCCAATTATTATCGCACCCGATTGGACAAAGCCATTCGAGCTCATGTGTGATGCCAGTAGATATACGATGGGGGTAGTCTTAGCACAAAAAGTAAAGACAATGTTACACCCCATCGCATATGCAAGCAGAACATTGAACCCCACGCAGGTGAATTACACTACCATAGAGAAGGAACTTCTAGCGGTAATTTTTGCAATTGAAAAATTTAGACCTTACTTGTTGGGATCGAAAGGTGTAGTCCACACCGACCACTCGACAATAAGATATTTAATAACCAAAAAAAGATGCGAAGCCGAGACTAATCTGATGGGTTCTCCTACTCCAAGAATTTAAGACCGCAAGGGAACGGAGAACCAGGTTGCTGACCATTTATCGAGGTTAGAGAATCCTGAAGTGGATCGCATCCAGTCGGAGGTGAACGCATCATTCCCTGATGAGAAGTTGCTTAAGGTTGAAGAACTACCCTGGTATGAAGATATTGTCAACTTCTTGGTCTGCAAAAATTTTCCAAAAAATTACACATCCCATCAAAAGAAGCGACTCATTCATGAATGCAAATCCTACTACTGAGACAAGCCAAATCTTTGCAAAAGAGGACCAGACCAGATATTGAGACTCTGTGTTCCAGAGACTGCTTTTCAGCACATACTTTTTCAATGTCATGCATCACCCTATGGAGGCTATTTCAGGGGACAGCACACAGCAACAAAAGTTTTACAAAGCGAGTATTACTGGTAGACTCTGTTTAAGGATCCACCAGAATATTCCATGAAATGCAATAAGTGCCAACGCACTGGAAACATTTCAGAAAAATATGCGATGCCAATGAACATCATATTGGAACTGGAACTATTCGACATCTGGGGTATAGATTTCATGGGACCATTTCCATCGTTAAATGGTCATAAATACATTTTGTTGGTCGTCGACTATGTTTCCAAATGGATTGAAGTGGTTTTATGCGTTGCAAACGATACGGCAACAATCTTCAAGTTCTTATAGAGAAACATCTTCACTCGTTTTGGCATTCCACATGCCATAATAAGTGACGAAGAGACCCACTTTGTGAATCATATCATTTACAAACAACTGATCAAATACAATGTCCACCATAAGATCGTTATCGCATATCACCCCCAAACAAATAGATAAGTCGAGGTTTCTAACAGAGAAATCAAGTCGATTTTTTAGAAAGTGGTGAATCCATCGCGGAACGATTGGGCCATGAAGCTTGATGATGTGTTGTGGGCATATAGAACTGCTTATAAGACACCCATAGGCATGTCACCGTATGCGTTGGTGTTTGGGAAGGCTTGTCATCTGCCGCTAGAACTAGAGTATAAAGCGATGTGGGCAGTTAAGAAGCTTAACTTTGATCTGAAGGCTGTAGAGGAAGAAAGAAAACTTCAGCTGCTATAGCTGGATGAATGGAGATCACAGGCTTATGAAAATACAAAAATTTACAAAGAACGCACGAAGTGATGGCATGACAAGCGTCTATGTGAAAAAAATCTCCAGGCAAGTCAGAAGGTATTACTGTTTAATTCTAGGCTATGACTCTTTCCGAGAAAATTGAAATCGCGTTGGTTCGGACCATTCATAATTAAGGAAGTATTCCCGCATGGAGCGGTAGAATTAACAAATGAAGATGAGACCAGCGCATTTAAGGTAAATGGACAAGGAGTCAAGAAGTATCATGGAGGAGATTTCCAACGCGAGAAAACCTCCGTGGACTTAAGGAAGCCAGAATGAAGAAGAAACATGTAGTCCTTGCATTGATAAGCGACACACATTCATCAAGGACGAAGTATATCTTTTTTTTTTAGTATCCTTTTGTTATTTTTCTTTCATGATTACTACTCTTTATAATTGCCAACTCTTTCTTACATACCTTTTATCCTCTTAATATTTATCACACTGGTCGTAGTAAACGATTGCGATGGAGCAATGTGGTAACCTCAAAACACGCGACCGATTTGATCAGCCCATCGCAATCAAAGAATCAGCCCACCACAGGAGAGGATGCGTTCAAAGTGATGCGGGCAGAAAGATTAAATTTAGGGGTTGTATCTTCCTTGTCTCATCTTATTTCAATTTTTGCACTTCTCATTTTCAATCTAATATTTCTGAATTCTACTATCGCATCCTCTTTAGTTTGACTCAATCCTGAATTTTTTATTGCTTTATTTGGTCGCGACATTCAGCCCCGTTGCCAATTATGACTTCAATTATGAAATCTATGCCTTTGTTTCTTACCGTATGTACTAGAGTCAGATTAATTTCAGGACAATCAATTCATGAAACATTTCTAAAATTTAGCGGTCTACCAGCTTTCCTTCAAAAATATTTTTACCATCGCATGAATCATTTTGCCTTTCAGCAATGAGAACATTGTTGTGTGTTAAATTTGGGGGTGCTAGTAATGTTATTTTCAACCTTGTTACTTTTAGAAATTCGATACTCTAAAAAAAATTATATGACGTTGAGATCAGATCCTGCTCGTAGTTGGATGTCCACATGACACCCGTGAGGGCAGGCCAAAACGAAGGTGGGAATCGTGATCAACGCAGAAACCAAGTTATCGCAATTCCGCTGCCAAATAAAGAGAAGGGCATGAGTTTCGACTGAGAAAGAGTGCCTTGCTCATAGTTGGAGGTCCGCATGACACCCGTGGGGGCAAACCAAAACGAAGGTTGGGCACTCGGATCAGCACAAGGTCACAAAACAAATATCTGAATCGCGCAAGGGTCAAAATCACTTGAACACCCCAGTTTGAGAAAGTTTGAAATAAATCATGCGATGTCTTGGAAACGAGTAAAGTTTTTTTGTAAGGTTAAGCTTGCGGTCCCTAAAGATTAGAAATATTTTAGGAAGAGATCAGGATAGAAATTAAGAAGGCATTGGTTCATGAAATTTGAATAAGGAACCTTGAGAAGTTTAGGTAGGGTAAAGGCAGTTGAATTTTTTAAAAAAATCTTTAGTTTATGCTTGAGGACAAGCATTGTTTTAAATTTGGGGGTCTGATAACTGGTAGAAATATAAGTTATTACAGCTCAAATTAGTAAAACAATGAGAGAAAGCGATGGTAAAATAGGCAATATCATGTCTGAAAGCGCCAAACTAAAAGTAATTGCAATTGCTAATGCTCATCGCATAAAAGCAGTTAATTTACCTATTTTGCGCAGGTACAATGCGATGGCGCATATGAAATTGCGATCCAAGGGCACAATGCGACAGTGCACTTAAAGTTGCAATCGTAAGTCATGTGATCGTGAGAAGTTTCTCAAAATGTGATCGCATAAAGACCTCGAATCAAGGCGATAGCATAATAAATCATGATGGGACGTAAAGCTGATAACAGCCGATTTTGAATTCAGTTGACAAGCTGTTAAAAACCATACAGTGGTAAGTACATTGAACTTTCAGTGATTTTAAATGGCACAATAGAGTAGGGAAATTAATGTCGCCCATCATTGCAATCATTAGTAAGAAAAGTTGTTTCACCTTGAAATCTATAAATATCGAATGCCACCAGAGAGATAGGGGATTGAGATATATACATAGAGGAAAGAGAGAGCAAGGAGACGAGGCGAAGCCGGGAGAAATCGCTCCTGGACAGATCGAGAGATTGCCGAAAATCAATACAAAGGAGAGAAGGACAACCCTTGCAAGAGCAAGATTCCGCAACTAGAAAAAAGTTGAAGGGATAAAGAGCAGTGTAAAAGGCCACGAGAAGCAAGACATTGCTTACCAGGCTTGTTATTTCTCAAATCCATTTGCTATTTTGTACTCAATACTTTATTTGCAGAAAATGGAAACTTCATCTCCACTTATGATCAATCTCTCCACACCATGCATGAGTAGCTAAATTTCTGAATGGGTTGAGAAGTACTTAGCTAGCATGACCTAAGCTGTGCATTTTATGCGATCATCTTGTCTTATGTATGCGTCATTCATCATTTGGACATACTTGAGAGAGTAGTCTAAAGATAGAATCTAGGCTTGAGAGAGTCGGATTAAATCGCATAAGCAAGAGTAGAAACTTAGAAATAAGTTCTATCTGTTGTTTCTCATACACATTGCATACGTCCTAGAAATAGGAATTGTAGCATTTTGCATTGAGAAATGTAGTACTGATATTTGTGTATATCATGATCACATAACTTGTGCACAATCTTGGGAAATGTTAGCTAAACCCCTTTTCAACCCCTTCATCGCATACTTATTGTAACTCTACGCTTTCATCACTCCGCGTTCAACTCTGTCGCATAGGAAAATCTAAATCAGAACACCATTTACTTCATTTTCACCACCGCAATAGAATCAAAGAGTCTGTCGTATATCTATTTAGTAGTCCTTGTGTTCGACCCTGTAATTACCAAGAACCTAAGAAGGCTTATACTGGGGCTTTGTTAGGAAAACTTGTATGATCATCGCATCTACACATTATCGCATACACACATCATCGCATCATAAATAAATGCATCATTTTCGTTATAAGTGTTATAAAGGAAATTAGAACTAAAATTGATAAGAAAGAGTTGCATGCGGACTTAGGGTGAACTCATGGTTTTAAAAGGGTTTTAAAATTTGATTGAGATAGACCTAAGTTCAAAGGTTCTAATTAGATTAGTAACCTAGTTTAATCTTTTTAAATCGGCTTAATAGGATTAAATTGATTGGCATAAAAGATTACAATTGTATTAAATCTATCTATAATGGACCTTTTGTCTAAGGAGGGTTCTGTCTAGGCTGGGGTTCTTAAGCTGACAGAAACGGAACACCCCTACCAAAGAACCTACCTGGAAAGGTGAATTAGATAGATTTTCTGCAAGCATGCGACAGTTGGTCAAAGACTCCGTTAAAGAGTTTGATGGATGATGGTCAAAAGTTGTTTAACTAACCAAGGTAAAAGTTACTCTTGGGAAAACCTAAAAAGTCACTTAGTTAAAATCCTTGGTCATGTTTTTTCTAAGTAATCTAAACCCTAGGTTATAAAATACTCAGTGGGAGGAAGAGATATATCTGATATGTCAATGATTTCACTCACGTTTCTCCCTGAATGTTCACATTGTGAGATTCATGCTTGGCCTCTGGTGCACTGGGAGCATCCGCCTTCGGATGGTATTTGCATGAGTCAATATCAAGGTGGACGGAGAGAGTGTTTATAGTGAGTGGGTAAAGGGTGTGTGTCAACACGTCCTACAGTTTCTATCATTGGTTCACACCGTGAGATCATTCTATACTCCCTCGTGGCGCCCTAGAAGTTGGGTTTTGTGCAATTGGTCAAGATCAAGGTGAACTCCAGAAATAGATAGGGTCGCTTTAGGTTTTGCTCCAATTAAATTTTTTTCCTTCGGATTGGGTACTTGGGAAGGATCTTTAGGATCTAAAATGGCAGGTCACACTTACAGATGATTACTAAGTCAGTTAATGATCTCTTGACCAAATTAATGATGGCTAGTCGTTATAGGAGCAAGAGTTGTTCTGGTATTAATGATTAGTTGAGAATTTCTCAATTCAGAAGAGGGATAATTGACCTCCTTTCGGCGGCTTTTTTCCTAAACCTTTGAAACGTCATTGCGAAATTCGATGTCACACGGGGTTCATGTTAGTTTTGCTAAACCTTATTGGATGTTGTTTTTCTTCAATGGGTATTTTCTTAAAACCTAACGAAGGTCAATGTGTTTTTTGTTTTCAGCAACTCATTAAATTTCCATTTAAAGCCTTATAAAACCTATTTCGTGAAAAATGACCTCGAATTTGTCATGGTTGAGGAATGTCCTCAAGTCTCGATTCTTGATGCACCGCGAAGTGTTCATAATGCATATGAGGTGTGGATGATGGCTAATTCATTGGCCCGACTTCACATATTGGCTAACATACCTGATTGTTTGGCCAAAAGGGTTGAGAACATGGTTATTGCACGAGAGATCATGGACTCGTTGCAAGTTTTGTTTGAACGTCAGTTCTTATTTTTCGAGCACAAAGGGATGGATGACAAAACCAGTAGTGTCAATTCCCAAGTTAAACTCTAGGAATAGGAAGCAAGTGTTGCTAACTCTGTTGAGCTTCATGGAAGAGGAGTGTTCTCTGACATGCAACTTGGAGCTTATTTAGGTTCTGATACTGATCCCACTACTCTCCAAAAGAGGAGGAAAGATAGTAAATGTGATTTATTGGTCTTAGAGACGTGTTTGGTAAAGAATGATGATTCTTCTTGGATCCTTGATTCGGGTGCTACTAATCATGTCAGTTCCTCTTACCAAGGATTCAGTTCCTAGCAAACATTGCCACAAGGAGAGATGACTCTTAGAGTCGGCACTTGTGAGGTTGTTTCAGTTGTTGCTGTAGGCAGGCTGAAGTTATTTTTGGACAAGAAACATTATCTGTTACTGGATAATGTTTTCGTATTTCCTCATATTAAGAGGAACTTAATCTCGGTTTCTTATCTCATTGAACAAGGGTATACCGTCTCCTTTCTGAGAATAAAGTGTTTATTTTCAAGAATGGACTGGAGATTGGTTTTGGTTTGATGGAAAGTAACTTATATGTACTAAGGCCGTTAGTCATAAAAGCCTTGTTTAACACTGAAATGTTCAGTATGGCAACAACAACTAAAAGACTAAAGGTTTTTCCTAAGAAAAATGCCCATCTTTGGCATCTAAGATTATGTCACATCAACCTCAATAGAATTGAGCAGTTGGTGAAAAGTGGACTTCTAAAGAGTTTAGAAGAAAACTCCTTGTCGATGTGTGAATCATGCCTCGAAGACAAGATGACCAAACAACCTTGTACTTGAAAAGGTTATAGAGCCAAGGAAGCCTTGAAGCTTGTACATTTAGACCTCATTGGTCCGATGAATGTTAGGGCTCGAGGTGGGTATGAATAATTCATCTCTTTCATGGATGATTAGTCAAGGTACGGATATCTCTACCTAATGCAACGTAAGTCTGAAGCCCTTGACCAGTTCAAGGAGTAGAAGGTTGAAGTTGAAAAATTGTTCGGCACACTAGATTAACGCATTTTCAGTCCAACGCATGACCTCTGATGCATGGACGTAAACGCATAGCTTAAGCCATGTCTAACGCATGATTGCATGCGCAACCCCATCCCTAATTCTCCTTCCAAGAAGTTTTTGGCGCCGTTGCCGGGGACTTGGTAGCTAATGTTTTGTGAAGTTTTGTGTTTTCGAAGGCACCCTTTTAATCTTAGGCGTATTGTAGATTGTGCGACCAAGCTGCAAAAAATATTTGAAGTATAGGTGATGCGTTGAAAGTCAAATATTGACCCCGAGATAGAAAGACTATCTGTCACATGAGTTGGAAGCAGTCTTAGGCACATGTCAACCATCATGCGTCCAATAATTGCTGGAAGCTCCAATGGTCAGGGTGAACTTCTTGACCCAAGCAATTGAGAACCATCTCCTACATGGGAGATTCCTTGCGGTGACAACACTCTAATTTCTCCAATTTATTTTTATTGTTATTTTGGATATGCGGCTGCTTACTTGATTGTGATGCGTTTGCTTCTTGTAGGTGCGTTAATAACTCTCCTCGGCGCACAATTACAACAGAAGAATCTTCCACATCCTTCAACGCATGGCTTCAATCGCATGAATTCCAACGCATTGTCGCATGCGTTATTCTACTTAAGGTTCTGTTCTTGTTATCTTTTATACATTATCCTTTTGAAATTCTCCTTGTCTGATTGCGGTTCTTTGCGATTCATCTATGATGGTACAAATAATTCACCACATCTGCTAACTAAGCAATGCAAGTCTTTCCTTACTTTTAATAGCTTCTTCAAATTTTGAAAGTCTAAGTTTTATTGCACGCAAACCTTTGTTCAAACGTTTGTTACCACATTCCTGTGAGTTTGCTTTTAGCTTGCAGTGAGAATGCTGCCACCCTCCAAGTTTGGGGGTGGCAGCGGTCTCAAGAATTGCATTCACTACATTGCGGTGATTCCTTAAAAAAAAACAAAGATCGGAATAATAACTCCGCTATCAACGCAATGGGAAAACCCATGTTGATAAGAGTTAAGCATGAAAGACACTTGCTCGAAGTTTGATGTCCGCATGACACACGTGGGGGCAAGCCAAAACGAAGGCAAGTCGCCAAGATCATCGCATTAGCGCAACTCCTCTGTCGGACATAAGCCAAATTAAGTAAGACATGAGTTGAGTTGAATATAGAACGCAACCGAAGTTGGATGCCCGCATGACACACGTGGAGGTAAGCCAAAACGAAGACCGTAACCAAGTTCAACACCGCATTCGAATAAGTAATCGCATAATCTTGAATTGTTTTGAACAAACGCATTCTCAAGAGATGAACGCAAAGTTGCGAAGAATGAATAAAAAGTTTTTTAGTAAAGACTTACCGAATTTAACTTAGAAAAGATTTTTTTGAAGAAGCAGCCGAAGTGGAGGAGAGCATTGCGTCCATGGTTAGAGGTACGAGTAAATTATATTCTGAGAGGCTGGTCATCGCAAAGAAACATTGAAAGGTGAGTTAAGAATTTCTTGAGTATAACGCATGCTTGAGGTTAAGCATGATTTTAAGTTTGAGGGTGTGATAACTTGTAGAAATGCCAGTTATTATAAGCCTTTTATTTAGAATTATGAGGGCTAATAAGTAGAAAATGCGGTGATAATACTTAGAATATGGGAAAATTTGAGTTTTGTGTCGATTAGCACCTAAATCCTCACTAACCCCAATATTATGCATTACTCCGTGCCAAAGTGTCTATTTTTGTAGCTATCGCAGGAATCAAACGCATGCGTTGGAAATAAGCAATCACAGACAAACGCATGCGCTAAAGCCAGACGACCGCAAAGACAAATGCATGCGCTGAAAACCGAGCTGTCGCATAGACGAATGCATGCGGTGATCGAATGTGTCCATCGCATGGAAGTTGCGGTGATCGAATACGTCCATCGCATGGAAGTTGCAGTGATGGAATGCGCCCATCACATGAAAGTTGCGGTGATCAATTGGAAATTGTAGCCATGGAGTGACAACCATAATAGAAGGACGATCGCAAGGTGGGTAGAACGCATTGATACTTTAGCTGAATCAAGCTCGTACGCATACCTTGGGAGTATCAACAAGATAAGACGATCGGCGATCTGGTCACTCTCATCCATACAAATCAAAGAATCACCCTCATAGATAAGAATTCACAACTCACTCAGGATTTAGATCATGTTACCTATAGTCATCCCTATGAAATGTAAGTCTCGATTAAGAACAGTGTTATATAATGAGACTAAACATTTCGTGGTCCGGTCTTACACGAACTCCTTTGTATAGAATATCACTGCTCACATGTCTACACATGAATGATTAGGATCAGATCATTTGAAGCACTTTACAATTTGTAATACCTACAAAGTGGGTCATACTCGTAGTGTCACTAGGATAAGGTATCCAGCTTTATCCATCTATTACAGACCATTTGGGTCATCACATAAACATGATCCACCTGATAACTAGTAGAAATACAAGTTATTACAGCTCAAATAAATAAATAAAAAAATGAGAGAATGTGATGGTAAAATAAGCAATATCATGTCCAAAAGTGCTAAACTGAAAGGAATTGCGATCACAAGCGCCCATCGCATAAAAGCAGTTAATTTACTTATTTTGTGTAGGAACAATGCAATGACGCATGTGAAATTGTGATCTAAAGGAACAAGGCGTCAGCGCACTTGAAGATTGCGATCGCAAGTTATACGATCGTGAGAAGCTTTTTAAAAAGGTGGTCGCATAAAGACTGCGTATCAAGGTGACAACATAATAAATCATGATGGGACGGAAAGCTGATAACGGTCGAGTTCGAATTAAGTTGACAAGTCGTTAAAAGCCACATTGTAGCAAGTACACTCAACTTTCGGTGACCATTAATCGGCGCATCAGAACAAGGGAATTAATGCTGCCATCATTACAATCATTAGCAAGAAAGGTTGCTTCACCTTGAAATATATAAATATCGAAGGCCACCAGTGTAAAAAAGGAGCTTAGCAAGTTAGAGAGTTAGATAGTTAGTTCATTCTCACACACGCTTATACATAAAAGACAAAGAAGAGCAAGGAGACGAGGAAGCCGAGAGATCATTCCCAGACAGATCGAGAGACTGCCGAAAAGTATTACAAAGGAGAGAGGGCTAACACTTGCAAGAGTAAGAATACACATCTTGAACAGAGTTGGAGTGAAAAAGAGCAGTGTAAAAGGCCGCAGGAAGCAAAACATTGCTTACCGGGCTTCTTATCTCTCAAATCTATTAGTTATTTTGTATTTAGTACTTTATTGACAGAAAATGAAAATCTCATTTCAATCTATGTCCAATCTCTCCATATCACGTATGAGTAGCTAAATTTCTGAATGGGTTGATAAGTACTTAGCTAGCATGACTTAAGATTTATATTTTATGCGATCATCTTGTCTTATGTATGCATCATTCACCTTTAATATACTTGAAAGAGTAGTCTAAGGATAGAATCTAGACTTGAGAGAGTCATATTAGAATCTAGGCTTGAGAGAGTCGGATTAGAATCGCATAAGCAAAAATAGAAACTTAGACATAAATTCTATTGCTATCTACACATCGCATGCGCCCTAGAGACAGGAATGATTGTATGTGGTCACCTTGTTTTATGTGTGCATCATTTATCATCGCATAGACAAGAATAGAGGCTTAGACATAAGTCATATCGACTGTTTCGTATACACATCGCATGTGTCCTAGAAATAGGAATTATGGCATTCTGCATTGAGAAATGACGTGCTATTATTTGTGTGCAGCATGATCGCATAACTTGTGCACAATCTTAGGAAATGTTAGCTAAAACCCTTCTCAACCCCTTCATCGCATACTCATTGTAACTCTATGCTTTTATCAACTCTGTGTTCAACTCCGTCGCATAGGAAAAACTTCAATCAAAATACCATCCACTTCATTTGTTTTTACTACCGTAATAGAATCAAAGTGTATGTCACATATTTACTTAGTAGTCCCTGTGTTTGACCCTGGACTTACCAAGAAACCTAAGAAGGCTTATTCTTGGGTCTTGTTAGGAAAACTTGCATGATCACCGCATAACACATATCATCGCAAACTCACATCATACACATCAAAATTACACGCATCACCACTTGTATGTTATTACATACAAGTTTAAGCTACAAGAAAACCCTGGATGTTGGTTTATTGGTTTGTGATTAACGCAACAAAAACTATGGAATAAAATATCATATATTTTATTAAATAAACAATGAGTTTGTACAAAATATTTACAAACTATAGGACCCTACAAGATTTAGGGCATCAACCGCAACAGCATGTGTCTAAAAAACAAAGGTTGAAACTTGATTCGAAGACCAATCCATGTGTTTTTGTTGGGTATGGGGATGAAGAGTATGGTTTAAGCTCTACGATCCAAAAAAGAAAAAGGTAGTGAGAAGCAGAGATGTAGCATTCTTTGAGCACGAGAAAGGTGCAAATCTTCTTAGTACAAGGTACACTTCTACTTCAGAGTTGTATTTTGATACTACTAATGATTCTACTTCTACTCCTTCTGTTTTTCAGCCGATAAATGAGAATGTTGATGATGTTGGTGAGATACAACCTGATGATAATATACCAGATCATGTTAATGATGATGATCTTGATGAGTCTTTATCTGATGAAGAAAATCATGAGGAAGATGCATATGAGGAAGTGATTCATGGAAAAGTTCATGAGAAGGGAAGCAACTTATTCCCCAAATGGAGGATACTCAGGCTCGAAAGTCCATCAGAGTGCGTAAACCTTCAACAAGATATCCAAGCTCAGAGTTTATTCTAGTTAGTGAAGATGGAGAACCAAAGAACTATTAAGAGGTCTTGTCTCATGATGAAAAAGATCAGTGACTCGATGCAATGAAGAAAAAGATGAATTTCCTAGAAAAGAATGGATTCTATGAGCTAGTGAAGCCTTCAAAGGGCAAGAAAGTATTGAAAAACAAATGGGTTTTCAAGTACAAGAAGGATGGGAGAATATGGTAAGGTACAAAGCCAGATTACTGGTTAAGGGATTCAACTAGAGAAAAGGTATTAATTTTGATGAGATCTTCTCTCAAGTGGTCAAAATGATATCTATCAGAATAGTATAGGGATTAGCAACAAGTCTTGATCTTGAAATAGAGCAACTTGATGTAAAACTCGCTTTTTTACATGGTGACTTGCATGAAAAGATCTACATGGAACAACCAGAAGGATTTGAAGAAAAAGGGAAAGATAAACTTGTTTGCAAGTTGACAAAGAGTCTTTATGGGCTTAGACAGGCACTAAGGCAATGGTACAAGAAATTTGATTCATTTATGATAAACAAATTACAGTTGATTCTTGTGTATATTTTAGAAAATTTCCTACAGGAAACTTCATCATTCTTCTTTTATATGTAAAATATATTTTGATAATTAGACAAGATATAGATATGATTCAAAATTTGAAGAAAATTTTGTCCAAGTCATTTGACATAAAAGATTTGTGTCCTACAAAGCAAATCTTAGGTATAGAGATTGCTCATGACAGGAAAGCTGGGAAGTTGTGTTTATCCCAGGAGAAGTATATTGAATGGGTGCTAGAAAGGTTCAATATGAAGTATGCTAAGCCTGTTAGTACACTATTAGCAACTCAAAGCTAAGTAAGAGAGTTTGCCCTACAACAGAGAGAGAGAAAGAAGTTATGTCATCCATTCCTTACTCTTCTACTATTGGTTCTTTGATGTATGTAATGGTATGTACTAGACCTAATATTATATATGCAGTCAGCCTAGTGAGTTGTTTTATATCCAATCCAGGTAAGACTTATTGGGAAGTAGTGAAGTGGATCTTCAAATACTTGCAGGGCACCTCAAAATTGAGTTTGTGTTATGAAGGTGGCAAACCTATGCTTGAAGGTTATACTGATGCAGACATAGCAGGTGATCTTAATAATAGAAATTATCTCAAGTTATGTGTTTACATTTTGAGGGGGAGCCATCTCATGGCAATCCAAGCTAAAAAAATGTGTAGCATTATCTATAACTAAGGCAGAGTATATTGCAACAGTGGAAGCAAGCAAGAAGATGTTATGGCTTAAAAGGTTCCTTCAAGAGTTGGGTTTAAAACAAGGTGAGTATGTAATATTTTGTGATAGTAAGAGTGCTATGGATTTGAGCAAGAATCCAATGTATCATGCTCGTACTAAACACATTGACATTATATATCATTGGCTACCAGATGTAATTGAAGAGAAAAGATTGGATCTGAAGAAACCCCACACTGACAAGAATAGTATAGATATGTTAACTAAGGTAGTTCCCGGAAGCAAGATTGAGCTTTGTAGTAAGTTTGCCAAGATGAGGTTCAAGTGATCATGGATGTAAATGAGTCTTTCCCGTGTTGGGTTGGAGAGGGAGATTGTTGTGGGTCTCCAGCCCACTTGTTGCACAAGACTTTATTTTAAACTTGTGTTTTATGAGCCCAATTGGGACTAATTTTTAGATTGGCCCATCTTGAAAGTCCTAGATTTTCTTTTATGTGATGTGGGATGACACATAATCGATTAATCTCGAATCGTTAGAGCTCATGATCTATAGGTCTATTAGGTCTTCTACTAGCTCATATCGGACCAAACCTTAGGATGGTGTGATGAGAGAATTTGAAAGAACAAAATTCTTTCAAAAAAAACAAATTTGCATTTACCTTTTCCTCCGCTAATTTTCTTCTATTTATAGTGTAATTGCATGCAAAGAAACTTAATCTCAAGTTGACACTTAATTTTACATACATTCAGTGGAATTTGAGGTGTTTTAGTAAGTGAAAAAAAGTAGGATAATTCCCCTCACTATGAATTTGGGATAATTCCGCTCACTTGAAAAAAATCATTTAATTTTTTGAATTTTAAAAAATTGATTTAAATGAATTTTAATTTTAAATAAAATTAATTCAAATAATTAATTTTAAATAAAATTCATTTATTTAAAACTAATATTAAATAAAATTAATTCTAATAATTAATTAAATAATTTAATTAATAAAATTAATTTAATATCAAATATTAAATTAATAAAACCCAATCCCGAACGTGAATCCCATTCACATGTATGATTTTTAAATCAAATTTAAATAATTACAACTCTCCAGTCTCATTTAGTTCAATAATTGAACTATATAATTACGTTAATTATATCATATATAATTAATGATTATTTCCTAAGTCGAATTTGAACGTTTCAAGTTCTCTCATCACATTATCCTAAGGTTTAGTCTGATATGAGCTAGCAGGGGAACCTAATGGACGTACAGATCATGAGCTCCAATGATTCGAGATTAACCGATTAAACTATTTAACCTAATTAACCAACATTTATTAACTGTCGTGACACTCTACTAAAGCCTAGTAGTTGCACTCTCCTCACTGTAGATATATTTTTGTCCACATGATTTAACCATGATTAGTAAGTTGATCCTTCATAGGTTGTTCGTAATTACAGTTGGGTCGAAATTACTATTTTACCCATGTAATTACATCTTGTTCCTTAAGTTCTACTAATCCTCTAATGAACAATTGGTTTGTGGTCCAACCACTAAACCAAGCCCCTCTCCGGCCAATGAGATGGTGGGGTCCCTTGTTCAAGACCTGGAGTCAGAACTTAAGAGAACAACCTATCTACTTGTTGGGGTTGATAACCTAAAATCTTGTGTCCTGTAGTTTGTAAACAATTTGTATGAACGCTTGTGTTGTTAATATATGATATTTACTTCACATCTTGTATTTTTGCCCAGTTGCTTGTTTTATTTGCTTGACCACAAACCAATAAACATAAAACCCTTGTTATCTGTATGTGACTCAAGCATGTATGTGGTGACATAGAAGTGGATCATGTCTTGAGTGATAACCAAAATGGTTTGTAGTATATGGATATAGGAGGGAAACCTTATCTTGGTAACACTACGGATGCGGCCCGCTTTATGGAATGGTCACAAGTGTTGTGACTTGTCACAGATGGTTTGATCCTAATCATTTGTGTTGGGGACATACGAGCGGGGGCGTCCTATACAAAGAGTTTATATAAGACCTAACCACGAAGTGTTAACGTCTCGTTATATAACACCGTTTATGATAGAGACTTCACTTCACTAGGATGACCATAGGTAACATGATCTCAATCCTAGGTGAGTTGGGAACTCCTGCCATTGAAGGCGGTCCTTTGATTTGTATGGGTGCAAGTGGCCAGGTCGCCAATTAAAACCTAAATTTTGGGGATTCGTCTGATTTGGGAGCTGGGAACTCGGTTACACAAGATAGAATTCACTCCTTTCCTAAAGCAGGGATAAGTAGATAGATAGCTCCCTTAAGGGCTGATTCCGGGGCTTGAACGATGTGGCGCCACACCCCTTCTCTTGGCCCGAGAGGTGTTCACACATAGTTGGACTATGTTTTATTGTTCATTAGAGGAACTAGTGATACTTAAGGAGTGAGATGTAAGTAAAGGGGCAAAACGGTAATTTGGCCCAGCTGTACTTACGAGCATCTGTGAAGGGTTACCATACTGATGATTGGTTATATCTGACGGACACATAAATACATCTGTGGTAAGAAGAGTTTAGTTGTTGGTCTTTAGTGGAATGCCTGAAAGTTAACGGATGTTGGAACTCGTGGCTAAAGAGTTTAGTCAGCTATTCACGAACCGTTGGAGCTTTGAGCCACAGGTTCATTAGGTCCCCTGGGTAGCTTGGATAAAGTCGAGAATCAGTGTTTAGGTTAATTTGAAATGTTCAAATTGACAAGAGGAAGTTCGATTATATATAATATAATTTGACTAATTAATTATATATGATATAATTGGCTAAATGTATGAGATACATTATTTTGGAGGAAATTAGATATAAATATGATTTATATCAAGTAGAGGAGAAAATACTATAGTAGATATGTGATATCAAACTATAGGATAAAAATATAATATGATTATATTTATTATTAATTAATTAGTTAATTATATGATAATTAAGCCAATTTTTCACGTTCAGACGTGGGTTAGTGGGGCAGTGTCGGTTATTATAACCGATGAATTAAAATGAAAATAGTTTTCATTTTGAATCAGTCGTCCGAAAAAGATAGAAGCACGCGTTGGTAGAATAGTAATCGATCGCTTAAGCATTTTGAGAGCCTATACGATAGTCACTCTCCCCCTAAACGATCGTCCACCTCGCGCCTAAACGATCGCACACTAGTTCCTACACGATCAGATAGCTTCCCTAAACGATCATAGTGTGTCCCGAGTTTACTAAACAATCGTATACCATTTCCTAAACGATCGTTCAGTAAAACCTACATGATCGTGTAACTTCTCCTAAACGATAAGCATTTTGCTATACGATAGCGTCTTTTTCCCTCCCACTTGCTTATCGCCTATACGATTTGGTCTTTCTCCTTCCTCTACCAAATCCACCAAAGACCACGCTTTGGGTTCTCACTCCGAGAATACTCGGGGCTCTTTTCTGGTGGTGTCGTCCCCGCGGCATTCGTGTTCGTGCTGCTGTAGCTGACGATTCTGCTAGGCATTGGTAGATCACATGGAGGTTTCCGCTGCGTTGAGTTCCGAAGATTGAAGATTTTCTTCAACTGATATGGCACTAGCCCTTGTTATATCTTGTTCATAGCATGCCGATAATTACTATATGTTTTCATAACTATGCATTTGAATGTATATTGTTGTATTTCGGTCATTGTGAGATTGGAGCGATCCAAACACGCTAATGGAATTCTTCGGTAAGATATCCTTCACTACTATCCCTAGAATCGGGTAGGAGTGAATTCCATCTTGCAGGACTATGTCCCTAGTTATCTACCCAGTCTTACCCCTAAAATGGAAGACATATTGAGTCAATGATGTTGATCCACTCTCACTCATGCAGATTAAAGGATAACCCCGAATAAACAGGAGTTCATAGTTAGCTCGGGATTAAGATCGAGTTACCTAGGTCAACAAATTGAAAGTCAGTTTTAACAGTTAATGGCGTTATAAAGAAGAGTGACTATTTCATGGTCCAGTCTTATGAAAACATCTTTTGAATAAGATGTCTCCAATCACATGTCTCTACATAAATGATTTCAAAATCACATCATTTGTAACAAATACTAAGTAGGTCGCATCCATAGTGTCCCCAGGATAAGGTACTCAACCCTATCGTTATACTTATAGATTGTTTTGGCTATATACTCAAGTTTGATTCATTTTTATGTCTCCACATAAAGTTCAAGCATTCATTCTATAGCCAGGGGTTCATTAGTTTATTGGATTTAAGCTTTAATATGTGCAACTTACATATTAAATAATAACTTTATTGAATAAACCTCAATAACATTTTTATTTCAAATAAAATATGTTTAATGTTTACAAACTGCGATTTTTAGGACATACAACCCAATATTAAAGGAAAGTGAGTGAAAAAAAGGTAGAAAATCGGAGAAAAAGGAAGTAGTTCGGTTTCTTCTACAAAATTATCTTTGCTTAGTTTGAACCGTTGGATCGTGCTGAAATTTGGTCAGCCTGTTCAAGATATATAGAGTCTCATTTTGAACGGTTGGATCGTTATTTGGAGTTTTTATTTGTCTTTAATTTTTGCCAAACAGAATATGTAAAACTGGATGTTTTCGTTCTTTTTATCTATCAAGTGTTGATCTTTTATGCATGATAGTATTGGTGGATAGTGAATCTTTGTATGAATTATTTGGGTTCTTTTTCTCTCAGTTTTATCATAATAAAAGAAGTTGACAAAGGTAGATTCATCACAAGTCCCGTGGTTTTTACTCTTCACATCAAAGGGGTTTTCCATGTATAATTCATGTGTGCTTTTTGTTTTTAGTCTTCTAAAATTTTGTGGTTTATTGATGTCCATTGTTGATTGATTGCTTGGTGATTTAGTTGTGGTATTTTGGAGAACAATTATTTGGTTGATTGTCTTGGAGAAGTTCTAGTGGGTTGTTGTTATATTGTTTTGGTCCCATCACTCATCAATGTGTATAAACTAATTAGATGGGACATCTATTACCATCTTATAGAGAGACGTCAATTATCTTATCGATGGTTCAATCCACACCTATATATTTGTTGAATTCATAAACAAACAATTTATATAGATGTCTTTATTTTGAGGGGAAAAATTAGTCTTTTCTTCCTAAAATTGATAAGTTGTATCAATATTTATTTAACTTCCATTTTCATCAATTTAGAGTCTAAATTAAGATAAATGTGTATAAATTTTGTCTCTGTTCATTGTCCACTAACCTCACTAATTTTAACAAAATAAGATGATGAAAAAGAAAATTCTAAAACTACAAAAAAATCAAACTTTACATAAAATTAAGTTTTGATCCGTGAACAAAATTAAAATTTAATTAACTATGTCGAAACTTACCGAGTTCAACAAAAATTGGTTATAAAGTCGTTTTTGGTTTGAATGCTATCAATTCTAGAAAAAAATATATGTTTTATAATTAGGCAGACACATTTGAATAAAATCTTCCAAAAAGTAAAATTTGATAACTTTAAGATCCGTTTGGATCGCAAATATTATTTTATGAATATAGATATTAAATATCTAGAATTTAAATATCTAAATTTTAAATATATGGTGTAATTAATACTTATGTTTAGATGTGCATGATAATTAATGTCTGGAAAATAAATATATGTATTCAATTTATTAATTTTATATATAAAAACTAAAATCAAATAATTGCTTAATTAAATGCAAGAGAACAATTTATAGTCACCAATTAAATTTAGTGTTATTTAATTTATTGTTCTATTAATTCATTATTTGATCAAGTAAAATAAATATAAACAAATTCTTTTTATATTAAACATTTGTTGAATACAATTAAATTATTTAAATAAATTACCAAAATTAATTAAATTAATGTAAATTAAGTAGAATATTGATAATCCATAATAATAATAATTTATATTAAATAGTTAAGATAATATAAATATAAATTATAAGGGTATTAGTTAAAAATTATTAAGTCTAAATAATATATTTATATTTAATAACTAATCAAAATTAATAGTAATGAAAATTTGATATTAATTTATCATTTAATTAGACTATATTTTTATTGTTCATTTTTTAGACATAAAAATTTCACAATTATGCAAGATGTCAAAAAAAACTCATGTCAAATGGGTTTTAAAGTTCACTAGATAATAATATTTAGGATTTTAAATAGTGAAATCTTGTGAAACAAATAGGGATATTTAATGTCTATCTGAAGTCTCATAGAAAATCCTATCAAACAAACGGGCCCTTCAAGTTAAAAGAAGTTAAATATGTCATTGAATTAAATTGAGTATGAAAATCCACTAGACAATATTCAAATTTCTAACACGAAACTAAAAAGTTTATAGACTAAATATATGTTCGATATTTATGCTTTAAATTATATATTATGCATATATTTAGGCTATAGATTAGGAAATTTGGTTATCATCCTTTATATAAATTTTCAATGTAAATCTCAAGTCAATTATATAAAAATACTCATTCAAACAACGTTTCCACATGGTATCAGAGCATTAAGTTTATTAGGGTTTTATTTGGTTCAGTCGCCGCCTACCTCAACCCAATCTATCTCGCTGACGACATCCGTCAGTGGAGACGACAAGATTCGTGCAGACCAACTGGAAGATTAGTTCACAGCTCCACCGTCGCCTTGCTCCAGTTCCGTTCATCACCTTTCTAATTAGATCTAATCTAGATCTGACAAATTTGTTGATAGTTGTAAGATCAATTCTTGTCGCCCAGATCTGTGAGTTTGCAAATCTATTCGTTTACGTTTGCTGTCAACCCATTCACGGGTCTTGCATGACAAGGATGAAAACCGAACTACTCAGCAGGTGACAAAGCGCCACAACGATGCTGACCTTAATGCCACCGTTGACACTCTCTCTCCCTAACAAATTCTAGTGCAACGGTCGTCCTTCACCTGCAAAGAAAAGATTTGATTGTATTTATTATTTTGTCCATACTTGGGCTTATATGTATATAAAAGAGGAACCCCTCTGTACAGAATTATTGAGGAAAAATTCAAATACACAAATATAGAAAAGAAGAAAAAACATTTAGGCTATCTCGTCATCTTCTTCCTCTTCTTCTTTCCTTCCTCTTTGTTTTTAAGCTGTATTTTCCTTGCTGTCCTGACTTGGTATCAGAGCCACGGTAAGTATAGCAACAAAATGGTGAATACGCTTGCTGCCCCTTCTGTCATACGTTCTGGAGCTGTAACCAATGGCACATCATAGGACCTCCTCTAAACTAGTTGTTAAATCAAGTGACCTCTATTAAAATGGATAGGTCAAACTTCCTACTTTGGAGAAATCTTGCCTGGCCGATCCTCAGATGCTACCGATTAGAAGGATACCTAACGGGGGAAATCCCTGTCCTAATTGATTTATTACCAAGCAAGTCAATGAACATTCCGGTGAAAGCTCGAGCACCGACCCTGCTGTAACAATAACATCTGACATCGAGCTATAACCAAATTCGGCCTATGATGCATGGTTTTTCGTCGACCAACTTCTGTTAGGGTGACTTTATAACTCAATGAATCAGGAAATAGCTACGCAAGTCATGGGATTTCAAACCGTTAAATATCTATGGGAAACAATCCAAGAATTAGTTGGAGTATAGTCAAGGGAAGAAACGGATTATCTTAAAAGTTTGTTCCAACAAACCCACAAAGGCGCTTTGAAAATGGGTGAGTACTTGACCTTGATGAAACGATATACTAATGGTCTTGCCCTTGTACGTTCTCCGATCTCTCCACTTGATCTTGTATCGCAGGTGCTGTCTGGACTTGACGAGGAATACAACCTTGTGGTAGTAGCAATCCAAAGCAAAGGAACAGCTCGATGGTCTTACTTCCAATTCGACCTCCTTCGTATAAGAAAAGGCTTGAGTATCAACTTGCAATCAAGACCGGGATTACTGGAATGTCTAATGTCTCTCTCTCTCCCAATCCAACTTCGGTAAATGTTGTGCAAAACAGCCCCCACACATCTGCAAACACCCACCGCAACCCCCATGGAAACTCCCAGCATTCAAATTTCAAGGGAGGGGGATGCCGAAACAAGAACGCGGCCGCTGGAGCAATGCCTTGACAAATAGACTTACATGTCAAACCTGCGGGAAACTTGGCCATACTGCTGACATTTGCTACTTCCGGTACAATAAAGAGTTCAATAATCCTCAACAGACATACACTCGGGTTGAGTCTACCCAACTCCCACCAACCAGAAGCCAAGAGCATAACAGCTCTGCATTGCTTACTCACTCGGCCGTTGTTTCCCCTAAAATAGTTGCTGACTCTAACTAGTACGTTGACAGTGGCGCTTCTACTCACATAACAAGCAACCCCACCTTCCTTCATTCACCCTCCACCTACGTAGGTACTGATAAAGTCATCATTGGAAATGGTACTCCCCTCATCATATCCCATTATGGGAACTCAAACCTTCTCACTCAATCTGGTGTTCTTTCTCTACTAAATACACTTTATGTACCTGATATAGCTAAAAACTTGGTCAGTGTTTCTAAATTAGCTAAGGATAATAACATCCTTGTTAAATTTCATGCTAATTTTTGTGTGGTTAAGGACAAGGACTCGGGGGTAGCACTATTGAAAGGCAGGCTTAACGATGGACTCTATCAGTTGGACACTGTCAGCCCGTTGATAAATAATGCACTTACTGGATCAAGATCACCAAGTGCTAGCTCGACTGCTCAGTCCTCTCTGTTTTCTTCTCTGTCTGCATTAACAACCAACACAACCATCTCCAAAATGCTCCTTCACAGGCGGCTTGGATATCCATCCCCTAAAATTTTGACAAAACTGATTAGTGGATGTAACTTGAAAATCACTGATAATGAAAATTTCTTTTGTGAAGCTTGTCAATTTGGAAAGTCCCACAACTTGCCTTTCTCTAATTCTTCATCTCATGCACAAACACCCTTTGACTTAGTGCACATTGATCTTTGGGGGCCTGCTCCAATGCCATCAGCTGATGGTTTTTGGCATTATGTGTTGTTCATCGATGATTTTAGTAGGTTTACTTGGCTATATCCGTTGAAACAGAAAAGTGATACTGCAGCTGCCTTTCAACACTTTCAGGCCTTTGTCCATACTCAGTTTAACAAAACTCTTCACATACTACAGATGGATGGAGGTGGTGAATTCAAAGCCGTCACTTATATATGTGATCAGTTGGGTATTCAAGTCAGGGTTCCTGTCCATAAACCTCAGCTCAGAATGGTCATGCTGAGCGCAAGCATCGCCACATTGTTGAAACGGGTCTCACACTTCTAACACAAGCCAAAATGCCCCTGCACTTATGGTGGTATGCTTTCCAAACCGCTACTATGCTCATTAACTCCTTTCCTTCTCCTGTTCTTTAGGATAAGAGCCCAATGGAAGCTCTTCTTCATAGCATACTAGACCTCTCCTCTCTTCAGGATAAGGCCGTACCAGACTCCAGGTTTGCTCTTCACAGTAGGAGGTGTGTTTACCTCGGTCCATCACCAATATATAAAGGATACCGCTGCTTAATAGATGATGGAAAAATAATCATATCTCGCCATGTTATATTCAATGAAGATGAATTCCCATTTCAAACAGGCTTCGGCATCCATCCCAAGTCTCCTCACCTCCAGCTCCACCAATCACAACTTGGTTTCCCCAGCCTCAAATCTCCCACCCCCAATCTCCCATCACTGTCGATTACTCGTCCTCAGTCCAACACTCACTTACTGTCAATCCTCAAGACCAGTCCCTGCCTGACCCAACCATAAGTACTTCACCTTCACATTCAAGATTAAATCCACCCCACATAGCCTCCCCTTCAATATCTCCCTCTACTCCAACATTACCACCCCTGCTCCTGTCTACGCCTCTTAATCCTATCCCCTGTCACCTCAGACAACCTCACCACTGCCTTCACCCCTGCAACCTCTACACCCTATAGCCCAACCTCTCATAAACACTCATCCTATGATCACTGGAGGCAAGGCTGGGGTCTTCAAACCAAAGGCCTGGGTTGCTGAACTCAACACTGATCTCTCTTAGATTGAACCCACCTCTGTCTCCCAAGCCCTTACCGTTCCACAATGGCGAGCTACAATGATTGAAGAACTCGATGCCCTACACCGCACCAACACATGGACTCTAGTGCTGTTTCCCTCTACTCACAATGTTATAGGCTGCAAATGGGTCTACTGCCTGAAACGTGATACTCATGGCTTTGTTCAGAGGCACAAGGCACGCCTTGTTGCCAAAGGCTTCCACCGACACCCTGGCCTCGATTACTTTGACACATTCAGCCCAGTTGTCAAGGCCTCCACCATCTGAATTGTTCACTAGCAATATCAAATCAATGGCCCCTTCGCCAAATCGACTTCAACAATGCCTTTCTCAATGGCACACTGAATGAGATGGTATACATGTCCCTGCCCCCCGGATTTGAGAGCAAATCTCACCCGCACTACATATGCAAGCTCAACAGAGCGATTTATGGTCTCAAGCAGGCTCCCCGGGTTTAGAATGATGAACTAAAAGCTTTCCTTTGCCGATCTGGGTTCACAGTAAGTTCACTTGACATCTCTCTCTTCTATATGCGCACTCCCACTACTATTATTATGTTGTTGGTGTATGTTGACGATCTAATACTTACCGGTAGTGATCCAGCCTACCTAGACCATCTTGTTTCAATGTTCAATAACCAATGCTCACTCAAAGATCTAGGCCGACTTAACCATTTTCTTGGTGTTCAAATCAATTACACACCCTCTGGTATTCACATCAATCAAGCCCAATACATCACCGAGCTTCTGTCAAAACTTAATCTCCAAAACATGAAACCTTGTCCAACTCCAGCCATCCCTAGCGCATTGCTCTCGTTAAGTATAGGCACTCCTCTGTCTGATCCTTTTCTCTACCGAAGCACAATTGGTGCTCTTCAATACCTAACCAATACTAGACCCGACATAGCCTTCATTGTCAACAAGCTTAGCTAATTCCTTAAAGCCCCTACCGATGTACATTGGTCGGCGGTTAAACGTGTACTTCGGTACCTAGCTGGAACTCTTGATCATGGGCTCACCATCAAACCCGACTCACACTTCAACATCACAGCCTACTCAGATATCGATTGGGCCTCCAGTCTTGATGATAGAAAGTCAACCACTGCTTACTGCATATACCTTAGCTCCACACTCATCTCCTGGTCTTCCAAAAAGCAACCAACTGTGGCCAAATCAAGCACCGAGTCAGAGTATAGAGCTCTTGCTCACGCTTCTACAGAGATCATCTGGGTGCACAATCTGCTCTCTGAAATTGGTTTCCCTCCAACCAGTATCCCTGTCCTCTAGTGTGACAACATGGGCACTGGAGCCTTAGCAGCCAACCCAATCTTTCACGCGCAAACTAAGCACATTGAAATCGATGTGCACTTTATTCGGGATCTAGTTCTTCAAGATCAACTACATGTCAGATATGTTCCCTCCACTGAGCAGCTAGGCGACTGCCTAACCAAGGCTCTTCCTCAAGACCGGTTTTCATATCTTCGTAGCAAGCTCAGGCTAATCGAATTACCCTCTCGCTTGAGGGGGATGACAAGGATGAAAACCGAACTACTCAGCAGGTGACAAAGCGCCACAACGATGCTGACCTTAATGCCACCGTTGACACTCTCTCTCCCTAACAAATTCTAGTACAACGGTCGTCCTTCACCTGCAAAGAAAAGATTTGATTGTATTTATTATTTTGTCCATACTTGGGCTTATATGTATATAAAAGAGGAACCCCTCTGTACAGAATTATTGAGGAAAAATTCAAATACACAAATATAGAAAAGAAGGAAAAACATTCAGACTATCTCGTCATCTACTTCCTCTTCTTCTTTCCTTCCCCTTTGTTTTTAAGCTGTATTTTTCCTGCTGTCCTGACTTTGCACAACCTCTTCTCTGTTAGACCAGATCTACTGTCCCATTCGAGTCTCTTTTTTTCCTGTCTCAAACTAACACCGAGCTTCGTTTCTAGCGTCGTTGCACTGCTCCATTCACACATTGCAACTACAACCTGCCTAGATTTGCGCCGCCTCACCCCCACAACCCAAATCTGCTCGACTTTCTGTTGGTGGTCTTGACACCCTCCCTGAATCTCGTCTAGCATCGATTCATGTCGTCCATCCCCCGCCACTCCGCCCAGAAACACCCACGCGCACAAACGTCCAGAATCGATTCCATTCAAATCCACCGATCATCGTTCGCCTCAGATTCTCGTGCACCCTCAGATCCACCACCCGTTGCCCCTTCTGCAATCCGCGATGCTTGCCCATATCTGTCGCAAAACAAACCCTCCGAGCTCAGATCCGCTTACTTTGTCGTGGGTTGCTCAAACGTCATGACTTTTTCGCCGCTCAGCCTAGATCCGTCGTGGATGTCAGGGTTTCAAAGAAAAAATATATTTGATTCGGTTCAATCATTCCGATTCAATTAAACCGACTG
Organism: Benincasa hispida; assembly: GCF_027475165.1. Taxonomy (NCBI): domain Eukaryota; kingdom Viridiplantae; phylum Streptophyta; class Magnoliopsida; order Cucurbitales; family Cucurbitaceae; genus Benincasa; species Benincasa hispida. The sequence continues at coordinate 40,247,350 of NC_143489.1, read as the reverse complement.
GTTCTACTGTACCAGTTTGGTTGGTTGAGTTCGGTCATACCAATTTGGTTTGGTTAGGTTCATTTCTTAATTGATTCTTTTTCAGTTTCAGTCTTTTGTTCAGTTTTTCAGATTTTTTAGAGTCTTTGTTTCGTTTTATTTTATGATCTTTATGTATATCTCTATTTTCAACTCAGAAGTTTGTGGGTTATGTTTTAGATTTTTATGTAGGTCTCTTTTTCTAGTTCAGAAGTTCATGAGTTATCGTAAGTTCTCTGTGTTTTAGTTCTTCGTGGGTTTCTATTTCTCGTTCAGATCTACGTTTTGATTCAGAATTGTTTTCATCCAATTGCTTCAGTTCGTCCACTCACAAACTCAAGTTTGTCTCTACCATCTTGAATTTGAGGGAGGGTGTTGCGATATTTATGTCTATAGATTAGAAAATTTGATTATCATCCTCTATTATAAATTTCCTAGATAAATTTTAAGTTAATTATATAGAAATATTCATTCAAACATCATTTCTATAATATAATTTAATCATGATATATTTAAATATTACCATACGTCAGAATGTATGTTTAAAGTGTCCAAAAAAGTTGTAACTCAATACAATTCTATTCTAAAGATTCTATGCAACCCAAAATGTGACAAAAAAGCATCTTACTTTCTCTAGTATATTATCGATACATTATATTCTCTTTGCAAGCACATTTTGTCGTTGAGACTTTTGGCTGTAAATTATCTTGTTACATACACACCATAATGTCGTTGCTATTTTTGCCACTAATACAATTTCCTTATAAAAACATATTAAGAAATCTTTACTTCAATGTTCAATTAATAAGCCAAGTTCTAAGAATTTTTTGTAATTTCAACTGAAATCTTCAAATGAATAATGTATTAAGCAATAAAAAATATATATTTTTAGGGCCTGGTCATGTCTACTCATAACAAGTATCGATCATTTCAAATTATCAATGTTTAAATAAATCTTATTTATCAAAAACTTAGACATTATGATGGTCATTACGTAAAATCATATTAGTAGACTTAGCATATGTTTGAATTGACTAGATAAAAAATATATTTTAGAAATTTTTTTTTGTAATATCCTTTGAGTGTTCGAGCCAGCTTACGCACACCTCGACTAATCTTACAAGACAATCTACCTGACTCTGTAACATTTGGGTTTCAAGGAAACCTGTGGGATATTAAATCTCAGGTAGGTGGCCACCATAGATTAAACATATGACTCCTTAGTCTTTCGGCTTTTTTTATGTTCTCATTACCATTAAGTCAACCATGATGGTTAGAAAAGTCATTTTTATGAAACTCTTTTTATAAAAACTATTTAAAATACACTTTGAAAATGTTTCAAAAATTAAAACTATTTTTATAAAAACTATTCAAAATACATTTTAAAAGTGTTTCAAAAATTATTTTGAATAGTTGTCAAATAATTTAATCTTTTTTTAAATGTCTTATTTTTAAAATCAAACACTTGAAAAATTAAACTAAACACACTCTTATTGTTTATTAGTAAATGGAAATGACCCTTTATTTCTTTTGAGTCATATTCTTTTTTGGGTTTTGGTAGTGCTTTCCTTTTTATTTTCATCGTTGGATTTACTTTTTTGTTGTTTTGAGGGTATGCTCTTTTGAGGTATCTTTTGTGGTAAAATGAAATACTTTTAAAGCTTTTGGTTCTTTCACTTCATCCTTTATGTTTATGTGGGGAGAATTATAAATAAGAGGTGAAATTAGAGTAAATATTGGGATATTAATGCATGAATAGTAGGGGTGTACATTAGTTGAGTTGGGTTGGATTGTCGAGTTATAACTTGTTTTTCTTTTTAATTAAAAATATGTAAATTTATGTACAACACATGACTAATAATTAAAATCTCATAAAATTCAAATGCTAAAGACCAAATATATAAGATATTTATTGCAAACTTCAAATAAAGACAAATATCATAATAATTTTAAAAGAAAAATATTTAAAACTTACAAATTAATCAATACATAGTAATCAAATTTTACAACAGGAGAAATATATATAGTATATTTTATTTATATATATAAAATTCGGGTTGGGTTCGGTCAACCCAAAGTTTTTTTAGCCAATCCATAACCCAAACCAACCCGGCAAAATAGAAGTTTAATCCAACTCAACCCTTATATTTTGGGTTGAATAATTCGGATTGTTCGGGTAGTCAGATTATTTGAACACCCCCAATAAATAGTTAAGTTGAAAGACAAGTATTTCACTCTTTTTAAGGGATTATTTGGAACATTGAGTAGAATTATGAAATTTGGAGTGAATATGTCTTGGAGTTCAAAACTCTACATTTAAGATATAGAGTTATTTAGTCTCGAGTTAAAAGTCTCTATTTGAGATGTATAATTAATTATTAAGTCATGGGTATTTCGAACATTTTTTCAGAACATATTAGAACAATTATTTTATTAATATATTTATTCGAATATACCCTAATATCTTGCACAACTGATGCACTTCAATTTGAAATAAAATAAAAGTTTTTTCTATTTTAAATACCATACAATTTACAAATTTAAAATTTTACAACTTTACTGTAGGTAAATGTCAAAAGTTCTAATTTTCTCAAATATATTACTAATCCTTCTAAAGTAAAATAGGTGTATATTATTATTAGGACAAATATCAATTTACACGCTAAACTAAGTGTATCAATTTAAACTCCAAATTAATAATTGTTTCGATAAACTTTAAAGTTTCATTAGTGTATTAATTTAAATCCTTCATTATGTTTTATTTGGATATACTTATAAAAGATTAAGATTTAAATTGATATAATTATAAGTTTATAAGTTAAGGGTTTAAGTTGATACAATTATTAGTCTAGGGTTTAAATTGATACTACCTGAAAGTTACAAGTTTAAATTGATACAACTATTAGTTTAGGATTTAAATTAACTCTCTAAGTTCATGGATATAAATTGATATTTGTATTATTATTATTATTATTATTTAGAAAGGGATATTGTTTAAATTGGTGTATATTATATTCTATTTTATATTGTAGATTACGACATTAAGGTAATGAAAGTATGGACAGAAAAAAAATTAAATAGATAGAATGAGTTGTAGAACATAAATATCAATAATATTCCATACATACTAAAATCACATACCAAACTTTTAGTTTTAAAAATAGATTAGTTTTTTTTTAAAAAAAAAATAATAATAAGGTTCTGTTTCCGTTGTTTTTTTTAAATTTTCTTTTTAAACTTTAGAAAATACGAGATACAACATTTGAAAAAAAAAATAATCCGACGGGTTGTAAGTACCAAATGGCGATCGTCGTGTTGTGGATAAATCCACTGGCTTTGAAAGTAAGATCAGTGCGACTTCAGTGCTAAAACACCAAAATCGGTTGCTCCCTAAAGTTAACACAACTTTTGATTTTTGACGTGTATTTGTTAGAGAACGAGTTAGAATCGATGGAAAAATACTCAAAAAACCATAGATCTAAAGAGGATAAAACATAGGAAGAAGTAATACAAATGTTTTATATTTTTTCTCCCAAAAATTAAGAGCGCTTGAAAAATAAGATCTGTTTTTAAAACAAAAAAAAAAAAAAAAAAAAAAAAAAAAAAACCATTTTGAAATTAATTTTAAAACTGTTTTAGAATTAATTGAGATTAATTATTGGAATTAATTTCAATCGGTAATAAAAACTCTTTTCTATTTTCTTTTATTTTGCTATGTTAGTCATTTCCAGCAAAGGTTTTCGTCAAATAAATCATACTTGGTTCTTCATTCCTTTAATCTTAAGAAATAAATTTTACCAAACGCATTAATATTTTTCTGCATTTTCAAATTTACGACCAATCAAAATTTTAAAATTATGAATTCAAATTTAACGTTTTTAAATTAGAACAAGCATGTTTTCAAATAGAGTGGAAATGAGAAATTTATTTTCATTTCCTACAAAATTCTCTAGTTTAAAAAACAATTTTTTTCAACCACGAACCAAAAGAGGTTCATCTTCTTCGTTGGACTTGGATATTTGTCACACAATCCAACAAATATTGTATATGCAATTGTACTAAAAAAAACTTATATGTTCAACACAATGTGATGTATATAATAATGATTCCAGAACTTTTTTGACGCATCCTATTAATTCAATTTGGCCAAATTTATCTCAGACTGAAAATGAAAATACTATGAGAAAAGTTTTTTTTTTTTTTTAAAGACGAGTTTAAATCAACTAATATATATATAATATATTAGCGACTAAGATATTTGTGGTTTAAATTTACACCTTTACTAAAAGAAAGTTGACAACTTCTCAAAGTCGATATTGCCTATACACATGTGTAACTATCTTAGAAAACTTTATTTAATTAACTATTGCAATTTGTATCTTATATTCAAAATTTTAAGTTTTAAGGTAAATGTTGCAACACGTATTCAAGCTAAAAGCGCAATTGATGAAGTTGAAAGTTTATGGAAAAAAATTGATTAATTTTTTCCAAATTTAGAAGTAAATGACGTTTTTCATATTTTGTGAAGAATATTATTCAAAAGTTAGAAAGTTTGAATCCCCACTTAAGATATTTGTATACTATATTATTTTATTTTAAAAATAAGTAGAGATCTCTTTTAGTATAAATAAGGCTTAATTTGGGGTTGTTGTAGTTTTTAAAATAATTGTTGACAACTGTTTTAGAAAAATCGATTGTAAAATGAAGGACATGTTTAAAATGACTAGAGAAAAAAGTATTTTTCAAAAAAAAATCATTTTTATTTAATTTTTTTAAAAAAATGTTTAAAATAGCATTTTAAATACACTTTGAAAATATTTCAAAAGCTATTTTGAGTGGTTGTGAAACACTTCAATTTTTTAAAGTTACTTATTTGCAAAATTAAATGCTTCAAAATTTATATCAAACACACCCGAATTAAACTAATTTTTTATAAATTTCAATTTAAAACTTGAAAAAATAGGTTATAGTATTTGGTAATAAATATTAAAGTATCTTGTTTTAGATATAATAACTAAAATAAATCTATTATTAACTTTTTATTTTTTATAATTTGTAACTTTAAATAATTGTTTAGAAAGATATATTTGGTTTGCTCTAGATTGGTTTTTTAAATATTAAGGGAAATGATTTTATTTAAAAAAAAAATCAATATGAGATTATTTTTAAAAGTGTTTAATAGGTTCATAAATTTTGAATTTGTTTGGAAGGATATATTTTGTTTGTTGATTACTTTTTAAATACGAAGAGAACTGACTTTTTTTTTTTTAATTATTATTATTATTATTATTATTATTATTATTATTTGAAAAAATCAATATGGAATAATTTTTATAAGTATTTAATAGATCTACAAATTTATAATTTTATGTCTAATAGGTCTAAAGTTTAATAGTTTTAAAAAATAAATAATCTATTAAATGTAAATTTGAATTTTTATGTCTAATAAAACTTTAAAGACCCGTCTAGTAAGCATTTTACTTTTTGTTTTTTGCTTTTAAATATTAAATATACTTTCTCTCAATTTCTTAGAATGATTTGTATATTTCATAAGTACAAAAGTTAAATTCTTAAGCTAAATACCAAAAATAAAAATAAGATTTTGAGAACTTTTGTTTCTTTCAAATTTAGTTTGTTTTTTCTTTAAATATTAGTAAAAAGTAGATAACAAAACAATATATTTAGAGGTGAAATGAGTGTTTATAGGCTTAATTTTAAAAACCAAATGGTTTTCAAACGAGACCAAAATTTTTAATTTTGTATCTAGTATATTTGTGATTAACCAAAAAAAAAAAAAAAAAGAAAGAGAGAGGAAATTTAGAAATTTAGAGACTACATTCGTAATTCTGAAAATTTAGTGGCCAAATAGACACGTACTCAAAGTTCAAGAACTAAATTTGCAGTTTAACTATATATATATAGTTCGCATAAATAACATTTAAGGTTAAAATAGCATTTTAGCCATTATATTTTCAAATGTCTACTTTTTTCTTCTACTTTCGATAAATCTAAAAAATAGTCTTCATTCACAATTATAAATTTAGTAAAATTCTTATAAATAGAAAATTTTCAAAAATATTTACATTTTATAGCAAAGAGTTCCAAAAATGTTTGGTATTTTTATAACTTTTTGCAAGTACTTTTGGAACTTTTTACTATAAATGGTAAATATTTTTAATATTTTTAATTAATTTATCGTTGATTTTTTTTTTAAAAAAATAGTTTCTATTAAATAACTTAGGAAAATATATTCACATCGTGATTCTTTTAAAAAGTATTATTATTATTAAATTAATGTCAATAAAAATTAATTTTAAAATATTAAATTTAAGATTTATTAACTTTATTGGATAAATATAAAATTTATAAAAAGTATAGCAATTAAAATAGTCAATTAAAAATATATGAACTAAAATAAAATAAATATAGAAATTAAAATGATATTTTAACATTTTAACCTATTGTTTTAGGGAACATAAACCTATCGTTTTAGGGACCATAGAAAGATAGTTAAACTTAGTGTATTCTATGTAGATAGCCCTAATATTAACTCTATATTCTAAAAATATTCAAACTTCATGAATATTTTACATAAAAAAATGATTATATCGATTTAAGCTTTAAACTTTGGGATTTTACCAATTTAACTCCTAAACTTTAAATTTGTATCAATTTAAACTCCTAATTAATCATTATATCAATTTAAATTTTGAACTTTCACAAATGTATCAATTTAGACCCTGAACTTTCATAAATATATCAATTTAAACCTTGAACATTCATAAGTGTATCAAAATAAAATATAATGAATTATTTAAGTTGATACAATTATGAAAATTTGGGATTTAAATTGATACAATTATTAGTTTGAAATTTAAATTGTACAATTCCTAAAGTTTAGAGTTTAAATTATATAATTATTAGTTTAGAATTTAAATTGATACTTGAACTTTGGAATAAATTAATATTTGCCATTTTTTCTTTTTAATAAAAATTAGAGTTAAAAAAATAGAAAAACTAAAATCATAAAAGAAAATTGGACGTCATGCAAGATTGATTGATTGATTGATTTTGTAACCCACCAACAAAAATTAAATGAAGAAGGAAAAATTTATGAGGTTTTCTTCAAATTTTATTTAACTTTCAAAATATATATGAGATTTATTTCCAATAATCTTAGAAGATTTGTATTTCATTGTTTATAACATAGTTAAAATTACATACATAATAGTTAAAATTACATACATACCTACATCAAATATATATAGGAGTACGTATTCATGTATATATTGTTGTCAATAAATGATATGAGATTATAGTGCATAGTATATATATACAATGTTTATTTTCAAATTTTATTTTTAACTTTCAAATAAATTTGTGTTTATTTCAAATAATTTAAAGGAGTTAAATTCTAATATTCTAAAAAAGCTAACAAAATATTTTATTTTACATATTCCATAAAGTTTCAAATATTAACGACCCAACTTCCTAAAATAGATTTTGGGTATTCCTATGCATACATGGTTTGGAAAACATAAAATGTGACTATAATTGGTTACAACAAGAAATTCACAAATGCTCTATCAAATGAAATAACAATGAATTTACTTAAGATATCTTAAACAGTAATTTAAATCAAAATAGAAATTTCAAAATGAAACTTTGACTTATTCCAAGGCTAGTACTTGTACTCTTGAATAGTTTAACAAAAACGACAAAACAAAATCACGATGCGGAAGCTCGTTATATATATATATATATCATGATGTTGTCAACTGCCTCGAACGTTACCTTCATGAGAAAACAAAAGTGGGAAGGGTCAATATTAGAAAAATACTCAGTAAGTGACATTTGATGATGACCATTGTGCACATTTGTGTCACACAAGCATTCAAATGCATATGTCGCACATATAAAAAACAACGCGTAAGCTTAGGTGTTATGACACTTGCGTCACATAGACCAACAGTGTACGCAACACTTAACAGTTAGTATTTCATGAGATCACACTTGTGTCACACAAACATGTCACACAGATAAGATGTACATAACCCACAGCTTATATAGAGTTTGTCTCGTGCACATTCACATCACACAGATCTACTACATAGACCTCCAATGTATACATTGCACACTCATACTAATAATCAACTTATCACACAGTAAGAGGACCTTTGCGGCAAAGAGTTAGTTATTATAGTTGGGTTATAATAGTTTGTATTTGTGGTGTAGATTATTTTAGTTTGGACAATAATAGTATGTATCTGAAGTATAAACTATTTCAATAGTAAATAACGTAGTAAATAATAAAAAAATGAAGAATGTAAAATAGTAAAAACTATAGTAAATAGTAGATATTATAGTAAATTGTGGTTTTAAAATAGTATTAATTGTAATTAATTGAGAAATACAAAAGAGTGCTATTAATGCATAATTTATAGCAAAAAAAAGTTAATTGGCCCATAATTCAAACCAATGATGATTAACAACTAAAGGGAATAAATGGATAATTCTCACGTTGTTTAAGGAACAACATTTAAAAATAAAAAATAAAAAACCTCATAAAACAGTACGGAAATCGTCAAAAAAAAAAAAAAAGCAACAACCCAATTATAAGTTGTAGAAAAAAAAAGAAAAAAAATATGACCGTTGTGTGTAATGTAACCAGCTGGTTTTATTATTATTATGACGATGATATGATGTGGGGTCCACAAACAGTATGTTTTGTTTGTTTCACAAAAGGGCCCGTTTTCCCTCCCTTTTTATTGGCTCCAAGAATCTGACTAACGGCTATTGCACGGAGACCAAAGACAAGCCACCGTCTTTGATACTGGAAAAAAAAATCAATTTTTACGGTGAAATTGTTCGAAATTATTATTTAGTTATTGTGGTTAGTTTGAAATTTAGTAAATTTATAATATTTTTTTTTACCAATATACAGAGGTTGTATCAATTTAAATCGTAAATTAATAACTATATTAATTTAAATTTTAAATATTAGGAGTGGTACCAATTTAAATCTCAAACTACTAATAAATATCAATTTAAACCGTGAACTAATAATAACTATATCAATTTAAAGTAATTTTTTATAATTGTAATAATTGTATCAATTTAATCCCTCAATTATGTTTTCTTTGGCTACATTTATGATAGTTCAAGGTTTAAATTAATATATTTATGAAAGTTAAGAGTTTAAATTGATACTCTTATGAAAGTTCAAGGTTTAAATTGATACAATTCTTAGTTTTAAGATTTAAATTGATACCGCTTTCAAAGTTTATGGATATAAATTGATATTTACCCTAGCTTTTATTTAAAAAAATACACCATGTAACACGATCATAAAAACAATTTAAAGATATATTGAATAAGTTAGGATAAATATCAATATTTTGAAGAAGCTTTATTAGTACAATGATGAAAATAATATTTTAGGAGGTGTTCGAGGTCCTTGACTTCAAGTGGTAGCCCACTTCATGTTAAGGGCTCCAATTATAATAGTTGTCCTCTCAACTATTATAATCTAAAATTAACTACAACATTATTATTTCAAATATCCTTTTCCTATAATGTTTACTATTTTATACTTATTCTCTCTTTTCATTGTAGTCACTACATTTACTACTTTTTATTTATACTAAAACAGCCTACATCACGAATACAGATTATTATAATTATAGACTATTATAACCACGGACTATGATTATCAACTTAGCATTCAATTATCCAATTATATTATATTTACATCGTTTTTTTTTGTTTTTTTTGTTTTTGTTTTTTTTTTTTTATGGTTCATTATGATATAATGGAAATACTAAAAAAAGCAAATATCAATTTATGCCTCTGAACTTTGGGGGTCGTATCAATTTAAATCTTAAACTGATAATTGATCAATTTAAACTTTGAACTTTGGGGATTTAAGTCCAAACTAATCGGTGTATAATTCTAAACCTGAGCATTTAATAAGTGTATCAATTAACACCTTGAAATTTTATTGACGTATCGATTTAAACATTGAAAATTTATAAATATATCCAAATAAACATAACAAAGAATTTAAATCATTATAAATTGATACACTTATGAAAGACTCAAGATTTAAATTGATACGATTATTAGTTTAGGGTTTAAATAAATACAAACTCCAAAGTTCAGAGTATAAATTGATATTTTTCCTAAAAAAAATTAGGTTAAAAATTACTATTAGTCCCTAAACTTTCATAGAAGTAACGATTTTGGTCTCTAAACTTTAGTTTGTAACATTTTAATCCTTATACTTTAAGTTTTGTAACAATTTAGTCAATTAACTTGACCATGTAACAATTTAGCCTATGTACTTTAAAATTGGTAACAATTTAGTCCATATGGTAGAAATTACTGGTAAGATTTAATGAAATTTCGTGCATAAATAAACCACTAAACTAATTAGAGACTCAATATTTTTGCAAAATATAAAATCTACATCATAAAATATTAAAAATTGTCATCTAATTTTGATGAAGTTTTTTTATATGAGGAACTAAATTGTTACAAAAAATTTAAAAATATAAAAGCTAAATTATTATATAGTAAATTTTAAAGACTAAATTGTTACAAAATTAAAAATACAAATACTAAATCGCTACAAACAAAATGGTTACTCTCGAAAAAGTTTCGAACCAATAGTGATTTTTAAGGGAAAGGTTAATATAATGTTAGAAGGCCAATGCATGCGTTCGTCAGTTTTTAACCGTCTGATCAATCAGATTAAGCATCCACGTGAAATGTGGGTCCCACGGAGCCCACCTCTCTCTCTCTGCCCATATATTCCCGCATCTTTCCCCACTTTTTCCCGGTTGCTTTACCTTGGTTTTAACTTGCCTTCACTCATTCTGTCCTTCCCACTCATTCCCCTTTCTCCTCTCTTCTCTCTTTCTTTCTCCCATTGTTGGGTTCTTCAAACCTCTGCTCAAGACCATGCTCAACCAAATGGCCTTCCAGTTTATGAACTATCAAATGGCTGTTTCGTTTCTCCTCTTCATTTTCTCTCTTTTGTCTCTCCAGTTGCACGCCACCCCTGAAGGTCAGACAAACATCAATCTTTCGAGTTCTTTCTACTGAATCTGAGCTTTTTTTCTGGAGGACTTTGCCGTTTTTCTTGTTATTTTGGTGCTTGGTTTCTCTCATGAGCTGTTTTCGTTTTATGAAATGTGACGTTTCCATGTGTTTGTTTATTGAAGTTCATTTTTCATATCCATGTGAAACATGAGGAACCCAGATGAAAAAAAAAAAAAACCCCAAAAAAGAGGAAAAGGGTTAACTCCCTATTGAATGAGTTTGAATTTCTGTAGGTCAGATGTTTGATTAAATGCTCCAAGAGAAGAGGTAGTTGGATGGGTAGTAAATGATTGCTGTGCTGCTTTGTCATTAAAGATGGACTGTGGATTGCAATGATTTATTGCTCTTAATCAAACCTTGGGAGTTTTAATTTTTTGTTCTGATACAGTGTTAAACTTAAATTAGTATTAAACCCATATAGATTAAACTAATAGGTGAGGGTATGTTTAATTTTTTATATATGTTCTTAGTTCTCTCTCTCTCTTACTTGCAGCTGACTTATTCTCTAAATCTAAGAGTTTAGGCATATATTCCTTATATTGTGATTTTGTTTTTGCAGATGTATTTGTTGGTGTGAATATTGGGACTGCTCTTTCGGTTATGCCCCATCCAACGCAAGTAGCAGCCCTCCTGAAAGCCCAACAAATTCGGCATGTTCGATTATACGACGCTGATGGTGGGATGCTGATGGCCCTTGCAAACACAGGCATTCAAGTTATGGTAACTGTCCCTAATGAACAGCTTCTAGGGATTGGACAATCAAACTCCACTGCAGCGAACTGGGTTAATCGCAATGTCTTAGCACATTACCCAGCTACTAATATCACAGCCATTTCTGTTGGTTTTGACGTTCTAACAACAGTTCCTAATGCAGCTAAAATCCTTGTCAATGCCCTCAAATACATTCATTCTGCACTTGTAGCATCCAACCTTGATCACCAGATCAAGGTCTCTACGCCTCTTTCTTCTTCGATTATTCTTGATTCATTTCCGCCTTCACAAGCCTTCTTCAATGCATCACTGGATTCTGTAATAGTTCCCCTGCTTGGTTTCTTGCAATCTACTAACTCCTTCCTTATGCTTAATGTGTATCCCTACTATGACTATTTGCAATCTAATGGCTTTATTTTGTTGGATTATGCACTCTTAAAGCCTCTCCCTTCAAATAAAGAAGCTGTCGATTCCAACACGCTTCTTCGTTATACCAATGTTTTCGATGCAATGGTTGATGCAGCTTACTTTGCTATGGCTTCTCTAAATTTCACTAACATACCCATTGTAGTTTCAGAAACAGGCTGGCCATCAAAAGGTGGCTCTAACGAGCCAGATGCAACGTTGGAAAATGCAAACACTTACAATAGCAATTTAATCAGGCACGTGCTGAACAAAACTGGAACTCCTAAACATCCAGGGATTGCTACTAGTACTTACATTTATGAGCTTTATAATGAGGACTTGAAACCTGGGCCTATCTCTGAGAAGAACTGGGGATTGTTTGATGCTAATGGAAAGCCTATATATATTCTGTGCTTGACGGGATCAGGACTTGTGTTAGCGAACGATACAACAAACCAAACGTACTGTGCTGCAAAGGAAGGTGCCGACCCAAGGATGCTGCAGGCTGCGTTGGATTGGGCATGTGGACCTGGCAGGGTGGATTGTTCAGCTTTGCTTCAAGGGCAGCCGTGCTACGAACCCGACAATGTCATGGCTCATGCAACATATGCTTTCAATACTTATTATCATCAAATGGGGAGAGCGTCAGGTTCATGTGACTTCAATGGGGTGGCTGCAGTTACAACCACTAACCCAAGTAAGAGAAGACCTAGCAGAATTCATCACTTTCCTTGTTGTTTCTCCTGTTGTTCTGCATATCTTTAGAGCTAACTTATCTTTCTGTTATCTTGATGAATGCAGGTCATGGATCCTGCTTATTTTCTGGAAGGTAAACTTCATACAGAACTTTCGGGAAAAATATTAACTATACTCTTAACCTATCCATTCGAGCTTTTGAGTTTAGATGGTGTTTTAATATATACAGTATGAGTAGGAAATCTTAAGTTCATATCATGCAATGTCATTTTCTTACTAATTGATAGAGTTGAAGCTTAGTATACAAGTTTAGTGATGATTTTATGAGGCGAGGGTATGTTTGGGAGGACTTTTCTCATGGTCAAAATCACTTCCGACTAAAAATCATCATGTTTTGAAAGATGTTTGGAAGTGATTTATAAGTGCTCTTAGAAAAAGTCAAAGCATTTAAATGCTAGATCACACTTTCAACCTAAACTGATTGGTAAAGAAAGCGCACTTGAAAATGTAGAACTATTAGCACTTTCTACCAGGTTGCAAATTACAACTATTGATATTGTGTCATTCTTTGTGACATATATAAACTGGACCTGCAATTGGGAATCATTGATTGATGTTGAAAATTTCTGAGTTTTACAGTGTTGGAAGGAATGGCACCATGGCAAACATCACAGCACCATCAATGAACTCAACAAATGCAGATTCTTCTGCAACCGCTTTTGGGTATGATATTTTGAGTTATGCAGTGATGGTGGTTGGAGCCCTGCTTGGGAGTTCCATTTGGTTGTAGACAAATGGATGTGCATTAGAAAGTGTTTTTGCAGTTTGTACTTTTTTTTTGTTTTTTTGGATGATCCATTAGTGCGATGAGTTGTGTTCTCTCGCAGAGTGGTGAGATGGAGTAGGTTTTAGGCTATTCTCTCTTCCTCCATTCAATTTTGTACAAGTCAAGATGGAGTTGTGGAGAATTTGAATTCTATTAGGTTATTAGCTCTCTACTAAAACTATGTAACATTTTTTTTTTCTGCTTTGGGAATCAGAGCCTTATTATTATTATTCTTTAGTTGAATTATAAAATTCACCTGTCATATGAATTTTTGTGTATTTCATTTCTTTGGATGAAAGTATCAGTTGATTTAATTTTTTAATTCTAATAAGTTTAATTACATTTCAACATCAATGACACCATCATGACGTGATTATAGACAATCGTCGTGGACCGGTCGCCCATGATTATTGCCGATAGCGGTGACTGTCATTGATGTTAAAGGAAGAAAATGAAAGGAGAGGAGAAACAAGAGGTGAGCGACAGAAGGAAGAAAGAAAATATATATTTTTAATTTTTTTCCCATAAAAAATATGTGTCACGTTAATTTTCCATTAGTAATTGACGAGAAATTGACCGATGAACTAAGAATTTGGTAAATCTCATGGTAAAGTTAATTTCATGAAAACAAAAGAAAAAGATAAATTAGGAATTTAAAGTAAATTCAAAATTGTTATAAATTTGTTAGTAAACTGAATTTTAAATTTCACTACTTTTAATTTGTTATAAAAAGAGAAATTAGAAATTTAAATCAAGATTTAATTTGTTATAAAATTACATTTCAAAATCTTGTTACTTTATTATCAAAAATTAAATTTGTTATAAAAAAAAAACTAAATTATTTGAAAAATTCTTATAAATAGAAAATTCACAAAATATTTACAATTTACAACAAAAAGTTTCAAAAGTACTTATAATTTTGGAACTTTATTTTTAAATATTTTTTTTTATATTTAAAAAGACCCAAAATTATTTTAGTTCCAATATGATTGTTTACATTAGAATTACAAAAGGCGCATCTAACATAAATTTAATTTTAAAGAGAATAGATTAAATGTTTCATTCAAAATTATCAACAAAAGAAAAAATCAATAATAATATTATAAAGTTCACAAAATAACCATTAAAATAAAAAATTTGATTTTGAAACTTTTGATTTGGAAGATAAAACCTCCAAATATTTTTGTTGAAGGTTACTTTTTGTCTTGATAAAATTATTTGTTACGCAAAAAATTAGCAAATAACCCTAATTAAAAAAATCAAACTTTTTTAAAGTATTAATCTTAACCTAATTATCAGTTTTTTTTTTTTATTTTTTTGTCAAATCAAACATAACTCAATTGACATTTAAGTATGCTAGAAATCACAAGGTCCATGAAAAAACCTGAAACAACTATTTTATTATTGTTATTTATATTGTTAACCTTAAATTTTAGGAGTAAAAAAGTACGTACCTATAAATACTAATTTTGAAAAATATCTAAATTACTTTTCGCTTATAAAAATAGCTAAACGCAAAAATGATTTTTTTTTAGTTAAAATAAAATTACCCTTGTGTGTTTTTTTAGAAAAATCAGGAAAAAAGTGTGTGAAATTCTGTTTTCACCTAAAAATATAAAATAAATGATTTTTAAAACTGGAATTAGATATCTACACAAATACTTTTTTTCTTTTTGTTTGAAATTTTATATGACAATTGCAAATACACTTTGGGCAAGCCATCAAAAACAAAACTTCATTCTTCTCAGAAATAGACATTAACACAAGAGAATAAAAGTGAGTATTTAGTGAAAAATCAAATTTAAAAATATAAATCTTGAAATTATATAGACTAATTTGAAACAAGATTCAAAATATAAGAGTAAAAATATAATATTTTAAAACTAAAGGATCCATTTGGGTCGATTCATCCTCTATTTTATGTGTTATATGCTAATCCAAAAAGGAAATGACCATTTAGAATATTGAAGGTCCAGGTAGATTGTAAGTTCCTATGAGTTCAAACACTTTGAAGACTTCTTTTATTAGTTCTCATAACATTGTTCCTGTAATTTTAGTTTCTTTTATATTTTATGTATAATGAATGTTTCTAAAAAAAGATGCATTAAAGATGGGGTTAAAAAGATGAAAATTGAGAAGTTGACTTCTTTATTTAATGCTTTATTTTGACTTTTGACATTTGACCTTTTTAGATTAAATAGATTACAATTTCTAAAAGGTTGTATAAAGTCTTTTATCCTTTCAATTGTAATCATATTTTATAGGAGTGAAATTTGAGCATTAACCACTACAATTTCTAAGTTTGACTGTAATTCTTGTGATAGAATGCATCCAAGTCATTCGATCTAATCTTGATTAAGTTTATCATAGATGACTCATTTCAAAACAAGATTTTTCAATATTGACTCCAGATCTTTGACTTAAGAAATAATATATTCTAGTCTTGTCTCTTGGTTGATCTAAATCTTATACAGTTAATTTATTTGATTCAAGAGTTTTGTTTTTCTCAACATAAAATTAATTTTTAAAAATTCTTCTCAAGAAATTATAGGAATTTAACATTAATTATATTGTTCTAAAAATTTATTATTAACAAATTGAAAGCCTTTCAGTATATATTTATAACACAAGCAACAGCTATCATCTTTGTAATATTAGGTTATTTATTAATTAAGTTAACTTTCAATCCTATGTCTATTTGATTGATCTATGAGTTCTTAAATTTATTTATTTTT
This sequence comes from Benincasa hispida, assembly GCF_027475165.1. Classification (NCBI taxonomy): domain Eukaryota; kingdom Viridiplantae; phylum Streptophyta; class Magnoliopsida; order Cucurbitales; family Cucurbitaceae; genus Benincasa; species Benincasa hispida. The sequence goes on along the minus strand of NC_143489.1, from coordinate 40,230,856 downwards.
TCTATAATAAATCTTTAAATTTTAAATAATAAGCCTTTAAATTTTTAAAATATCTAATATATTTTAGATCTAAATTCATTAATGAATGTTGGATATGACAACATCCTCAGACGATGAACATGACAACAACGAATGGTCAAGAACCAGAGGTCGGACAAAGAACGGAACCTGCAAAACAAAAGCTTGTTTCACGCTGAGTCGTGGAGCTCGCTCTCTTTAAGACGTTTCGTGGCTCTGCACAAGTGCGCATGCAAATCAAATATATTGCCACGTCATCCACAGGATAAAATAACCCAAAAAAGAAAACTCGATCGGAAATGCACCGTTACCGATCAGAACACACACTTTCAGATTGGATTGCTCGAAAAACAGAAAAAACAAAGGAGAGGGAGTGATTGAGTGCGAGATTGAGAGAATGAAAAATGATATGCCTGAAATGCTTGAAGGGTTGTGCCTTTTATAAGGCTCGAAACCCAACTGCCAGAGAGGGAAGTGTGGCCAGCCATAGAACATGCGCGCGGAACGACGCAAGCGACACGGGCGATGCGACAATGGCTGAAGACCAACTCTATTTTCCAAAAAATAATAATAATAAAACAATTTTTTTTTAAAAGAAGATCACACACCCGTCTCGCCCGTCCGATCGGATGGACAACAGCACGCGCGGTATTTCCACCATACCTACATTGGATTGCTCGAAAAACGGAAAAAACAAAGGAGAGGGAGTGATTGAGAGCGAGATTGAGAGAATGAAAAATGATCTGCCTGAAATGCTTGAAGGGTTGTGCCTTTTATAAGGAGAGGAAGTGCGGCCAGCCACAGAACATGCGCACGGAACAACGCAAGCGACGCGGGGCACGCGACAATGGCTAAAGACCAACTCTATTTTCCAAAAAAAAATAATAATAAAACATTTTTTTAAAAAAAAGATCACATACACGTCTCGCCCGTCCGATCGGATGGACAACAGCACGCGCGGTATTTCCACCATACCTACATTAGATTGCTCGAAAAACGAAAAAAACAAAGGAGAGGGAGGGATTGAGAGAATGAAAAATGATCTGCCTGAAATGCTTGAAGGGTTGTGCGGCCAACCATAGAACATGCGCGCGGAACAACGCAAGCGACGCGACAATGGCTGAAGACCAACTCTATTTTCCAAAAAATGATAATAATAAAACAATTTTTTTTAAAAAAAAAAGATCACACACACGTCTCGCCCGTTCAATCGGATGGTGCACACGTATTTCCACCATACCTACATTGATCTATCTCCTCACTCTCTCCAAAACATGGGTACCTCTTGGGGCCCAAACTCAACTGCCAGAGAGGGAAGTGTGGCCAGCCATAGAACATGCGCGCGGAACGACGCAAGCGACACGGGCGATGCGACAATGGCTGAAGACCAACTCTATTTTCCAAAAAATAATAATAATAAAACAATTTTTTTTTTAAAAGAAGATCACACACCCGTCTCACCTGTCCGATCGGATGGACAACAGCACGCGCGGTATTTCCACCATACCTACATTGGATTGCTCGAAAAACGGAAAAAACAAAGGAGAGGGAGTGATTGAGAGCGAGATTGAGAGAATGAAAAATGATCTGCCTGAAATGCTTGAAGGGTTGTGCCTTTTATAAGGAGAGGAAGTGCGGCCAGCCACAGAACATGCGCACGGAACAACGCAAGCGACGCGGGGCACGCGACAATGGCTAAAGACCAACTCTATTTTCCAAAAAATAATAATAATAAAACATTTTTTTTTAAAAAAGATCACATACACGTCTCGCCCGTCCGATCGGATGGACAGCAGCACGCGCGGTATTTCCACCATACCTACATTAGATTACTCGAAAAACGAAAAAAACAAAGGAGAGGGAGGGATTGAGAGAATGAAAAATGATCTGCCTGAAATGCTTGAAGGGTTGTGCGGCCAACCATAGAACATGCGCGCGGAACAACGCAAGCGACGCGACAATGGCTGAAGACCAACTCTATTTTCCAAAAAATGATAATAATAAAACAATTTTTTTTTTAAAAAAAAGATCACACACACGTCTCGCCCGTTCAATCGGATGGTGCACACGTATTTCCACCATACCTACATTGATCTATCTCCTCACTCTCTCCAAAACATGGGTACCTCTTGGGGCCCAAACTCATATCTCAAGGTTGGAGTACAAAAATGAGACTCCTCTTTCAAAATTTATCAATGTGGGATTCTCAACCAAGGTTGGTTCCCTTTTTTTCCTTTTTTTTTTTTTTTTTTTTTTTTTTTTTTTTTTTTAAAAAAAAAAATTAAAATTTCACCCAACAATCCTCCACTTGAAAATTTAAAACATAAGATAAACAAGTTTTTCATCGAGCAGTTTCAGTCTTTACAACATTGTGCATAAGCAAAAGTGTCTTACGACTAGGGATGACAACGAGGTCGAGGCGGGGCGGGGATGCACTCCCCATCCCCGTCACCATCTCATACCCAATTTTGGGGAGTCGGGGTCGAGGAATCCCCTTTCGGGGATTTGGGTCTCTACAGGAAAAAATTCCCGCTTTTTATTTTATTATTTTTATTATCTAAAATTAACTATATTTAATATTTATATTGAAATTGTAAATTTTTTATATAGGAAATTAGTATTATTGTTACATATAGTTGTTTAAATTAAATATTACATGTTTTTTTTATTATAAATTAATAAAAATTAAAATTATTATATATATTTTTAAAATTAAAAAAGAAAAAAAAACTTAAACATACTGTTTCAGTAATGTATATTATTATTATTATTATTAGACATATATTAATAATTAAAAAAAATTGGGACGGGGACGGGGATTGGGTTCAGGGTCGGGGATGGGGCGGGGATCCCCTCTCCGTCCCCGCCTCGTCCCCGATCGGGGACCCAATTTAAATCCCTGGTTTGACCCCTGTCCCCGATCAAATCGGGGATTCTCCGCCTCGATCAGGTCAGGGACCCGACCCTGCGGGAAATTTTGTCATCCTCACTTACGACTTGAACCTTTACGTAGTATAGATGATTCAAAATATACTAGAATAACCCTTGGTTTGAACTCTATCTCTAACAACATCTTACACACAGTGTTATTATGGTGTAGTTCAAAAGTTCATGCTTTAAGGCCTAGCACGTGTATCCCGGTTTAGTGAACGCTTTAGAGAGTTTTCCTAAAAAACTCTATAGGAAGCGGCCCCTACTTCCACATTCACATAGGTGATTCTATCAAGAGTATTCCTGTAGTTAGGTACCACACTTGTCATCAAGTATAGATCTCAATAAGAACTGAGTTTAACCTCTCTTACGCTTCAGGATATCATGCTCAGACTCTAAGTCATAGGAATGGAACTTTGTGTTTGTTTTAGCATGATTCACTATTTATCACTTGTGATAAGTTATTACCCATTGAACCTATTTCTTGGGATCTCCACTTTACAGGTTGGGTTTTCCTTACAGTGATTCATCTTTTTATAGGCATGAGTCTCATCCTTTTTAAGGTTATGAAAACCTTCTCTCTGACCAGTCCGTTCGTCAAAGGATCTACCAAAATTTCATCAGCTCGTATATGATCCACTCTGATTGCACCAGTAGTGAGAAACTCTCTAATGATACTGTGCTTATGACGTATTTGTCACCTATTTTTGTTGTAATAACGGTTCTGAACTTTTGCGATTGCTGGAGTACTATCGCAATTGATCAATATGACTGGTACCAACTTTTTCCATAAGGGAATCTTTGATAGCAGACTTCTAAGCCAACCTGCTTCTTCACTAGCTATCGCTAGTTCTATCATTTCTGACTCTATCGTAGATTGGGCTAAAATAGTCTGTTTCTTGGACTTCCAAAAGACAACTTCGCCTGCTATATTAAAGATAGCCACTTGTAGCCTTTGAATCATCCGAGAGGAAGTTCTAATTAGCATCGCTGAACCCTTCTAGGACAGCGGGATACTTCTGATAATGTAATCCTAGGTTTTGGGTTTTCTTTAAGTACCTCATAGCCCTTTCTATAGCATTTCAATGCTCTTTACTAGGTCTTCTTGTAAATCTACAAAGTAATCCTATAACATAAACTATGTCAGGCCTAGTGCAGTCAGCAGCATATCTAAGACTGTCTATGTGAAGGAAATAAGATATGAGGATTTCCATGAGCACCAAAATGATCGTTTCAAATTCCATTCAAAATTGAACATAAATAATTACAGTTACAAAATGGAAACTAACAGGTCATGCACAATACGAAATTACAGCATGCTTTACAATGAGATCAAGAGATAAAGTATACATACCTTTGAAGGCTCATTCTTCAAATTCCCTCGATCAAGAACTCCAAGCGTCCACGACAACAATACACGAATGCTCGAACACAACGACCGCAACACAACACGATCAACATCGAACACCACACGAGCAACGTGAACACACAACGAACAACTTCCAAAACCTCGAACTTAGTTAAGTTGAGTGAGGACACCACCACAATGGTTACCTTGGTATTCTCGATGTGAGAATCCAGAAGTGTGGGCTGTGTATGGACTTGTTAGAGGAAGAGATTGGAGGAACAACAATCGTGTAGATGATTGAGCAAGTGGGAGATGAGAAGAGTCTATCATATAGACGAATGCTCAATCGTATAGAAGAAGGCAACTTATTGTATAGATATTGCCCTATGATCGTTTAGCTACGACCAACTATGTGAACTATCGTATAGTAACACTCCATGATCGTTTAGTTTCTCTATCAGCTATCGTTTAGTAAAACGATTCTATTTGATAGTAATCCGTGAGTTTCTTTCCGAATTAAGCAAATCTTCTAAATTTAGGAAAACATTTTTCCTTTTATCTCACGGTTACTATAAAACCACCAATAACCTCCCACTCAATTGGTTATTAGAGAAAAAGAGACTATTATCCAATAATTAATATTATTATAAATATATATGATAACCAACTTACCATATTATATTTATAACCTATAGTTTTAATATTTCATCTCATGAAACATATAAACCACAACTCTTTTTCTATTTCATGGTACTTAATGTAAATCATATTTATATTAATCCTTTACTTGATGTATCTCATATATTACACTGATTATATTATATATACTCGAAGTTTCTCTTATCAATTTGAACATTTCATATCAACTCCAATAACTGATTCTCAACTTAAATCCATTGAGCTACCAAGGGGACCTTATGGACCTATAGCTTGAAGCTCTAACGGTACATGAATAGTTGTGAAGGAAATCGAATACGAGGATTTCCATGAGCAGCGAAAGGATCATTCCAAATTACAATCGTATATGAACTTTACAATTACAATCACAAACAGAAACATACGGTTATGTGGAATACAGAAATTACAGCATGTTATACAACAGATCAAGGACAAGAGCAACATACTTTTGTAGACTCGTCTTCAAGCTCCTTGATCACGAATGCTCGATCACAACAACATAGCAACACATGAACGTTCACCCAACACGATCGCTACACTGCACGAACACTGCGCACTCGAACTAATCGATCGCCAAGGTCACAAGCAACCCGAACACAATGAATAGCCTCCATAGAACCTCGACAGTGTTGAGTTAAGTATGATACCACCAAGAAGGTTACCTTAGTATTCTCGGTGTGAGAATCCAGAGGGTGGGTTCTCTGTGGACTTGGTTTGAGGCAGAAAAATGGAGGAATCACAATCGTGTAAACGATTGAGCAAGTGGGAGAGGACGAACCTATTGTATAGGTCGATGCCCAATCGTTTAGGAAAAACTAGACGATCGTCTAGCACAAGCTATGTGATCGTTTAGCTCATCGCTTAGCTGAATATCTATTGCCTAAGAACACTTCATGATCGTTTAGATAACTCCAAGCTGTCACTTAGTAAATCTAATTTACTTGACAACTTCCCGTGAGAATTTTCCGAGATTGGAAATCTCAAAATCACATTAATAAACCTTTCTTAAATTAGGAAACATTTTTCCTTTTTATCTCACGGTTACCATGAAACTACCAATAACCTCCCACTCACTTGGTTATTAGAGAAAAAGAGATAATTATCCAATAATTAATATTATTATAAATATAAATGATAACCAACTTACCATAATATATTTATAACCTATAATTTTAATATTTCATCTCATGAAACATACAAACTATAGTTCTTTTTCTATTCCATGGTACTTAATATAATTCTCATTTACATTAATCCTCCACTTGATGTATCTCATACACCGTACTGATCATATCATATATAATTGAATTACCTCTTGCAATTTGAACATTTCAAATCAACATCAAGAACTGATCCTCAACTTGAATCCATCGAGCTACCAAGGGGACCTTATGGACCTGTAGCTCGAAGCTACAACGGTACGTGAGTAACTGACTAAACTCTTTAGTCACATGATCCACCATCTGTTAACTGCCAGGCACTCCACTAAAGACCGACAACTAAACTCTCCTTACCACAGATATATTATGTGTCCATTTTAACCAATCAACAGTATGACAACCCTTCATAGATCGCTCGTAAGTATAGCTCGGCCAATAACCGTTATACCCATGTAGTTACATCTAACTCCTTAAGTACCACTTAGTCCTACTATGACTGAGTCCTCTTTTCCAAAGAGAAGTTGTGGCCACTATGTTCAAGCCCCGGAATCAGCCCTTAAGGAAGCAATTTCTCTAATTACCCCTGCTTTAGGGAAGGAGTGAATTCCATCTTGTGTATTGAGTTCCCAAATCCCAAATCAGACAAGTCCCCAAAAAGGTAGGCATGTTGAGTTGGCAATCTGGACACTCTCACCCATACTAATCAAAGGATCACCCTCAAAGACAGAAGTTTCCAAAACAATCAGGATTAAGGTCGTGTATGGTCGTTTAGGTGAGATGTAAGTCTCTAATATCAATGACGTTATATACAGAGTCTAGTCATCTCGTGTTCTGGTTTTATACAAACTCTTTGTATAGGACACCCTCGCTTACATGTTTCCACATGAATGGTCAAGATCTACCATTTGTAGTAGTTTACAACACTTGCAAACCTCAACAAAGCAGGCCATATCCGTAGTGTCACCAGGATCAAGTATCCCACCTTAATCCTTATACTACAGAAGACCTATTTAGGTTATCGTTTAAGGATTGGTCCACTTGTATATCACATATACATGCTTAAGTTTACATAAGATAATCATGAAGCTTTGTTTATTAGATACGAGTAAATGCCAGAATGAAATAACAGTTATTTTATTCATAAAACAATGTGTATAATTACAAACAACGAGATTCCAGGAGAATTAGGACACCAATCCCAACATAGCTGACTAAACTCTCAGCCACAGGATCTACCATCCGTTAACTGCCAGACATTCCACTAAAGACCGACAACTACACTCTCCTTACTACAGATATATTTTGTGTCTATATCAACCAATCAACTGTGCGATAACCTTTCATAGATTGCTCGTAAGTACAGCTGTGCCAATTAACCGTTTTGCCCCTGTAGTTACATCTAACTTCTTAAGTACCACTGATCCCTCTAATGAACATAAGTCATAGTCCTACTATGACTGAGTCCTCTCTTCTAAAGAGAAGCTGTGGCCACTATGTTCAAGACCCGGAACCAGCCCTTAAGGGAGTAATCTATCTACTTACCCCTGCTTCGGGGAAGGAATGAATTCCTTCTTGTGTAACTGAGTTCCCATCTCTCAAATCAGACAAATCCCTAAAAAGGTAGGCACGTTGAGTTAGCAATCTGACTACTCTCACTAATCAAAGGATCGCCCTCAAAGTTAGGAGTTCCCAAAACACTCAGGATTAAGGTCATGTCATCTATGGTTGTTTAGATGAGATGTAAGTATCAAGTATTAACGGCGTTATATAAAGAGACGAATCATCTTATGGTTCGGTCTTATACAAACACTCAGGATTAAGGTCATGTCTCCACATGAATGCTCAGGATCAACCATTTGTAGTCGTTCATAACACTTGTAAACCTCTACAAAGCGGGTCGTATACGCAGTGTCACTAGGATTAGGTATCCCTCCTTAATTCTTATACTATAGACCTTTTTAGGTTACCACTTAAGGCATATACATGCTTAAGTTTATATACAATAACCATGAAGCTTTGTTTATTGGATATGAGTAAATAAAAAATAAAATAACTTTTATTTTATTCATAATAATGTGTACAGTTTACAAACTACGAGACTCTAGAAGAATTAGGACACTAATCCCAACAATCTCCCACTTTTCCTAATGCCTCAGGAGACTAATGTATAATACATGATAAAAACAAGTACAATATATAATAAACTAGGACATACTCTATATCCCAGTATCATCTTCCACTTGCCCTGGACAAGATGCCACATATCTTGTAGACCCAGACTCTCCAGATGACCCTCAAACACTTTAGTCGTGAGAGCCTTTGTAAATGGATCAGCAACGCTGTGCTCCGATGCGATCTCCGTGTCTGTGCTCCGATGTGATCTTCGTGACTATCACATCACCATAATGTACAATCCCCCTGATTAAATGATATTTCCGTTCAATATGGTTGCCTCTATGATGACTCCGAGGTTCCTTGGAATTTGTCATAGTTCCGCTGTTATCACAATAAAGAGTGATTGGAAAATCCATATTTGGAGCAACTTCTAAATCTGTAAGGAATTTCCTCAGCCAAATAGCCTCCTTAGCTGCTTCACAAGTGGCTACCTATTCGGCTTCCATAGTGGAGTCCGCGATGCATCCTTGCTTGATGCTTCGCCACAATACAACCTCTCCATTCAGAGTGAACACTGACCCTGATGTTGATTTATGAGAATCCTTATTATTCTGAAAGTCAGAGTTTGTGTATCTGGTAAGGATCAAATCCTTATCTCCATACACGAACATGTAGTCCCTCATTCTCCAAAGATACTTGAGGATCGTTTTGACTGCCGTCCAGTGATCTAATCTTGGATTAGACTAATAACGACTGACAATCCCTACTGCATAGCAAATGTCAAGTTTGGTACACAACATTGCATACATTAAGCTTCCAACAGCTGAAGCATAGGGAATCTGTCTCATCTCCTCAACTCTCAAGGTGTTTTAGGACATTAATCCTTAGAAAAAACGATTCAATGCCTGAAGGGTAACAAACCCCTCTTGGAATCTTGCATCCTATACCTGATCAACATTTGATTGATGTACGATGCCTGAGACAAGTCTAACCTCTTATTCTTACAATCTCAAATGATTTGGATCCCTAGAACATACTGCACCTCACCCAAATCTTTCATTTGGAATTGGGCGGCTAATAACGGGTAGAAATGCACGTTATCATAGTGCTAAGTTCTTAAACAATGTTGGATTGCGTTGATGAAATATGTTAAATTGCGTCCATTAAGCATAAATTATATAATATTACGGTCGCATGCGTTCAGCACATTAGAACTATTGATTTTTGTATTTTTGAGCAGAATATGCGTTAACGTAATACAAAGATTGCGATCATAGGAATTCAGTGGTCGAGCGCAACTTCACCACAAGGCTTTACGTTGATCGTGCTCACAAACATTCGCCCGAGAAGGATCACCGCAACTTGGTCAGCGCAACATGGTAGGCGCATCTGGGTGAAAGGCCAATTAAGAGCGATGGGACAGAAAGCTGATGACGGTCGAATCCAAATTAAGTTGACAGCCGATAACGGTCACAAAGTACATTCAGCTTTATCGATAATAATCATTCGACGCTTCAATTAGGAATTAAAGTTGTCCCATCTGTACAACCGGGAGAGAGAAGCCATCTTTCACCATGGATGCTCTATAAATACCAAGTGCACAGAAAAGGGGTTCACCGTCTTTACAACCAGTTGCTTCTGTTCATAGTTTTCTTCCATTTTAAGGTGGAGCAAGAGAAGAGTGGTGGTGCTGGAGATCGCCCAGGGCAACTAGAGAGAAAAAGAGCAGAGAGCGGGCCGACTCTCGCGAGAGCAAGAATATCTTTAGAGCACGAGTAGAAATAGTGTAAATGCCTGGCAACAAAAAATTGCTACCAGGCTCTTTATTATACTTGCATTGTTATTTGTACTTCATCTTCATACTTATTCAATGGAAATTCTATTTCTACATCTGCTCACTCTCTTAATACTCATGAGTAGCTAAATTAGTTGAATGGGTTGAGAAGAACTAAGCTAACATGACCTAGGAAGTTCATTGCTTGCGATTGTCTTGTTTTATGCTGTGCAAAATACCCTTTAGAGTTACTCGAGAGAGAGTCTAAAGAAAGAACCTAATGTCTCGAGAGAGCTAGGTTAGAATCTGGACTCAAAAGAGCAAGATTATGCTTGCATAAACAAGAGATAGGGACTTAGAGATAAACTCTATTTGTCAACTTGCATCGCATGCATCCTAGGAATGTGAATGATATTATGTGGTCGCATATTTGTGTGAATTTCATGTTGTCATCGCATAAATAGAGATAGAGGTTTATGTGTAAACCCTGTAGACTTATCACATATTTATTGCATGCGTTCTAGCCTTAGAAGCCGTGGTATTTGCACCGAGAGGTGGTTTACTGTTGTATGCATGTTGCATGATCGCAAACATGAACGAATTCTAGGGAGTGTTAGTCGAAATCTTTCTCAACCCGTTCACCGCATATTCATCGCATTTTCTGTTTACCAACTCTTTTCAAACTCTGCCGCATTTTTTATTTATTTTTAATTAACGCAATCAACAAACCAAACACTTTATTTATTTTCCTGGTTACCGCACAGTTTTCATCAAAATTACCAACGCAATCTATTTTCATAAGTCCCTGTGTTCGACCCTGGACTTACCAGGAAACTCAGAGGAATTTACACTTGAATTCCACTGGGGAAACTTGAGTGCACAACGCAATTCCATCAACGCATATCATCCATATTTCCACTTCAATAAAATAACGCATCAACGGTTAGCCACTTCTTAATGTCAGTCAGAAACCCTACATCATTCCCAATGAGTAGGATATCATCCACATACAGTACTAGGAAAGTTACTGAGCTGTTGATGATCTTCTTGTAGACACAAGGCTCATCAATGTTTTGATCAAAGCCAAACGATTTGACTGCACTGTCAAATCTAATGTTCAATGATCTAGACACTTGTTTCAGCCCATAAATTGACCTATTAAGATTGCAAACTCTTTGCTCTTAATCTGGAACAATGAACCCTTCTGGTTGAGCCATGTAGATGGTCTTCTCAAGATTACAATTAAGAAAGGCAGTCTTGATGTCCATTTACTATATCTCATAATCATAAAATGTGGCTATGGACAAGAGTATCCTGATAGACTTTAGCATGACAACAAGTAAGAAAGTTTCCTCATAGTCCACTCCTTCGACTTAGGTATAACCCTTTGCAATGAGTCTAGCCTTAAAGGTTTGCACCTTTCCATCTACACCTTATTTTTGCTTGTAGATCCACTTACATCCTATAGGTTTTACCCCATTAGGCTGATCCACAAGCTCCCAGACGTGATTGAAGTATATAGACTCCATTTCCTTGTTCATGGCCTTAATCCACTCATTCTTGTCAACATTTTCCATTGTTTGCTTAAAGACAATGGATCCTCGACCCCATCATTAGAAATGACATTCTGGGCTTCAGTCAAACCCATGTATCATTCTGGTGGGTTCATAATCCTCCCACTACATCGAGACAGTCTCAACTCTTAAGCTAGTTGACTAGATATACCAACCTCAACAACTTTTGTTAATCTGTCAGCCTATTCAACAACTGTTGTTGGACCCTCAGTAGTCTCAGTCTCACTAGAAATCTCACGTAAAACAAGCTTACTTTATGGTTTATGATCTCGGATGTGGTTTTCTTCCAAGAAGATAGTATTTGTAGAAACAAACACTTTGTTCTCACTCGGATCATAGAAGTATCCACCCCTCGTTTTCCTGGGGTAGCCTACAAAGAGGCAAGCTTTTAAACGCGGTTCCAACTTCTTTGGGTTAGTCACAAGCATGTGGGTTGGACATCCCTAAATTCTGAAGTGGCGTAAACTACTTTTATAGCCTCTCCACAACTCAAAAGGTGTTTCAGAAATACTTTTCGAGGAAACGTTGTTCAGAATATAACATGCAGTCTCCACTGCAAAACCCCAAAACGATTATGGAAGATGAGCATAACTCATCATAAACCGAACCATGTCTAACAAGGTTCTGTTTCTCCTTTCTGATACACCATTCTACCTAGGTGTACCTAGGGTCGAGAGTTTGGATGTAATTCCATGTTCTCTCATGTAGTTCTGGAATTTGAGATCCATATACTCTATACCACGATCATATCGTAGTGTTTTTTATCTTCTTACCCAACAAGTTTTCAACTTTAGGCTTATACTCCTTGAACTTGTCAAGGGCTTCATACTTACGTTGCATTAAGTATAGATACCCGTACCTTGAATAATCATCTATTTAGTTAGGAGAAACCTTTGGTCTTTTTAGTTGTTATCGTTGTACTGAACAAGGCTTTTATGACTATCGGCCTTAGTACATACAAACTATTCTCCATTGAACCAAAACCAATCTCCATCCCATTCTTGAAAACAAACACTTTAATCTTAGAAAAGGAGACGGTATAACCTTGTTTAATGAGACAAGAAATCGAGATTAAGTTCTTCTTGATATGAGGAACTACAAAAATATTATCTAGTAACAGATAACGTTTCTTGTCCAAAAATAACCTCAACCTGCCTACAACAACAGTTGAAACAACCAAACTAGTACCGACTCGAAGAGTCATCTCCCCCTGTGGCAACGTTTGCTAGGAATTGAATCCTTGGTAAGAGGAACTGATGTGATTAGTAGCACCCGAATCAAGGATCTAGACAAAATCATCATTCACCAAACACGTCTCCAAGACCAATAAATCATCTTTACTGTCTTTGGAAATCCTCCTCATTTGGAGAGTAGTGAGATCAGTATCAGAACCTAAATTAGCTCTAAGTTCCATTTCAGAGAACACTTCTCTTCCTTTCTTTCTCTTCCTAGAATTTAACTTGGAAACTGACACTACTGGTTTTGTCATCCATCCATTTCTGCTCAAAAAAGAAAATCATTACATAGGCTAGACAACCCCATGTTCTAAAATATGACAGGTTTTCTAAACTCTTCCTGGAGTTTAACTTGGGAACTGACACTACTAGGGTTAGACTACTGGATCCCGAGCCCCCACTTATTCTCGATTTAAAAGAAAATCTATCCTCAATGAAGTCGGCATCATTTAACTCAATGATCACTTGGTTTACTAGATCATAGAACCTATAGGCTTTACTATTTATGACATAGCCTATAAAAACACACTCATAGACTCTACTAGTTAACTTTCTTCTTTTCGGGTATGGAATCCTTATATAGGCTAGACAACCTCATATTCTAAAATATGACAGGTTTGATTTTTTATTCTGAGGATTTCGTAGGGTGAAGAGGTATTTTTAGACTTTGGGATTCTATTTAGAATATAACACACAGTAAAGATGATCTCACCTCACCAATAAGACGCGACTTCTGAACCAAGTAAAATAGCAACTACTAACTCAACTAAAGTTCTATTTTTCCTTTCGGTTTTTTCGTTCATTTCAGGAGAGTAAGGTGCAATCTTTTCATGTATTATTCCATGTGAGTTAAAGAACTCATTAAAAGCTAACTGAGTCGTACTTAGTTCCCCTATCACTACGAAGTCTTTTAACCTTTCTATTAAACTAATTCTATAGTACAGATACATACAATTTGAAGGTACCAAATGCATCACTTTTTTTTTAAAGCAAATATACAAAAGTAAAATCAAAGCAGACATCAATAAAAGTAGTAAAATATCTTTTACTATTTCTAGTCAAGATGCCATCAAATTCACATAAATCAGAATGAATTAAATCTAGAGGCTCATAAATCCTAAATACAGATTTATGCGGAGTTTTAGTAATTTTAGCATTTATCAAATTCATTCATGGATAACTTAGGTATCATTTCTAGCCTAATCATGTTACTAATTAATTTCTTATTAACATGACACAATCTAGCATGCCAAACATTCATAGAACACAACATATACAAAGAAGATTTCATTTTATTAAGGTCTAAATTTAATCTGAACATTCCCTCAATATCATACCCTCTCCATACAAATATATTATTTTTGGTAAGGGTATATAAATTTCCCCCCTATGATTTGAGTAAATCTGGCCTTGTTGAGGAGATAACCCGAGACCAAGTTCTTTGTAATCTCTGGAGTTGCAGGACGTCCTTCAATGTGAGAGTTTTCTCAGAGGTAAACTTTAGTTCCACCTTGCCGGTTCCAGCAACTTTTGTAGAGTCGTGATCCCATAACAGAATATTTTTATCCTTAGTTTCAGTATAAGTTTTAAAGAGACTAAAGATGTGACAGACATGGCGCGTAGCTCTAGTGTTTATCTACCACCCCTTAGAACCACCGATCACATTTACTTCTATGATCATGGCAACTAACAGTTCTTCTGTTAGGTTCGCCTAACCAGCAGGACGACGCCTATTCCTGCAGCTCCTAGCCATGTGTCCAGATTTATTACAATTAAAGCAAAGGAACTGTATTGTTTCTCCTGAAGGGGATTTATGTTTTTTCTGTTGGTTCTGGTTGCTAGAACCACGATTTTGACCTTTCCTCTTTGTCCCTTTTGATTTTTGGTTAGGTTTTACCCTGGCAGAGACAGATCTCCCAGGTACGGTGTTTACCTCCTCCCTCTGGTCCTACTTTCGGGCTTCCTTTTCAATCCTTAGCCGGGTGATGAGACTCTTCAAGGAAAACTCCTTGGTCTTATGCCTTAATATGTTCTTAAAATCCTTCCACAAAGGGGCAGTTTATCAATAATAATAGCAACTTGGAATTGTTCATCTAAAGGCATACCTTCATGTTGAATATGAAAAGTCTCCTCCTTCCCCTTACCCATTTGGAATGTTCTTCTTTGCAATTTGTATTTATCCTTTTTAGTATTATTCTTTCCTTATGTCCATTTTTATTGTTATGTGTCTTTTCCATATTTGGCAAACATTGTTGTATATATATGGGAGACTTCTCCGTGTAAAACGTATGTAGAAAAACATTGAGAAAATTCAGAATTTCAACATAGTATTAGAGCCATCTCTCTAAATCATCTTCATAGGTTTCACGTCCAAAACCCTAGAAAAAAAAAATAAATAAATAAAACATTGAAAATTAAAACCTACCAATTTGTTTGAAGCTGTGTGTTAGAAAAACCACCATCCACAACTTGGAGTTTCATGTCTAAAGCGAATCCGTGCTCCATCGTTTACGATGGTCGAATTTCGTTCTTCAAGTATCGATCTAGTCCGAAGCAGCCCTGGTCGAAATGCGTTCTTCGAACGAGTATCGTGTTGTCGTGGGTTTGTTCGATCTAATCCGTGTGTGTTGTTGAGTATCGAGTATCATTAAAGGGTTTTGGTTTTGTTATCGTGTATCGTGTTATCGAGTATCTTGTTATCGAGTATCAAGTATCGAGTTTGAAGCCATAGGTTACTGTGTGTAGGTCGCCATTCTTCGTGGGTTTGTGATTTAATTGTGGGAGTATTTTATCAACTAGGTCAAGTCGAAATTCAATCGGGTCTGAGAAGGTTTTTTTTTTTTATTTTTTTATTTTTTTATTAAGAATTTGGGTATGGGAGTGTGTTTTCTCCTTTTTCCCTATTTCTTTCTTAATTTTTGTCTTGCAAATTATCAATTTTTATGGCATCAACAAATTCCATAAATACTTTAGGGACCATACTACCAATTACTAATCACAAATTAAATGGAAGGAATTATCTCCATGGTCACAATCTATTATGATGTTTATATGTGGAAAAGGAAAGGAAGATTATCTATCAAGCAAAACTCCTATCTCAGACCTAGCTGATAAAAAATACAAGACATAGAAAGGGAAAAATAATATGGTTATGTCATGGCTAATCAACTCCATGACGATAGAGATTAGTGAAGGATTTCTACTCTTTTCAATTGCAAGAAAAATCTGGAAAGCAGCTCGTGAAACTTATTCTGACCAAGAAAATACAATGGAGTCATTTGAAATTGAAGGCAAAATTCACGAGCTACGACAAGAGTATATGCAAGTCATTCACTATTTCACTCAGCTGTCTCGTCTTTGGCAACAACTTTATGTATTTGAAAGCCATAAATGGGAATGCACTACAGATGGAGCCACATTCAAAAAGATAGTTGAGAAGAAATGAGTGTTCAAATTTCTCCTTGGCTTAATAAAGAACTAGATGAGGTACGTGGTAGAATCTTATCCATTAAACCATTATCTAACATCACAGATGTTTCTGCAGAAGTAAGAAGAGAAGAAAGTAGGAAGAAACTAACATTAGGAGTGACTGCAAGCTCTAAATCTGAAGGATCGACTTTAATTGCTCAACACCTTAGTAATGAGGTACGTATAAATACTTATGATAACGGTTAAAATAGAAATCAAAACTACACAGGAATTTAGAATCGGCAACGAAAACCAAGACCATGGTGTGAACACTTGATAGCTCTATACAAGAGGTATTATTCCTAGCTTAATTTGGGCTCGTTATCAAATTTAACGTGTTTATTTTTCTATTTTATAGGTACCGAGCAATCAAGAGATAGAATTAATCATTTGGTGAAGAACAAGGTTAATTTGAAGCAATTTGGAGTTGATTTGAGCATTCGGCCTTCAAAGGAGTTGAAATTACCAAAATGCCATTAAGTACCATCGAGTATTCTATATTTTTATTAGTGGCATCGAGTATAATCAACCATCGAGTGATCGAGTAAATTTCCATCGAGTATAATCGAGTACCATCAAGTAATGCTATCAAGCATCGAGTAATTACCAAAAAGGCCATCGAGTAATATCGAGTAAAGGATCATCGTGTATCGAGTATCGAGTTTTTAAAAGACTACTCAGCATTGCAATGTTTTTCCTGACGCTCGTGGCCTTTTTTTTCGAGTGTTACAATGTTGTGAAGATTTCTATAAATAGCTCCCTTTGTCTTTAAGTTAAATTATGCTGAATTTTGGGGGCTGAACTGATAAAGGCCGAAGTGAACCTTCATTCTTCTTCCTTTCCCTTCAGATTTTAGTATCTTTAGGTTAGTTTTTCTTTTTATTTTGGGTTGTAATCGATGGATTGGATGTGTATCTCAGATTTTTCTATGAATTAAGAGACAACTTCTATCTAATTTCTTTGAGCAAGAACCCTATGTTTATTTTCTTAAAGGTTTTTTAATTAATTTGATTGAATTGTTGTGAACTCTCTAGGATGATTTGATTGAATCTTAATGGAATTTTTATAAATTGATCTGACAAATTAGTTTATTGAAATTCTTGTTTACAAAATCATCATAGCCTATGCATATATTGATTGATTTAGTTGCACATATTGTCGCATGTGTAAAGTCTAGACTTTTTCTGACCAAATGCATGTATGCCCTAATATAATCTTTTCCAAATAAATCATGCTATAAGATATGGCTTTTTCGGCTTGTAGTATGTCTCAACAATTGAACCCTTTCGTAATGCAATTCAATTTTAACTTGTACGTCGCTATGAAGGAAGAGTTGTAGATTGAATTAGGGCTAATTTGGTTTAATATCAAATTTGGCTAATTGGGCTATTAGATTTTCTAATAGGTCGAGGGGTTGACAGATTCAGTGTAATTAATTGATGTCTAATGAAAGAAACTGCATAGAAAACTCCCTTTTGCTCTAGAAATTAGATAGACTCCTATTCTAGATTACATTTACCTTTTTATTTTTAATTTCACATATATATCTCTTCCACACAATACCCTCCATTTACCGCTTTAGTTAGAAAATTAACTGAACGAAACAAATTGCGCTTCCCGGTGGATTGATTCGGACTTACCACTGTTGTTACGTCTTTGTAGTGATAGAAGTAGTTCGGTATATGAAAATTTTCTTTTGATCAAGTTTGAAGCTTATTAATGATGTATTTTTTGGGCTCTGTCAAAACTGGCGCCGTTGTTGGGGAAGCCAGTGTCGTTCCGTTAGTTAAATTTCTAGTTAGAGTATTTTTTTGCTTTTGATTTGTTTTCTTTTTTTGTGTCAGTATTCTAAACATGGACAAATATCATCAACCAGGATGAGGAAAATCGAGTAGAGCATCTCAGCTTAGTGATGAGGTTCGTAACCTTCGAGGCCAACTTGCTGAGTTAACTTCTTTGGTTAGTCAGTTGGTTGTAGGTAACCCGCAATAGGTGCACATGTAGGATTGACCACCCTGAGCAAACATGCCCAAGTCTACAGTGGAGCCCTATACCACGAGACTACTCCATGGGAGGGTATCCTAGTTATATGGATGAAAATTTTCATCGGCCTAGATGGGAGGAGTCTTATGGCTATGGAAACCTAGGATGGGACTAGTTCCACTATGATTCACACCCTGCCACATCTGACATGACGATGCATGCTCAACCCGTTGACTCATGTATGTCATTAGAAGATGTGATTAACTTTCTATTAACAATATTGTTTTTGAGTAGGAGATCCGCGACCTTCAGGAGAGCTTTAGTTTCCAAACTGAGGTTGGAACTGATTTTCAGAGTTTGAGAGACTTAGTCATTCAATCTTTTGATTCAGTTGAGAGAGGATGTGAATCCCTGCTACACACATCTTATGATATCACCGAGGCGTGCAACGATGAGGTAATTTATGTCGACATGTTTAGACCTGGACCATGAGATACTAGATTATGTATATAACGCCGTCGATACTAGAGACTTGCATCTCACCTAAACGACCATAAGTGACACGACCTCAATCCTGAGTGTTTTGTGAACTCCTGCCTTTGAGGACGGTCCTTTGCTTAGTATGGGTGAGAGTGGCCAGATTGCAAACTCAACATGCCTACCTTTTTGGGGACTTGTCTAATCTGAGTGTTGGGAACTCAATCCACAATATGAAATTCACTTCTTTCCCAAAGTAGGGATAAGTAGAGAGATTGCTCCCTTAAGGGCTTATTCCGGGACTTGAACATAGTGGCCACATCTTCTCTTTGGAAGAGAAGACTCAGTCATAGTGGGACTATGACTTATGTTCATTAGAGGGATCGGTGGTACTTAAGGAAACAAATGTAATTACAGGGGCATAACGGTTATTGGCCCAGCTGTACTTACGAGCGATCTGTGAAGGATTGTCGCACTGCTGATTGGTTAAGATGGACACATAATATATCTATAGTGAGGAGAGTTCAGTTGTCTGTCTTTAGTGGAGTGCCTGATAATTAACGGATGGTGTATCCCGTGACTAAAGAGTTTAGTAAGTTATTCACGTACAGTTTGAGCTTCGGATCTACAGGTCCATGAGGTCCCCTTGGTAGCTTGGATTCATGTTGAAGGATCAAGTTCTTGGTGTTGATTTGAAATGTTCAAATTGACAAGAGGTATTTTGATTATATATGATATAATCGGTATGATGTATAAGATACATCTAGTGGAGGATTGATGTAAATGAGATTTACATTAAGTACCATGGAATAGAAAAAGAACTATGGTTTATATGTTTCATGAGATGAAATATTAAAACTATAGGTTATAAATATAGTATGATAAGTTGGTTATCATTTATATTTATAATAATATGAATTATTAGATAATTAATACATTTTCTTTTAAATAACCAAATGTAGTGGGTGGTTATTGATCATGGTAACCGTGAGTTTAAAAGAAAATCAGTTTCCTATTTTGAAAAAAAAAAGGTTTTACAAAAGTTTGAAAAGAATTTGAGTTTTCTCTCCAGCGAAAAGAAACTCACGGAAGTCATCAAGTAAATACAGATTTACTAAACGACGGCTAGGCAAGCTAAACGATTGTGCATGTGCTAAACGACCGTACAATGTTTACTAAACAATCGCATAGCTTTGCTAGACGATCGCTAGCCCAAGGTACACGATCATGTAGAGTCTGTACGCGACAGACTGAGCTAAACGATCGCATAGCTTTTGCTAGATGATCGAATAACTTTATCTAAACAATTGGGAATCGACCTATGCGATAGGTCTTCGATTTCTCCCACTTTCCCAGTCGTGTACTCGATCGTTGTTTCCTCCTTCGTTTGCCTCACACCAAGTTTGAATAGAACCCACCCTCTAGATTCTCACATCGAGAATACCAAGGTCGCCTTGTTAATGGTGTCAGACTTAACTCGACACCGTCGAGGTTTTCTGGAGGCCATTCGTGGTACTGTGGAGGCCGTTCGCTGCTGCGGAGGAGTTCGTGACCGAGGAGATCATTGAGGATGAGCGCGAAGTGTTCGTGCGGTGTTGCAGTCGTGTAGATCGAGCGCTCATGGTTGCTGTTGTTCGATCAGAGTGCGCATCGAAGCATAGAGACGCTTCTGCCGTTGTTAGTACAGTTTTTCCCTCTGTATATTTGTTGTTTCATACTGTAATTTCTATGTAAATTGTATAACTCCTTGTATTAAAGTCGACTATAAATGATTTGTTGATTCATGATTGTAATTTGGAATAGTCTTGTTCCGCTGCTCATGGAAATCTCGAGTGTCGATTTCCTTCAGGGTAGTTTTTACTAGCTTGGGGTCCTTGAGCACTGTGCTCGGACTATGCTGTGTACTTTAATTGCTTTGCCAGCTTATTTGCACTGCTATTATCATAATAGTTTACGACGCACTCTTCCTGTGATGAATTTCGCATGAAAGAACGTTAGGAAAGCATGATCATAATTTTAGTCCAAATTTTAAAATTTTTCTTATCTCTCATGCATCTTTAAGTCATTGTTTTGTGAAAATAAACCCTTGCATGCTTAAAATTGGGTTATCTAGTTTATATTTCTATTGTCATCCCGAAAGGTCCACCTTTGACTTAGGAGTAACTATACTTGTTTTAGAGCAAAACTAGACAAAGTGGATAAAATAGGGCCTACTGTGAAAAAAAAAAAGAGAAAGAAAAAAGAGAGAGAGAGAAAAAAAAAGAAAAAAAAAATGCATATAAAAAAAAGAGAGGCATTAGTCGACGTGCCTGCAAAAAATAAAAAAAAAGTATGTGTGTGTATGGATAGAGATGAAAAGAGCTATCTCCGTCGTGTCTAGTTAGGGCCCGCGAGAAAGAGTGGTGGGTTCCTGACAATTGGGTGTGAAAGCTAGCCCTCTATGTAAAATAAATGTCCTTTATGTTTTGTGTGAGTGAGACACCTTTGTCTTAGTGTTGCCCTTTTTTTTTTTTTTTTTTGCAAGTGTGGTATGTCTGAGGTAGATAACCAAACCAGAGTAGGAAAAAAACGGGATAAAGACTTTTAAAACTTTTCCGGTTTGTACAAGCTTAACTAGAAAAACTCTAGGCTTACTCATGCATGAATAAATTAAGAACCATTCTTAAACTTGTGCTTCATTCATTGATCATAATTGAATTTCGTTTTTGATTTCAAATTTCATTCGGTTTGATTGTTGAGACTAGAGTAACAACACTGCAAATTAAGCTAGCATATCTTTAATTATTTTATATTCTTTTTGTTTATTTGTTTCTACCTTGCTCGGGACGAGTAAGAATTAAGTTGGGGCTATTTGATAGATTTCAAAAAGAGCTATTATTCCTAGCTTAATTCGAGCTCGCTATCGGATTTTACATGTGTATTTTCCTATTTTGTAAGTACCGAGCAATCAAGAGGTAGAATTAATCATTTGGTGAAGAATGAGGTTAATTTGAAGCAATTTGGAGTTGATTTAGGCTTCAAAGGAGTTGAAATTACTAGAATGTCATTGAGTACTATCGAGTATTCAATATTTTTATTAGTGGCATCGAGTATAATCAACCATCGAGTAATCGAGTAAATTGCCATCGAGTATAATCGGGTACCATCAAGTAATGCTATCAAGCATCGAGTAATTACCAAAAAGGCCATCGAGTAATCGAGTAATCGAGCATCGAGTATCGAGTAAAGGATCATCGTGCATCGAGTATCGAGTTTTTGATAAACTGCTCAACATTGCAATGTTTTCCCTGATGTTTGTGGCATTTTCTATCGAGCGTTGCAATGCTACAAGATTTCTATAAATACCTCCCTTCATCTTTAGGCCAAATTATGCTGAATTTTGGGGGTTGAACTGATGGAGGCCGAAGTTAACCTTCATTCTTCTTCCTTTCCCTTCAGATTTTAGTATCTTTAGGTTAATTTTATTTATTTATTTATTTTGGATAGTAATCGATGGATTGTATAAGTATCCCAGATTTGTCTATGAATTAAGAGGTAACTCCTATCTAATTTCTTTGAGCAAGAGCCATATGTTTTTTTTTATGAAGGTTTTCTAATTAATTTAACTGAATTATTGTAAACTCTTTGGGATGATTTGATTGAATTTTAATGGAATTTTTATAAATTGATCTGACAAATTAGTTTATTGAAATTATTGTTTGCAAAATCGTCATAGCATGTGCATATATATTGATTGATTTAGTTGCATATATTAGGATCGCATGTGTAAAGTCTAGACTTTTTCTGACCAAATGCATGTATGCCCTAATATAATATTTTCCAAATAAATCATGCTGTAAGATATGACTTTTTCGGCTTATAGTATGTCTCAATAATTGAAGCCTTTCGTAATACAATTCAATTTTAACTTGTAAAATTTGCATAGGAAACTCTCTCTTACTCTAGAAATTAGATAGACTCCTATTTTAGATTATATTTACCTTTTTATTTTTAATTTCACGCACATGGAAACCCTCCATTTACCGCTCTACGGATTGACTCGGACTGGTACATACTGTCACATTGTCCCCAGAATAAATCAGCCCAAACACAACCTTTTAGACTGGATTCCTTGCCTTACATTCACATTGACATATCTCTTCACTCCCTCCAAGACATGGGTACCCTTTGGGTCCCAAACCCATATCCCAAGGTTGGAGTACAAAAGAAGACTCCCTTTCAAAATTTATCAATGTGAAATTCTCAACCAAGGTTGATTTCCTTTTGTTTTTGTTTTTGTTTTTTTTTTCTAAAAAAGATTAAAATTTCACCTAACAATGAAAAATAAAATATAGGTTATGTTGCAAGTTTAGTTTATGGGCTTTCAAGTTTCAACTTTGTATCTACGTAGCTTAGACTAAAAAAATGTCTAATAAGCCTTTACTCTTCAATTTTATGTTTTATAGGTCATTGAACTCTAAATGGATAGTTGCAAATATAACAATCAAACCCAAAATATGAACAAATATAACATAATATAACAAATTATAGATAGTCTATTAGTGACATGTCATTTCGCAGACAAACTATATTTATAATTTTTTAAAATACTGTTATGCACTTGTTATTATTCCTAAAAATGTTACCCATTGCAATTATCTAACTTTAAAAAA
The DNA here is from genome assembly GCF_027475165.1 of Benincasa hispida. NCBI lineage: Eukaryota > Viridiplantae > Streptophyta > Magnoliopsida > Cucurbitales > Cucurbitaceae > Benincasa > Benincasa hispida. Next base: position 40,207,443 of record NC_143489.1, on the reverse strand, counting down.
GAATGTCAAATTTCTAATTTTGTGTCTCAAATCCATGAATTTTTAAAATTTTATCATTTTTAATCCATGAATAATTATTGATTAATATTGAAAAAAGATCTATATAAAAAGATTGAGATAATTGCCCAAAATACCCTTCTTAAAGGTCTAAAATGGCAAATGATCATTTTTTTTAAATGTCAAATTCCCTTTTGCTAATGTCATACCACGTGAAGTTACGACATTGCCCTTTTTTTTTTTTTTTTTTTTTTTTTTTTTTTTTTTTTTTTCTCTTCTTCCCCAGTACGAGAATCTTCCTCTGCACGTCGTCTTCCTCTTCTCTGGCTTCTTCTCCTTTGCACATCTTTTTCTTCTTCTCTGGCACGACGTGAGCAGCTCCGATGTGACTAACTCCGATGAGTTGAGAGAGATTAATGATTTTGTGAGTGAGGAAATGAAGAGAGTGAGACGAGCGAGAGACATAGTGATTTATAAGTGAAAAAAAGAAGAGAGAGCGAGATGAGTAAGAGTGAGAGACATAGTGATTTGTGATTGAAAAAAGAAGAAAAAGCGAGATGAGCGAGAGCGAGACTGCTTTTCTGCGTGCATGTGAATATATTTTGATAATTTCACCCGAATTTGACATCATCAAAGAGTCATTTGACATTTTTTTCAAGGAAAAATATCAATTTATACCCTAAATTTTAGGAGTTGTATCAATTTAAACCTTAAACTAAGAATTATATCAATTTAAACCCTAAACTTTATAATTGTATCAATTTAAATCTTGAACTTTTGAAGTTGCATCAATTTAAATCCCAACCTAATAATTCTATCAATTTAAATTTTGGATTTTCATAAGTGTATCGATTTAAATTATGAACTTTTATAAGAGTATCAATTTGAACCATGAACTTTCATAAATATATCAATTTAAATTATGGACTTTTATAATTGTATCCTAATAAAACATAATGGAGAATTTAAGTTATACAATTATGAAAGTTTAGGGTTTAAATTAATATACTTATAATAATTCATATAATTATATATTTGTGGTTTAAATTAATACAACTATAAAAGTTTAGGATTTAATTTGCATTTGTCATTTTTTTAAAGAATCGGGTCGTTTTACAATTTTTTTTGGTCTAATTTTTGGGACTTAAAAAGATTTTCCAAAATTTTAATATGTTGACCCCGTTAGTTTAGATCGCTAGAGAAACCCTAACTTCATCCCGCTATAAATACCTCATCTTCGCCGCCTTGCAAATCAATCCTTCATATCTCTACCGATCTCTCTGTTCTTTCTTCGATTTCTGTTTTCATTTTCTTTTTTCAATTTCTTTCTTCGATCTTCGTTGGAATCTTCTCAAAGCATCGACTATGACTCTCGCTGCTTGTTTATCAATGGCATCGGGAGTACGAAAAGATGCAAAATCGATTTCAAATCGGTACTACATGGACCGGCATTGCCGACCTATCTACGGGTTCTGCCATTTCTCGTTTGTTCCACATATCTCTTACTTCTCTAACCCTAACTGAATGGATTGATTTACAAATCCGGTACTGATTTCTTGTTTCTGACTCTTTTAAGTGTTGTTTTATGAAATTGATCTGCTCGATGATGATTGTTTTTTGCTTTAACCACACCGAAGCGAACTGTGGCTGTGTCTTGATCCTCATTCATTTAAACTTTTGAGTAGATTTCATTCTTGTTATTGGTTTTCGCCTGACGACTCTTCCTCCTATGATTAGAGGAATTTGTTTCAATTTCCTCTTCTTTTAGGGGGAGGATGAAGGGAATTTCAATCGCTTGAAGTGATTTCTTTCTGGGCCTAAACGTTTTAGGATCCGCCAGCTTCGAGTTTTCGCATGTGGAAAACTTTGGCCTTTTTCTGAGAGCAATTGTTCGTCATTAAAAGCGATTGTCAGTCTGTTATTGATCTTTTTTTTTTTTTGCCGATGAATTGAACTGATGCTTTTGCTTTTGGGAATCGATCATCCAAATTGCTTTGTATTTTTCATGAAATTTTCATTTTTTTCTCTCGATCAAGAATTTTTTGTCTGGTAAACTGCCTGCAAAACACAATGTATTTATCTTTCGAAAGTGACTTTTGTTACCCATACATTTGAAAGTGTTTAATCGATCGGATCTTAAGGAATTTAATTGGGACTAATTTTCAAATAGTTAAAATTACTTAGTTATTTTCAAAATATTCAAGATCATTTTTAATATTCGAAACCAATTTTGATTAAAAGTGTAAAATCAAACTTTCCATTAACATCTGGTTTTTTCAGAACTTTCTATATTCTAATTTTGATTGGAATTTGAATCAAATTGATTTTACGAGAATAAGATATAACATAGCATTTTATTCATTTTATCTATTTTTTTCTAGTACGATGTTAAGTAGTTTTGAATTAGTTTAGGTTTGCCTTTTTGAACTTTTGGTTTTTTGATTTCTTTTTTCTGTTTTGGTTGGTTGATTTGGGTGTGTTTGGAATGTATTTTAAAGTGTTTAATTCAAAAAATAAACCATTTTAGAAAAAAAATTGTAGTGTTTGTTAATAACTCAATATAGTGGTTTTTGAAGAGTATTTTAAATAATTTTGGTCAAAAATGTTCAAATCAAAATGAGTTTTTTTTTTTGAAAAAAAATATATTTTTTCTTGTACAAATATCCAAATGTGTTCTTTATTTAATTCACCCAACTCACAAAAGACGATAAAATATTATATGATTTAAAAAATAAGTTGGTTTAAAAAATAAGTATTTTAAATCATTTTGATTAAAAATGTTTAAAAAAACTTAGTTCTGAAAAAAATATTTTTTAAGTCAAGGAAGAAAGAAGGGGTGAGTATTGAAAGTCTAGGTAAGGGCATGGTATTCATCCTGACTTCTTGGAACAATGGACTTTCCCATAGAAATACAAAATAAAGCCTGATATTGTGATCGATGGGCAAGGTAGCAGGTAAACAAGACCTTGCTAATTCCTAAGCCAAGAAAGAAAATAATGCAAGAACTTCAGATCTATTAGTCTAAAACCATCATTAAGAAGCTCTTGTCAATGTTAGTAAAGGATGAAAGTTCCAAAACTTCATGTAATAAATCTCTTCAACCAATATCTCCATTTAGAAAAATATTGTTAACATTAACTAAATAAAGTCCATATTTTGCAGACAGCAAGGTTAAGCAAAATCTTAACAATTACCATCTTTGCAATTGGAGAGAAGGTTTCAATATAGTCGACTCTCTTGTTGAGTGTACTCTTTTACTACCAATTGGGCCTTATAATGTTCTAAATTGCCATTGCCATCAGCCTTTTGTTTGATCGTGTACACTCCCTTGCATCCTATGGAGTGAAGATCATAAGGCAACAAAACAATAGACCAAATATGATTATCCTCCATAGCTTAAAGATAGATTTGAGGTTCTTGCGTTGCGGAAACATTGAGCACAAAAGTCAAGAATTTATCATAGGACAAATATTTTTGGAGAGAACTTTGTGGTTGAAGAGTATTGACTGTTGTTGGAGCAACCCACAGTGGTAATCTTGTACGTAGGAAGACTTGTTGGATGGCCTAGATCTTCGAATCACATGGATAATGTCAACAAGAGATTGATCAGGAGCACTATAGCACCACTGGGAACTGAGTTATGAACAACAGTAGGCTGTGTAACAATATCAAGGGTTATATTAGGTTGTTCAACAATAGCACCTTGTTTAATAATACCAGGCTGTTGGACAATATCAGGGGCTATATCATCAGTAGCATCAATAAGATTAGCCCCAACCAACGCATTTGAAGGTTTGTATCAGAGACCTTAGAACTGCCAAATTGAAAAACAAGGTTGGGAAAAGGATCATGTGGTAGTGACTTGATGGAAAGGAATATTCTTTCAAGAAAGATGTCTCTCTAGACACACAAAATTTGTTATCCTGATGTTAAACAAACGTACCCCTTCATCCCTGGAGGATAACCAACAAAGACGGAAGGAATAGCTTTAGGATCAAACTTCAACTACAGATGAGAAGGGGAAAAAGCAAAACACAAGCACCCAAAAGCTTTAACAGAACTATAGTTGGCATTCTTCCCACAAATACAAAAATAAAATTGTTTGCCAATTTGATATTGATGAGTATTGATAGCTTGTAAAAATACAAGCTATTGTAGCATTTTACTTAGAATTATGAGGGCTGATGAGTATTGATATAGCTTGCGTCGATTAGCAAGCTTGGGAAAAATGATACAGTCTTAGGAAAAATGAGCTTGCGTCGATTAGTACTGAAAATTCTTGCTAACCCTATATCATGCGTTATTCTGCGTCAAAATGTCTGTTTTGTAGCTATTGTAGGGATCGATCGTATGCGTTGATCCCAGATCGTATTCACCTATCGCGTATTCAGAGCGGGACTAACTAATGTTATAGGCGTTTGAGCTCTATAAATAGAGCCTTGCAGTCCAACTTCAAGCCATCCGAGTCTCTGCCTTAGGCAAATTCTTGTGAACATAGATGAGAGCATGGGCAAGATAGTCCTTAAGAGATTTTCACTTTCACAACCTTTTCCAAGTGATGATCATAACTTCATCGAAGATAAAGCTCGAGAGAGACTTCTCTACCACCCATCCATGGCACCTTTGACAGCCTTGACGTACATTTGATGGAAGCCCCCTAGCTCTCTTCTTATCTTTGTATTGTATTACATTTTGGCTTAACAAATTATTCTTTCAAAGTTGCAAAACACAATCCCTAGTAAGTCGCAATCAACTTGATGCACTTTGTTGGACGGACTCATGAGTATAGGGCGAGGACGTAATGTGAGGTCGTGAGCGCCAATATACCACTTCAAACGGTCTTTGTTTAGTTGCCGAATGAGTTGTGGTATTGTACCACTATTCTGCCCATGGTAACCAACGCGTACCCATTCCCCTGGTCTATCGCTTGTAAAGCATCCTAGGTAGTTCTCTACGCACCGGTTAACCACCACGGTCTGGGGGTGCTGTACTCATGTGAAATTGTGTATGCATCTATTTAGTTCCTTCAGCACCATCTTCATCTTCTTCTTCTTTATCATTGTTTATGTTTATCGTTTAGTTAAGTGTTGATTGCAAGAGTTATCACATACTCAATCATGCAGCCTAGAGATATGATGCATATAGAAAACCATTGAGAGGTGTGCGTTGCACGAGTATAGTGAGTTAATCCTTTTTGCTTGGTGTAAGATTACCACAATGCTTGTTGAGTGCTGCTCGAGAGGGTAAGTAGTGGAACACACTAAGCAAGGTAAGTAGTGTTCCAAGAGATAGGAATGATCTTATGCTCAACATAACCATGCGTTATAGAGAAGTATGTGGCTAACCACCGAGAGGTCTGCGATGCGTTAGTGTGGCGAGCTGGAATTACTTTTGCGACCAAGCCAATGACATGGTTAATTTATTCACTACACAATTCTATTTCTTCATGCATCATATTACGCGTTAACAGTTGCCGCATCTCTACCAATTATCATATTCCATTGCTTAATCCGTTTAACTAGGAGTAGGAGTAGCGCATAGTAATTAGCTTCTTTCTTTTTATTTTTATTCATTGTCTCAAATGCATTATTTCGCAAACATCATTTAGCTACAAGTCCCCGTGTTCGATCTCGGATCATCTCGAGGAACTTGCATTCTCGTTATATTTGACGAGAGAGCAGGAAAACTTGTGACAAGAACACTTGGTCATCGCATACATGATTAATACATATTCTTCAGTTCAATGCATGACCATTAACAAATAGAAATCAACGCATATCAAAATAGTTTACATTTTCCTCTTAACAAGTAATAGTTGATTAAAAAACATGCTGTCAGAACACATTCTCCCCCAAAAAGTTAGGCAACCATGACTGAAAAAGCAAGACCTGGCTCCATTCAGAAGATGCTGGTGCTTCCTTTCAACGAGTTCTCTTTAGGTCGTTGGACACAAGAATACTGATGCAAAATCTCCTTTGGTAAGAAAGAAATGTATAATCTAGTTTTGAAGCGTTATTTGACCTAAACTGCTTGATTAATGCACCAAACTAAGTTTCAACAAATTGGAAAAGCTGAGGAAATATTCTTGTTGTATCAGATTTGTTTTCCATTAGAAAATTCCATGTATAGTTGGAAAGATCATAAACTAAAGTGAGAAAATATCGATAGCCAGCATGTGTGCAAGACTGATTAGGATACCAAACATCATAGTGCAACAATTCAAATGTATTGACAGCCAGATGATTATGAGATTGAAAAGATAATCTACATTGTTTGGGGCAAGAGTAGAGATCAAACATGGTTGAGAATGATCATCTTTAAAAAAAATTAGACAAAACATCAAGCATTCAAGTGTTTTATAGACGAATGATCAAATCTAGTATGCCAAATATGTGAGAAATTACAAGAAAAATAATAACGCTAACAAGAGATGAATAAGAAGCTCCCTTTATTGACTTCGGATACTTGAGAAAATCAGCTTCAATCAGATACAAACCTTGCCAAAGATCAACCTTGCTAGTCATCTTCAAAGAAAACTTGTCCTGAAGAACACAAAAGTTATTAACAAATTGATTCATAATGGCAAAGTGGGTGTAAGGGCACTGATTGAGATAATGTTGAATCGTAAAGTCGGAACGAAGAGTACATTATGAAGTAGCAGTTCATGATTAATGTGAACAGTACATACAAATTCCATACTAACTCAACGAGTTTTAGGTAACGAGACAGGCACAATAGAAATAGAGGATAAAGAGGTAAAGAACTCTTGAAAACAACATATATGTGCAGAGGTCCCTGAGTATGATATCCAAACATGTGAAGAAGGTGTAGAAAGAAGACAACAAGTACCTACCATACATGAATTCTAGTAGCATAATCATTGATAAACAACTTTGACTTCACAAGATGAGACTGCAACAAGCCAATATGCCTTGACATTGTTCATAACTTAAGGAAGTCAGAGTTTCTTCAGGTTTAGTAATGAATGTTGCAAAACCTTCAAATTTAGCAAAAGAACTCTTCAAAGAGAAATAGCCAAATGGATAACCATGGACTTTGTAGTAGCAATCTCTTATGTGATGGAGGATATTGCAAGAAGTATAGAGAAGACGCTTTTCTCCTTCTTGTTGGTTTATGACTAAGGTCGAGAGAAATCTGTCAAGGACTTCACCAAAAGAGTAGCAACATTAGTTATTGTAGGAGTAGAAGTAGAGATCGCTGGTCGCTGTTCCACATATTGAACAACTAAAGAGAAAGCCCTCTAAATAGTGAGCTCAAGCTCGATAAAGAGTAATTGAGTGCAAATGAGCAAAGAAATCATTCAAACCATAAAAAAGGCTATGGTGTGCTTTGTTTTGAAAATATTCAATCAGATCTTTCACACTGTCATGAGAATAACATCTTCACGAACATACCGGACGATTAGAAGTGAGTTCATTCCAGAGACTAGAGTCTTCAACTTCGCAAAATATGTCGTAATAGAGTTCTGATCTTGAACCAAAATCGAGAACTTACGACGAAGTTGAAAAATACAAGATCAATTCTTCCTAGATTAAGCCAAATTTCTCTAGCCGAATCAATGCAATTGACATTAGCAGAGTTTTCCTTCGAAAGAGAGTTCAAGATCCAAGCGGTTATAATGTTATTGTATCCATTAAATCTTGTATAAGTGGGTTCTTGTGCGTGCAATAGGATTGTGACATATTAATCTATTATGGTCTTTTTGGTGACATTGTCTCATTTATGCAATGTGAGAGTTTCACCAATTGATGGTATTCTCACTCGTCATCTCATACTCCACAATACCAAACTAAAATCAAACACGGGTCATTCTTAAACAATCATACAATCTGTAATGTTCCAGCCACAACCACTTATATATTAAGATGCTGTAATTTATCTAGCAATTATCTTGAGAAACAGTTCAACACTTTCAAAAGTCATGTACTGTATGTACTGTAAACACTTTTTCTTGTTTGCAACGAAAAAGAACCCCTGATAAATATTTCAGGGGGAAAATCAATTAACACATTGCATAATTTTTTTTAATAATATTGCAAAATAAAATAAAACCTAACAAAGATGAGATAATAGTCCAAAACATGACAAAAATGAAAGAGAATCTGACCTATCTCTACACTATGAATGAGAGTAAGAGACTAAACAATTTATGATAATAATAAAAACAAAACGGTAATCACACAAGAGAATGAGGCTGAGAGAAACTTGAAATTTAGGATGATGAAGAGAGGAGCTAGAGAGAAAGAAGATAGAAGTTGAAGGAGGAATGAAGAAAATGAGAATTTTATGTGGTCGAGAAAAAGATGAATGAGAGGTATTTTTAAAGAGGGGCACAATGGGTACTTCTCATCATCAAAAAGTCTTTAAATTTAAGTCATCTTAAATGTCTTAAGTGTTGGGATAATTATCTCCTCTCCTCTCGTGTGAACTTAATAGGAAATTAAACAACTAAAAACAATAATAATAATCGAACAAGGACACAATTAATTTTAATGTGAAAAAAATTGAGTAAAAAACTACAATGAGTTCTCCATAGTCACAAGTAGGACATATACAATAGATATCTCAATATTAATAATTTCGACAACAAACAATGATAATAAAGAATGATAAATTAGAAAGATCTCACTTGAAGTGATAAATAACTACCCTCTATAATCTGGTTGTAGGCAACTCCAAAAAAATCTCACTATCATTTTTTGATTAATTTGAATTGTTCAAATTAATTTAACTTAATCATATATAATGTATTTGATACATTATAATATAAATTTTATTTGAGAGGAATTATATATTTGAATATGATTCAAATATTAATTATATGGATGAGATTCATGTAATTAAATTTAGTATAAATGTGATTTATATTAAATGTCATGTATTATTGACAGAGAAACAAATTATAAGTTATATTTATTTAATATAATATAAAACTAGGTCCTGTATATATATATAAAAAATATTTATTTAATTAAAATTAATTTTAATTTTCAAAATTAAAGGAAGGAAAATAACTTCCCTCCCCTTAATCCTCTATGGGAATACATGATGAGTGGGGTGGTTGCAATTTGTGGAGACCATCTTCTTCTTCATAGAATATTTAACCAAATGCGTGAAAAACATTCATGCTATCTGGTTTTTTCAAATATCTCCCTACAAAAAGAAATCTCTCTCTATAAAATGCATCTTCCCTCATTTAAAAAATACAAAGCCTACATCTCCTATATTTCTCATCCCCTATAGAGAATACAAAAGACACTCTTGTGGTGGTGACCATTTTGGTTTGTTGCAATTTTTGGAGTTCATGTTTCCAAGCATGTTCGTGACCAATTTGGAGGAGAGGAACCACACGAAAAAATTATTCTTCAAGGGTAAGTTTTCTTGAAACCCTAATTATATTTGTTCTTCTTCTATTGCATGCTGTAAAACTTTTACAATTTGCATAATTGTGTTTTGTATAATTTCTTTTCTGTGTAAATCTAAATATTGGAATAATCCCGCTTTCGCAATGGAACTTCACCGTTCCTTCAATGATGAATGGATTTGTGAATGTTTGCAATTTTTGGATGTCTGCGGGATTGGATTTTTTTAGATTTATCGCTTTATTTTACAATTTGGTTTGTAAAGGCTCTTTGATTTTTTTGACATAAATTGCGATAGAATCTGTATTTTGAAAGTTTTGAGTCGTTCGTGATCATTTCGGTATTTTTCTAGAGAAAATGAGGCCCAAATTGGAGAAGGATCAATGGAATTCGCAACTGTAGAGTGGTTATTGTACAGTAACGTTTCAACGCTGCGAATGGCGAGTGGAAAATTTTTCCATAGCGTTACAACGCTAGGTCACAATGTTGCATCCAGTTTGCTTGGTTCAAGCGGTTCGAGGGTGATTCGGGTGCTGGGTGATCTGGTTCGTGCGGTTCAAGATTCGGTTCACCTGTTTTGAACCAGTTTGGCTATTAATTATGTTATAGTTAGTTGCTTTCAATTAATCAAATTAATATACGTGTTATATTAATCTAATTAATTATTTAGGAGTCAAATCCCGGTCCAATAATTGTGGTTTAAATTATGCATTTGATGTATGTTTAACTTTATTTATATATGTATAATGTATGCCATATAGTAAAATTCCTACCATAGGTTATGCATTATTCATGCATAATTTATATTATAAATATTATAATATATAGTTGCATGATTTACTTTTATAGCATGCTCATGCATCATATAATATAAGTGTTATAAAATATGTTTGCATGTATTAGTAACATAGTCATGCATCATTTATATTGTAAGCATTATAATATATAGTTTTAATGTATGGATGAATGTATGTTATTAATTACTTTATTACTTTAGTATATAAGTGTTATGTATGTTTAGTAATGAAATGGGATTGCATGAAACATGAAATTACTTTAAGTTATTTTATAATTGTTATAATTTACTAAAGTATGCTTTCACATGCAATGATTGGTTTTAATTTATTCCATTTCATTTTATAATTGTTATAATTAAATGAAATTAGAAATCATAATTAATAATTTAGAATTGCATGCAAACCTCATGTTAAAATCATTTTTTAAAATAATTTAAAAACATGATTCACATAGACCTAAGATCACATTTCTAATGAGATTAGAAATAAGTTTAATCTTTTAATCAGTTTAATAGGATTAAATTGATTTTAATTAAAAGATTAAATTTGTAGCAAACATATCTATAAGGGACCTTTTTGTCTAAGACTAGTTTTGTCTAGGCTGGGGTATTTAAGTTGATGGAAACGGAGCACCCCCTATTTGGGAATTGACCTAGAAAGGTGAATTAGATAGATTTTCTACAAGCATGCAACTATTGATTAAAGTTTATTAAAGTATTTAATGAACATTAATCAAAGTTGTTTAACTATCCAAAGTAAGTGTTACTTTTGGGAAAATTTAAACAAACACTTGGTAAAAGTACATAGCCATATTTTTCTAAGTTAAATAACCCTAGGTAAAACACTCAGTGGAGGAAAATGAGCTATATGATACTTCATTTTTCCTTTTCATGTTTCTCCCTCAAAGTTCACACCGTGAGATCTATACTTGGCCTTGAGACATCTTTGCTTGTGTCCCTTTACGGGTGGTGTTTGTATAGGTCAATACCAAGGTGAATAGAGAGAGTATTTATAGTAAATGGGAGCAGAACGTGTGTCAACACATCCCAAGGTCTCTCTCATTAGTTTGTAGTAAATTTTCATGCTTGGCCTCAAGACACCTTTGCTTGTGTCCCCTTACAGATGGCATTTGCATGACTTTTTACTTAAACTCTAGAAATGGAAAGGATTGTTGTAGTTTTTGCCCCCAATTGGTTTTTCCCTATGGTTGGCTCATTGGGGTGGAATTCTAGAATCTAAAATGAGGGTTTACACTTACAAGAAAACATTAAGCTAGTTCACAATTTCTAGATCGAACAATGATGAATGATATTTACAGTAACAAGAAGTTGTTCTGTATATTGGTTGAGATCGTCTCATTTCAATGAAGAGGTACCTGATCACCTTACTATGGCTTTTACCCTAGCTTACTGAAACATCATTACAAAATAGATGTCACATATGGTGCATTAAATTATTTTATTAAATTTGATTAGTTTTTCCAAATGGGTCATGCTTGAATACCAATATAAATAAATTGTATGTTTTAGCAAAATTACATAATGACTTGCGCAAAGATGACATGCATGTCATCTTAGATCTTTTACTTAGAATTATGATGGTTGTTAGGCAGAATATGCGTCCATCATGACAAGAATTCACAAGAATATGAGCTTGCGTCGATCAGAAACTCAGCTAACCCGTTATTTTGCGTTAATTATGCATTCAATATTCTATCTTTGTAGCTAATGCGGGAGATGAACGTAAACGCAGAAACCAGACCATCGCATAGACGACCGCATGCGGAGAAGCACTCCATCGCAAGACAAACACATCGATCAACACATGGATGTTACAGTAATCAGCCGTATGCGTCCATCGCATGGGAGTTACGCTCGTCAAGCGATTGCGGTCATCATGTAGAGTTGCGGTGTTAAGCGAATGCAGCCATTGAATGATTACGGCTACGCGACAACACATTCTAATGGGATCAACGCAAGGTAGGTGGAATGAACGCATCAACACATCTACCTCGAGAAAATCCAAAGATGATGTTGACATTTCACCTACCACGCCGTTAGTGGCAGAGGTTCAGAAAGGACGAACGCACCGAACATCAGACTCAGAGCAGTCCAATTAATGCTGTCAGCGATCCAAGCTTCATAAATAGAAGTCGATGAGCTGAGATTCATTTTATCCAAGGTTTTTGCCTGAGGTTCACCTAGGGCGGATCTTTGTAATCCAGAAAAACTGCGTGAGAAGACGCTGAGAGTTCTTCACCTCCTTCATCCATTCCGAGTGACGGTCGGAGCGTTCGACTGGAGCTAGATCTCGAGAGAGTCAGCTTCTTTGCCCATCCATGGCACCACCAGCAGCCTTAATGCGCATCATCCGCTGGAAGCAAAGTTTTGCTTCCAGCAGTCATTTCTTTTTCCTTTCTTTTTCTATATTGTATTGTATGACATTTTGGAATCAAGAAATTAATATAATATGTTTTCAATGCATTTCTCTATTCCTTCGAATTCATCTTCATCTTCTTGCTTAGCATCTTTACTTTCATTGCAACACTTAATGGGAGTGCTTGAGTATTGCATACTTAGTCATGTGGATTAGGAATATGAAGCATGTAGCAACCCACCGAGAGGTGTGCGTTGTGCGAGTATGTGAGTAATCTTATTTGCTTAGTGTGAAGTTTCTGCAACGCCTATCTATAGGCTAATACATTACTTGTCTATGAGTGAAGTCAGCAACAATCAACTGCCCGAGAGGGTAAGTGTTTGGACGTATTAAGCAAGGTATACATTGTTCACTAGGGATAGTAACAATCTTAGGTCAGCAAAGTTTATGTGATTGTCTTGTATTATGTATGCTTCATTCTTCCATTAGGGATACTCGGGAGGGTAGTCTAAGGACAAGATCTAGGCTTGGGAAGGTTAGGTCAGAATCTAGGTTTGGGAGAGCCAGATTAGAACACATAATACAAGAGATAGGCACTTAGGAATGAGCACTATTTGTTATTAACGCATCGCATGCATCCTGGATACGATTGAATGCGGTCACCTTGCTTTCATGCATTTTTCATCATCGCATAGGATAAGAGTAGAGTCTTAGGAATAAGCTCTATAGACAGTTTGCTTTTAACACATGCCTCCTAGAATTAGGACATCGAATTTCCATTAGAAAATGACTTGCTGTGTATGGTTGTAACATGATTGCATAGTCTAACGCTGATTAAGGTTGCCCTTGCGATCACTCTTAAGTTTTGCAATGAAAACATCTCCGCATTTTATCTACTTTCCCATACATTTATTTCATGTCAAGGTTTGTTGCATCTCTACCTTTCATGCATATTCTCATAGCGTTGTCTGATAGATAGGAGTAGAAGTAGCATTAACATAGCAACATCCCCTCCATTCTTTTATTCAACCGCCGCATGCGCAATCACCACAAACATATAGTTACAAGTCCCTGTGTTCGACCTCGGATTACCCGAGAAGCTTGTGTTCATGTTATATTTGGTGTTAACGCAAGAAAACTTGTGGCAGGACGCATGGTCATCACATACATTCGATTAACGCATTTTTCATTCCAACGCATGACCATCGACGCATGACTATCAATGCATATCTTAGGAACATGCATCGCATAACGCGTCCAAGGGAAGTTGGTTGTCGAGTAAAATTGACTTCCAATTTCCTGTCATCACGCAACATATTTACTCGCCGCCGACAAACTTACCGATGAAAATTACGCTACACGAACAAACACAACCAACACAATTTTAATCATTGATGACATGAGATTTGTCCTTGTGGAGAATTTTCCTCTTGTACCAGCTCAAAATGTTTCTCGAAACGTTCGGGAGGCATATGAGCATTGGATATGGGCAAATGAGAAGGCCTGAACGTATATTTTGGCAAGCCTTTTTGAAGTCTTGGCCAAGAAGCATGAGCCCATGATCACTGCCCGTGAGATCATGGAGTCCTTACAGGGGATGTTCGGATAACTGTCTGCACAACTCAGGCATGACGCTCTGAAAAATATCTTCAATGATCGTATCGTATGCAACTGGGGCATCTGTTAGAGAATATGTTCTCAACATGATGGTCCACTTCAACGTGGCAGAGATGAATGGGTCAGTCATCGATGAGGCCAATTAGGTTAGCTTCATCCTTGAATCTTTACCTGAAAGTTTCCTACAGTTTCGTATCAATGTTGTTATGAACAGGATTGTCTACAACCTGACCACCTTGCTCAACGAGCTACAAAGTTTCGAATCCGTGATGAAATCCAAGGAACAGAAGGGTGAGACAAATGTTGCCTCGTTCTCTAAGAAGTTCTACAGAGGATTGTTCTAGAACTAAGTCTGTGCTTTCTTCTTTCGACACAAAAAAGTGGAAGAAGAAGAAGGTGGAAAAAGGAAAGCTAACCCACCAGCTACTGCCCAAAAGGGCAAGAAGGCCAAGGCTGTAAAGGCAATTTGTTTCCATTGCAATCAAGAGGGACACTGGAAGATGAATTATCCAAATACTTGGCAGAAAAGAAGAAGGTCAAGCAAGGTAAATATGATTTACTTATTCTGGAGACTTGTTTAGTGGAGAATGATGGTTCAGTCTGGATAATAGATTCAGGCACCACTAACCATGTTTGTTCTTCATTTTAGGAAATTAATTCCTGGCGGTAACTGAAGGCTAAGGAAATGATGATGTATGTTGGAACTAGGCATGTCGTGTCAGCTACGACAGTGGGAAGACTTCGACATTAGTTACAGAAATCGTATATTATACTAGATATTGTATATGTGGTTCCAAGTTTGAAAAGGAACCTTATTTCTGTAAAGTGCCTATTATAACAAAAATATTTTGTTTCATTTAATATAAATAAAGTGTTTGTTTACAAAAATGGTGTATATATTTGTTTGGCAAATCTCGTTTATGTTCTAAGACCGTTAGCAACTAAAGCCCTCATAAATATCGAATTGTTTAAAACTGTAGTAACTCAGAATAAAAGACTTAAAATTTCTCCTAAGGAAAATGACCAGATTTAGTACATAAGATCAGAACACATAAATCTCAATAGGATTGAGGCATTATTCAAGAATGGACTTCTAAGTGAGTTTAAAGAAAATTCTTTACTTGTGTGTGAGTTATGCCTTAAAGGCAAAATGATTAAAAGATCTTTTACTGAAAAAGGTCACAGGGTGAAAGAACCCTTAGAACTTGTACTTATAGATCTCTGTGGTCTGATGAATGTTAAGGTAAGATGAGGGTTTGAATATTTCATCATTTTTACTGATGATTATTCTAGATATGGATATGTTTATTTAATGCAATATAAGTCTGAAGCCCTTGACAAGTTCAAGGAATACAAGGCTGAAGTTGAAAACACATTTAATAAAACCATTAAAACTGTTAGGTTGTATGTCCTAAAACTCGTAGTTCGTAAACAACAAACATATATGAAGTTTATTCAGATAAGTGTTGTTGATTGTTTTATAACTCTAAATCCAATAAATTACGAACCCTTGGCTATTGTCATGAATACTTGGACTTTATGTGGAGACATAAACTAGATTAATTTCGAGTAAAATAGCCTAAACAGTCTATAGTACTTGGATTAGGTTGGGTACCTATTTCTGTAGATACTATGGAATACAACCCGCTTTATGATTGTTACAAATGTTGTAAAGTGCCATAAACAATGTGATCAATTCACTCATGTAGAGACATGTGAGCGGGGGTATTCTACACAATGAGATTGTGTAAGACTGACCACGAAATAATCATTGTTACGTCTTAACATCGTTTACGGTTAACATTGATTAATTTCACTTCTTGATGACCTAGATAACTTGATCTGAATCCTGAGCTGTCTATTAACTCCTTTTATTTGGGATTGTCCCTTGATCTGCATAGGTGAGGGTAACCTTAACATCGCTGCTCAATATGTCTCCCATTTCAGAGATAAGACCGGGTAGATGGATGGGGACATAGAATTTGCAAGATGGAATTCACTCCTACCCATTTTGGGGATAGTAGAAAGGTTATTCCCTTAAAGGCTGATCTCGAGTCTTGAACAGGGGGTCTCATCCTCTTGTTAGCTTGAAAGGGAATGGATTTAGTGATTATGATCCTAAATCAATTGTTCATTAGAGGGACAGTGGTACTTAAGGAGAAAAGATGTAACTCAGGGGTATTTCGGTATTTGACCTAGTTGAGGTTACGAACAACCTATGAAAGATCAACTTATCGATGACGGTTATTTCAAATGGACAGATAATATATCTACAATGAGGGGAGTGCAACTACAGGCTATAGTGAACAATCCTATTAGTTAACGAATGTTGATTAACTAGGTTAAAAAGTTTGATCAGTTAGTCTCGGATCGTTGGAGCCCATGATTTGTAGGTC
Organism: Benincasa hispida; assembly: GCF_027475165.1. Lineage (NCBI taxonomy): Eukaryota > Viridiplantae > Streptophyta > Magnoliopsida > Cucurbitales > Cucurbitaceae > Benincasa > Benincasa hispida. The sequence goes on along the minus strand of NC_143489.1, from coordinate 40,190,877 downwards.
CATCGGGTCTCCTTGCTAGCTCATTACGGACAAAATTTGAAGTGCTCAAATTCGGGCTTTAGAGAAAATTTTATTTTATATGAGATATAATTTACAATTAAATAATTAATTCGTTAATTAATTATTTTTTTAGAGTATTCTTGAACATTAGTATGAAAGTGTTTTTTAAACTTGATTAATGTGATTAACTAAGTTAGGTGTCAAAAACAATTTAATATGTGATATTAAATTTGTTTTAAAATTATTTTCTAAATTATGAAAATGTTTTTTCATAAAAAAAATTGATTGATTTATTTTTTAAATTAGTTAGTGGAAAAATCCAATTGTTGGATTTTCCCACTAACTAAGTGGACTTTCAAGTGACACTTTCAAAACTTGACACCTAAAGATTACATACTAGTGGAGTTTGAGGTGGAGACATGCGAGATAGGATTTTGTATGTAATTTGTCTTTAAATAATTTGGTTTTTGAAATATGTAAGAACTAATGCTTCTTTGACTTTTGACTTTTGACTTTACTTTTCCACCAAAATCTCTTTACTCTCCACTTTACTAGAGTGAAATTCCATTTAGTTCATTAACAAAACGACCCCACAACCATGTTCTTCAACTGGAAAATAGCAAGGATTTACCATTGGTGGTATCGATCGAGCACGAAGAGGAATATTATGGTGGATTCTACAAAGGTTGTATTTTCTTACCCTTTATGCATGCTTATTTTTAGTTTTATGTAATTAGAACGTTATTGATCCTTACTTCCGCTGTGCATGTTGTTTTTTATATTCCATAAAAAACATTTCCATCCGATCGAGGTGCATGGAGAGTGTTTGGATCTAAAATTCCAAGACTATTTTATAGAATATGGAATTGTATCCCAACTCTCAGCACCTGATACACCTTAGCAGTATCAGAAAGGAGAAATTGAACAAGGACATGGTTCAGTCTATGATGAGTTATGCTGATACCAGACTCATTTTGGGGTTATGCAATACATACTAAACTTACATTTTGTGTTTGATCCAAAAGTGTTACTGGAACACCTTTAAAGATATGAAATGGTTATAAAGGTAGTTTATGCTATTTCAGAATCCTAAGAAATTGAAACCTCATTTAAAATTGTGCCTATTTGCAGGTTACCCTAAAAGAATGAGAAGTGGTTACTTCTACGATCCTAAGGATAATAAGGTATTTGTGTTGACAAACACTACCTTTTTAGAAGAGGACCACATAAGGGAACAACCCCGAGTAAGATTGTGTTGAATGAACTTTCCAATGAAACTATTGAACCTTCAACTAGAGTTGTTGAAGAACCTACCCCAACAAGAGTTTTTGAAGTTGGATCATTTAGTAGGTCAAATTCACCTCAAGTGTTGAGGGAACCTCGATGTAATGGGAGGTTTTCGAACCTTCCTGTTCGTTATATGAGTTTAACAAAAACCTAGGTATTGTAGTTGACAGAGATGTTGAGGATCTACTATATTACAAAAAGGTAATGGAGGATATTGAAAAGGATGAGTGGATCAAAACTATTGATCTCGAAATGGAGTCTATGTACTTCAATTCGGTTTGGGATCTTGTAGATCAACTTGATGAGGTTAAATTTATATGTTGCAAGTGGATCTATAAGAGAAAACGGAGTGCTGATGGGAAGGTGTAAACCTTCAAGCTAGACTTATGGCAAAGGGTTATACCCAAGTTGAGGGAGTCAGCTATAAGGAGACTTTTTCACCTGTTTCCATGTTGAAGTCTATCCGGATACTCCTGTCCATTGCTTTACATTATGACTATGAGATTTGGCAGATGGACGTCAAGACTACTTTTCTGAATATAAATCTTTAGGAGATCATATATATGGAGTAATCTGAGGGGTTCATTACCTAAGGTTAAGAGCAAAAAGTTTGCAAGCTTAATTGGTCTATTTATGGATTGAAGCATGCTTCTCAATCTTAGAATATAAGGGTTGATATTGCACTTACATCTTATGGCTTTGATCAGAATGTTGATGAGCCTTGTGTTAGAATATAGAAACAAGCAATGGAAGAAAAATAGGATCATTAAGCATTCTAATTCATTAATTTTGGCTTCAAATTCAAGATGTTCATAAACTAAAAAGATAGAACACTAACCTTTGAAGTACCTCTTGAATCATGATCTTCAGCTGCAATCTCCTTTTCCTTTGATTGTGAACCATTACAAGGTCTTCCTTACTATTCTCTTGGAGCCTTAGATTGAGTTGTGAGACTCAATACAAGCTTGGATTAGGGGAATTGGAGGTGAAGAACTGGTTTTTCAGCAGTGTGAAGAACCCTTCTTCAACCACTTTTCTCAGCAAATTGCAACCGATTGCATCATGATTTTCACTCAGATCTCATTGTTATATTGCATTACTTTCATGCAAATCAACATCCTGCATGAATTCTAGCTCCACCTTGAGAATTTGAGCTGGAAATGTAATGGATTGGTGATTAACCTACTAGATGAAGAAGTGGGAAATTCCCTTTTTTCCAACTTTTCTCATTTTCCAATTTTTTATTTCAATTTTGAAACTTTTCCAAAATTAAAATTAAAAATTAACTTTTCAATTTTAATTCTTTAATTAAAATTGAGTTTTTATTAATTCTACAAAAATTAATTCAATAATTATTTTTTAATAAAATTAATAATTAATAATTAATTAAACAATTTAATTAATTCTAATTAATTTAATATCAAATATCAAATTAATTAATCACCAATTTCACTATCATGAATTTAATATTTAAATCATATTTAAATATTAATCGATTTTCCAATTTTCTTTAATTTCGAAATTAAACGTGTATCTATATCACATATAATTACTAATTCCCTTAATTCTAATTTGAACGTTTCAAATCAATTATCACGCTATTCTAAGGCTAATTCGTTTGTGAGCTAGTAGGAGGACCCAATGGACCTATAGATCATGGACTCCAATGATCCGAGATTAATTGGATAAACTCTTTACACCGAATTAACCTCATTCGTTAACTACCGGATCACTCCATTAAAGCCCGTAGTTACACTCCCCTCACTGTAGATATATTGTGTCTACTCGATATAACCATGATTAGTAAGTTAACCCTTTACAGGTTGTTCGTAATAACGGATGGGTCAAAAGGCTGTTTTACTCCCAAAATTACCTCTTCTTCCTTAAGTCCTATTTATCCTCTAATAAACAATTGATTTGTGATCCGATCATCAAACCGAGTCCTTCTTGGATCAATGAGAGGGTGTGGTACTTTTTTCACGACCCAAAGTCAACACTTAAGGGAACAATCTCTTTACTGTCCATGAAAGTGGGTAGGAGTGAATTCCATCTTGCACCCTATGTCCCCAACTATCTACCTAATCTTACCCCTGAAATGGGAGGCTTATTGAGCTGACACTGTTGAGCCAACCCTCACCAATGCAATTCTAAGAATAATCTCGAATAAACAAGAGTTCATAGTTAGCTCAGGATTAAGGTCAAGTTACCTAGGTCATCGTTTGAAATAGTCAGTCATAAAGAGTAAATAACATTATAAAGTAAGAGTGACTTATTTCTTGGTCCAATCTTGCGTAAACTCATTGCATAGGACACCCCCACTCCTCATGTCACTATATGTACGAATCAGGATCACTTCATTTGTGCATTTTCCAACTCCTTGTAATAACTACAGAATGGGCGGCATCCGATAGTGTTACCAGAATAAGGCATCTAACCTTATTCATATATTATAGATCATTTAGACTATTTACTCGAACCTGATCCACTCTTATGTCTCTACATAAAGTTCAAGTACTCATGTATTAGTCATGGATATTTTAGTTTGTTGGATTTATTTCTAAAATGAAATAATAAATTCATATATTAAATACAACTTTATTGAACCAAACTTCAATAACAACTTTCCTTATTTATATAATGAGTTTATTGTTTACAAACCACGAGTTTTAGGACATAAAACCTAACATCTTGTGTATACAAGAGAATCATAAATAATTTAGTAGTTTTTCTAGTGTTGTATGTAGATGATATCCTACTAATTAAGAATGATGTAAGTCTACTGACTGAAATTAAGAATTGGCTAGCGACCCAATTTCAAATGAAAGATCTGGGAGAGGTGCAGTTAGTTCTGGGTATTCAGATCTTTAGAGATCGAAAGAAAAAAACGTTAGCACTGTCTCAGGCATCGTATAATTACAAGATGCTTTTCAAGTTTTCGATGCAGAACTCCAAGAGAGAATTACTCCCTTTTAGGAATGGAGTTATATTGTCTAAGGAACAATGTCCTAAGACAGCTCAAGAAGTTGAGGAAATGAGATGGATCCCCTATGCATCGGCTATTGGTAGCCTGATGTATGCAATGTTATGTACTAGACCTGACATTTGATATGTGGTGGGGATAGACAGTAGATATCAGTCTAATCTAGGATTTGATCATTGGACCGCCGTTAAGAATATCCTCAAATATCCATGGAGAACGAGGGACTACATGCTTGTGTATGGTTCTAAGGATCTGATCTTTACAGGATACACAAACTTTGATTTTCATACTGATAAGGATTCTAGGAAATCCATATAAGAATCAACATTCACTCTTAACGGAAGAGCAGTAATCTGGAGAAGCACCAAGTAGGGGTGAATTGCTGACTCCAGTATGGAGGCTGAGTATGTAGCGGCTTGTGAAGTTGCTAAGAAATTTGCGTGGCTTAGAAAATTCTTGACTGATCTAGAAGTGGTTTCAGACATGTCAAAGCCCATCACTCTTTATTGTGATAATAGTGGTGCTGTGACTAATTCTCGAGAGCTTAGGAGTCACAAGCACGGGAAGCACATAGAGCAGAAGTATCATATCATCCGAGAGATTGTGTATCAAGGGGACGTGATTATCATGCAGATAGCATCGGAGCACAATGTTGCCAATCCATTTACAAAGGCCCTCGCGGCTAAGGTGTTTGAGGGTCACCTGCAGAGTATGGGTCTACAGGACATGCCACAACTAGTCTAGGGCAAGTGGAAGATTTTGTACTAGGCACGCATATTATGCCCTAGTTTACTGTTTTGTGTACTTTTATATTAGATGACTTTTATGATGTACACCCCACTAGCTTTAGTACAAGTGGCAGATTGTTGGGGTTGATGCCCTAAATCTCGTGGGTTCTATAGTTTGTAATATTAATTTACAATAAAATTTATTTATTTATTAAAATATGAGATGTTTATTTGACATTTAGTAGCATTAACCCATAAACCAATAAACTAACATCCAACGTTATCTTCTGTATCTTAAACATGTATATAGAGACATACAAGTGGATTCATGTTTAAGAGATAACATATGGTCTGTAGTAGATGGATAAGGCTGGGTACCATATCCTGATGACATTACGAATACGACTCGCTTTATAAATGTTACAATTGTTGTAAAGTGATACAAATAATCTGATCCTAATCATTCATGTGGAGACATGTGAGTAGAGGTATTCTATACAAAGGATTTATATAAGACCGGACCACGAAATGATTATTCTCATTATATAACACCATTGATTAAGACTTAGCTTTCATCAGGATGACCATAAATGATATGACTTGAATCCTGAGTGAGTTGTGAACTCCTGCCTATGAATGCGGTCCTTTAGTTTGTATAGGTAAGAATGGCCAGTTCACTGACTCAATAAGCCTACCATTTTGGGGATTCTTTTGATTGAGGAGTTGGGTACACAGCTACATAAGACAAAATTTAGTCCTTCCCTAATGTCGGGGTAAGTAGATAAATTGCTCCCTTAAGGATTGATTTTGGGGCTTGAACAATGTGGTGCCACACCCTCTCTTAGCCTGAGAGGAGTTGGGTCATAGTTGGACTAAGACATTGTTCATTAGAGGGATCAATGGTACTTAAGAAGTTAGATGTAACTATAGGGACAAACTAGTAATTTTGGTCCAATTGTACTTACGAACAATTTGTGAAGGGTTATCGCACTGTTGACTGGTTATACCCAATGGACACAGAAATATATCTGTAGTACGAAGAGTGCAGTTGTCGGTCTTTAGAGGAGTGACTGGCAGTTAATGGATGTTGAATAATTAATTAAACTCAATTAAAGGAGTTTAATTAATTATTCAAGTACGACTGGAGCTTTAATTTATAGGTTCATAAAGTCCCCTTGTTGGGGTTGATGCCTTAAAGTCTCGTCCTGTAGTTTGTAAACAGTTTGTACGAACATTTGTGTTGTATAATATATGATATTTACTTCACATCTTGTATTTTGCTCAGCTTCATGTTTTATTTACTTTACCAAAAACCAATAAACGTAAAATCCCTGGTTATCTGTATGTGACTCAAGCATGTATGTGATGACATACAAGTGCATCATGTCTTGAGTGATAACCAAAATGGTCTGTAGTATATGGATATAGGAGGGAAACCTTATCCTAGTAACGCTACGAATGCGGCTCACTTTGTGGAATGGTCACAAGTGTTGTGACTTGTCACAGATGGTCTGATCCTGATCATTTGTGTTGGGGACATGCGAGTGCGGGCGTCCTATACAAAGAGTTTGTATAAGACCTGACCACGAAGTGTTAACGTCTCATATATAACACCGTTTATGACAGAGACTTCACTTCACTAGGATGACCATAGGTAACATGACCTCAATCTTGAATGAGTTGGGAACTCCTGCCATTGAGGGCGGTTCTTTGATTTTTATGGGTAAGTGGCCAGGTTGCTGATTCAAACCTACCATTTTGGGGATTCGTCTGATTTGGGAGCTGGAAACTCAACTACCAAGATGGAATTCACTCCTTCCCCGAGGTAGAAAGTAGATAGATAGCTCCTTTAAGGGTTGATTCCAGGGCTTGAACGATGTGGCGCCACACACATTCTCTTAGCCCGAGAGGTGTTCACACATAGTTGGACTATGTTGTATTGTTCATTAGAGGAATCGATGGTACTTAAGGAGTGAGATGTAACTACAGGGGTAAAATGATAATTTGGCCTAGCTGTACTTACGAGCATCTGTGAAGGGTCATCGTATCATGATTGGTTATATGCAATGGATATAGAAATATATCTGTGGTAAGATGAGTTCAGTTGTTGGTCTTTAGTGGAATGCCTGACAGTTAACGGATGGTGGATCTCGTGGCTAAAGAGTTTAGTCAGCTATTTACGGACCGTTGAAGCTTCGACCCACAGGTCCATTAGGTCCCCTGGGTAACTTGGATAAAGTCGAGAATCAGTGTTTGGGTTAATTTGAAATGTTCAAATTGACAAGAGGAAGTTCGATTATATATGATATAATTGGACTAGTTAATTATATATGATATAATTGGACTAGTTAATTATATATGATATAATTGGCTAAATTATGAGATACATTATTTTGGAGGAAATTAGATATAAATATGATTTATATCAAGTAGAGGAGAAATTATTATAGTAGATATGTGATATCAAACTATAGGGTAAAACTATAATATGATTATATTTATTATTAATTTAATTGGTTAATTATATGATAATTAACTTAAAATCTCTCTCGGACGTGCGTTAGTGGGGAACAATGTCGGTTATTGTAACCGATGAATAAAAATGAAATTTGTTTCATTTTGAAGGGTTCAAAGTTCAAAAAAGATCAGAAGGTTTACGCTGGTGTGAAAACGTAATCGATCGCTTAACGTCGAGAGCCTATACGATAGTCGTTCAACGCCTAAACGATCGCATACATCGTGCCTAAATGATCGCCTACCTAGCGCCTAAACGATTGCACACTAAGTCCTAAATGATTGGTTAGCTTTCCTAAATGATCATTCAGTAAAATCTACACGATCGTGTAGTTTCTTCTAAGCAATAAGCATTTTGCTATGCGATAACTTCATATACTCTCCCACTTGCTTATCGCCTACACGATTAGTTCTTCCTCCTACCTCTACCAAACTCACCGAAGACCACGCTTTGGGTTCTCACTTCAAGAATACCTGGGAGTCCTTTCTGGTGGTGTCATCCCCACTGCATTCGTGTGTTTGCGATTGTTCGTGTTGCTGTAGTCGACGCATCTGCTGGGCGTTGGTTGATCGGGTAGAGGTCTTCCGCTGTATTGAGTTCCATAGTTAGAAAACCGTCTTTAACTGGTATGAGAACTCTCTCCCTTGTTATTTCTTGTTCAAAGCATACTGTTAATTACTGTTTGTTTGCATAATTATGCGTTTGAATGTATTTGATGTATTTCGGTCACGGTGAAATTGGAGCGATCCGAACGTGCTCATGGAACTTTTCGTTAAGAGATCCTTCAATTATTATCAGAGCCAGGTTCTGATTCTCCAATTTCATATGTTGCAACGAAATTACATTTACATTCTTGGTGGGTGCATTTTTGCACTGTTTAATCATTAAATTGTTGTGGATGACACCACCACTTAGAACCCTAGGTATTCTCGGTTTGAGAATCCAAGAGGTGTGGGCTCTATTGGATTTTGCAGAGGGAAGGAAGAAGTGATCGTATATCACGACCAAGAAAGTGGGAGAAGGCTGATGTCTATCGTATAAACGATGCTTGATCTTTTAAGAAGCGGTACATGATCGTTTAGTAAATAGGTTGCGATCGTATAGATGATCGTTTAGTAAACGCTCGGGTGGTGATTGTTTATGAAAGAGCTAGACAATCGTTTAACAAATCCTATGCGATCATTTAGAAATAAGCGCGTGTGTATACGATCGTGTAGAAACGTTGAGCTATCGTGTAGTCTCTCGGTTTGCTATGTGATAGACTGTATACACTAAATGTGAGTGAATGACCGATCTCTTTGCAAAATGAAAATAATTTTCATTTTATTCTTCGGTTACGAAAACTGAATGAAACCTCCCACTATCACATGTTACGAAGAAAACGTGGCACAATTATCCCATAATTGTCCAAAAAAATAATAATTATAATCATATTATATTCATTAACCTATGGTTTAATATCACATCAAATACAACATATGAATCCTAGTCTTTTCTCCTCTACTAGATATAAATCATATTTATACCATTTTCCTCCAAATAATGTATCTCATACATAATGTCAATTATATCATATATAATTAACCAGTTCAATCATATCATATATAATCGAACTCCCTCTTGTCAATTTGAACACTTCAAATTGATCTAAAAACTGATTCTCAACTTGAATTCATTGAGTTACCAAGGGACCTTATGGACCTATGGCTTGAAGCTCCAACGGTACGTGAATAGCTGACTAAAGTCTTTAGCCACGAGATCCACCATTCGTTAACTACCAGGCATCCCACTAAAGATCGACAACTGAACTATTCTCACCATAGATATATTTCTATGTCCATCGGATATAACCAATCAACAGTACGATAACCCTTCACAGATGCTCGTAAGTACAGATGAGCCAATTTACCGTTTTGCCCCTATAATTACATCTAACTTCTTAAGTACCACTGATCCCTCTAATGAACAATACAACATAGTCTTATTATGTGTGGACACCTTTTGAGCCATGAGAAGGTGTGTGGCGCCACATCGTTTAAGCCCCGGAATCAGTCTTTAAGGAAGCAATCTATCTACTTATTCCTACTTCGGGGAAGGAGTGAATTCCATCTTGTATAGCTGAGTTCCCATCTCCTAAATCAGAAGAATCCCCAAAGTGGTAGGTTTGAGTCGGCGATCTGGCCATTCACACCCATGCAAATCAAAGAACCGCCCTCAAAGACAGAAGTTCCCAACTCACTCAAGGTTGAGGTCATGTTACCTATGGTCATCCTAGTGAAGTGAAGTCTATGTCATGAATGACGTTATATAACAAGACTATAACACTTTGTGGTCAGGTCTTATACAAACTCTTTGTATAGGACGCCCTCGCTAGCATGTCCCCACATGAATGATCAGGATCAAACCATCTGTAGCAAGTCACAACACTTGTAACTATTCTACAAAACGGGCCGCATCCGTAGCATTACCAGGATAAGGTTTTCCTCCTATATCCATATACTATAGACCATTTTGGTTATCACTTAAGACATGATCCACTTGTATGTCTTCACATACATGCTTAAGTTACAAACGACAACTAGGGATCTTAATTTATTGGTTTGTGGTAAAGCAGATAAAACATTCAATGCTCATAGGCAATAAGTGAAGAAAATATCATATATTATGCATCACAAACGTTTGTTCAAAATGTGTTTACAAACTACAGGACACGAGAATTTAGGGCATCATCCCCAACGATATATATATAAAAATTAAAATGAATTTGATTTTAATTATAATTTTCAAAATTAAAAGGAGGGAAATAATTTCCCTCCCCATAATTCTCTCTTGGAATACGTGATGAGTAGGGTGGTTGTAATTTATGGAGGCCATCATCTTCTTCACATAATTTTTAACAGACTGTGTGAAAAACATTCACACTCTTTGGTTGTTTTCAAATATCTCCTTAAAAAAAGAAATTCTCTCTCTAAAATCCATCTTTCCTCATATAAAAAATACAGAGCTCACACCTCCTGTATTTCTCATCTCTTACTGAGAATACAAAGGACTCTCTTGTGGTAGTAGTCATTTTGGTTTGTTGCAATTTTTGGAGTTCATGTTTCCAAGCATGTTCATGACCAATTGGGACAAGAGGAACCACACGCAGAAATTGTTCTTCAAGGGTATGTTTTCTTGATATGCTAATTCTATTTTTTCCCTCTTCTATTGCATGCTATAAAATTTCTGTAATTTGCATAATTGTGTCTTGTTAAATTTCTTTTCTATGTAAATCTAAAAATTGGGACGATTCTGCTTCCACAATGGAACTTCACGGTTCCTTCATACATGTCTCTACATGAATGATAGGGATGATATCATTTGTAGCACTTTACAACAATTGTAACATCTACAAAGCGGGTCGTATTCGTGGTGTCACCAGGATAAGGTATCCAACCTTATCCATCTACTACAGACCATTTAGGTTATAACTTAAATATGATCCACTTGTATGTCTCTACATACATGTTTAAGCTACAGAAGATAACCTCATATGTTAGTTTATTGATTTTGTGGGTTAATGCTACTAAATGTCGAATAAAATGCTACAAATTTTGTCAAATAAAATGCTAAAAGTTTTATTAAATAAACAAATCATCTGTACATTATATGCGAGAACAATGATGTTTGATCCCTAGATCTGAACATAATTTTTTGAACGCGACATTATCAAATTGCTTCCCATTATCAGTTACTATTTCATTTGGGATTCCAAATTGACATATAATGTCTTTCCAGATAAAGCTATTTATTTTCTTCTTGGTTATGGTTACTAGTGCCTTTGCCTCGGCCCACTCTATAAAATAATCTACTATTACTATTGCAAACTTCACTTGCCCTTTGCCCTGGAAAAGTGGTCCATGAGATCTATTCTTGATTGTGCAAATCGCCATGGACTTGTGATTTTAGTCAATGGTTTTGGTGACTGTCTCGAAATCGACGCAAAATGTTGACATTGATCACATACCTTTACAAACTTTCCTTATAATCAGAATTCTCTTCTTTTGAAGTTTCTTCCTCTGCGATGCCTGGTTGGTGCAAAACATCTATTGATGTTGTCTTATTCAATTCTTTTTCATAGGCTATTGCTAATTGGGCTAAGAAATCTACACTTGCATTTTGTGATCTCAGGATCCACCTTATTTCTTACTTCGAGTATGAGGTTAAAATTTCTTTGATTTTAGATAGATATACTGCCATTCTCTGATCCTTGGCCTAATATTCGACTGTTATTTACTTTACAATTAACTGAGAATCACTTAATATTAAAAAATTTAAAATGCCCAACCCATTTACAACTCTTAATCTTGTGAGGAGGGCTTCATATTTTGCTTTATTATTTGAAGCCCGAAAACTGAATCTCAATGCGTGTTCTAGATGTTCTTCTCAAGGGGATACAAATAGCAATCCTATCCTACATCCTTTTGCATTTGCTGAACCACGAACAATATCCATGGGATCTTAGAAGTAGCTGATTGGAGAGAGTTCACTTTAGCTTTGGTTTCAGCTTTGACTTATCCTGAGATGGCCTTATCCTGTCCTACATCCTTTATAGTTAATTATGCTATAAAATCTACCATGGCTTGACCTTTCATTGATGTTTTTGGTTTGTAGTGGATATCATGCTCATTGGATTCTATTGCCTGTTTCATAAGTCATGCTGATGCCTCTGGTCTTTGTAGCATCTACTTCAAAGGGAAATTAGTCAAGATGGTAATTTTATGCGTCTGAAAGTATAGGTGTAATCTTATTGCTGAAGTGATCAATACAAGGGTGAGTTTCTCTACTTGAGGATATCTGGTTTCAGCTCCCACCATTGCTCTATTCGTATAATAAATTGGTCGCTTGAGTCCTTTTTCTTCTTTCATTGTGAGACTGCTAGGTAGAGTAGTAACTCATCTCATGGAATGATTTTTGTAAGAAAGGGGAGCTGATCTCAAGTATGCTTTTAAGTGGTTAAAAGTTTTCTCACATTCCTCGGTCCATTCAAATTGAGTCTCCTTTCTTAGAACTTTGAAAAAAAGGCAAACACCTATTCGTGGTTCTGCTTACAAATCTATTAAGTGATGTTATTCTTCCATTGAGGCTCTGAAGTTGCTTGAGGTTCGTTGAAGATGAAATTTCTATGATAGCCTAAATTTTGTCCGGATTGGCCTCTATACCTCTTTGGTGAACCATGAAACCTAGAAACTTTCTTGACGTTACTCCGAAGGCACATTTTTCTAGATTTAACTTCATTTGTATTTTCTGAGTACTTGAAAAGCTTTATTCAGGTCGGCCTCATGCCGGTTTGCCTTGGTACTTTTTATTAGCATATCGTCCACGTACACTTCCATATTTTTCCTAATGAGAGGGGAAAATATGTGGTTTATCATTCTCTAATACGTGGACCCTGCATTTTTAAGGCCAAATGACATGACTTTATAATAATAAAAACCTTTATTAGTGATGAAAGAAGTTTTCTCTTGATCTTCTTCATGCATTTTGATTCGATTATAACCTGAGTACACGTCCATAAAACATAATATCTCGTAACCTGTTGTGGAATACACTAACTGGTCTATTATTGGAAGAGGAAACTGTCTTTGAGGCAAGCTTTGTTTAGATAAGTGAAATCAATATACATTTGCCATTTTCCATTTGGTTTCTTAACTATCACTACATTAGAAAGCCACTTTAGATAGTTCTTTGATGAAACCTGCCTTGAGAACATTTTCAACTTGGTCAGCTATCATTTCATTCCATTCTTGATTAAAAACTTTTCATATTTGTCTTATGGGCTTAAAATCTCCATTAACATTCAATCTGCATACTATTACACTAGGATCTGTTCTTGGCATGTCCTCATGTGACCAAGAAAACACATATGCATTTTCTCTAATGAAGGTAAGCAACCTTGCCTTCTGCTTAATTCTCAGCTTAGACCAATGTTCGCTTTTTTTTTTTCTTTAGATATGAGAGGGACGAATCTTAAGGCCTCTGTGGGTTATCCCCTTTGGTTGACCTCATATCCTCGTGGGTGCATTTCAGTTTTGGTTTCGCCTAAACTTCCATCAGCCTCCACTTGGCCTGAGTTTTCCTTATTGGCATCAGCCTGGTCTAAATTTTTCACTTTGGCCTCGCCCTGGCCTAAGCTTTTCACCTTGGACTTGGCTTTTCCTGGATTTCTCACTTCAGCCTTGGCCTCACCTAGATTTTTCACCTCAACCTTAGCCTAGCTTAAGCTTTTCACCTCGACCTCGACCTGGCCTAAAATTTTTACCTTAGCCTTGACCTGGCCTGAATTTTCACTTTGGCCTCGACCTGGCCCAAGTTTTTCACCTCAGCCTTGACCTGGCCTGAATTTTCACTTTGGCCTCGACCTGGCCCAAGTTTTTCACCTCAGCCTTGCCCTGGCCTCGATTTCTCACTTTGACCACGGTCTAGCCTAAGCTTGCCTTGGTCTCGACTTCTAATGGAGAAGTGAACCTTGTGGACTTTGTTGTCTCTTTCGGCCTTTTCTGTTGCCTCAATTGATTCTTGTTTTAAAGTTGTCTTTTATGTGGTTTCTAGCTTTGGATGTTAGATTTTCTCATATTTTTTTTTTCCTAAGAACTACCATCTTTATCAAAAGTGCAGGTTTCCTTGGTTGTACCCCTTGGTTCTTCCTCGAGTAGGTCTTGTCTCATTGAATTTTTCGGAATCCGAGCTAAATCTTGGTCCATTTTTCTTACTTCTCGCAATTTCTTGGATTTTGCTCTACCTCTTCCTTAGAAGAATGAGGCCGACCCGAGCGTGTAGTGTCTATGAAGTTTCTTTGCACTTCTAAGAGTCCCTTGATTTGAGCTAGGTTTTGATCTAAAGCCTTCACCCGTGCTTCTAAAATTTTTAATTGTGCCTGTGCCTCTTTCTCGGGATATTGAGGTCGAGATGGGCCGAAGAAAAGGTTCTATTCTCTCATCTCTTTCTTTGCTTAAATGGCATGTTCTTGAGACCTTCTAGCAGGTGTCACGTCTTTCCCCATAGATGGCGACAACTGTTGATAGTAAAATCCGGCCAAAGGAACTCACCTGACTTTCACTGTCTTCAATGGTGAATTTTGATTTTAGGAGAGGAAATTACCTGCAAAACAATCAAAAGGGTAACACACTAGTATAGTGCTTGCCATAGACACTACGATACTTAGTTAGTATTTTGCACAAATTTCAGGACAAGTAGTTTTTAGGGAGGAGATGAGCCTACCTTTCATGGGGTTGCCATGCTCTATTTATAATTAAGTCCTAGAGGTCTTCCTTACCCCATTTGGAGAAGATCTATTTCCTTTTCCTACTTTGAAGTCGGACACGTGGGGCAATTGAGCCGCTGAAGATGTTTCAACGAAGAGGGTCGATCTGAATTGACCTCATTATTGGGGATTTTGTGGCCTCGGCCTCGGCCTTCGAGGCTGAGGTAGGCCTTGGGCTCTCAAAACCCACATTGGCCTCCAAGGTCGAGGCGGGCCAAGTGGGCTTTTTTGAGCTCAACATATCATCCCTTTATTTATTGAAACTCTCTTGGGTTTGCTCTTTAGCCAGTGTCAGGTCCGTTTCCTGAACTAGGTAACTCTCTTTGTTCTACCTTGACCTTTGACCTTCCATCGGTCTAAAATTACCTATAACAATAAGTAATTTAACTTTAAGTCTTATTGTGAAATTCCTTAAAAATCATCCAAATGGGCAAAGCTCAAGGGTAATTTATACGACCTTCATCTCTAGAAATCAAACATTCGATCCCTCATCTCAATTGTTGTACTAAAAAAATCCACAAAAATCATAAGTTCTAGATAGAGGATAAGAGAGCAAATAAAAACCTAAAGCGCACGAAATTTTCTGCATTTCAATGGTACCCCTACTCGGGAATAAAATTACTAAACAAGCTCCCACAAGGAAAAAAAAAAAAAAAAAAACTGCGAGCGTATCTGAGAAGTTATTTTCGCGCCTCGTATCAAAGAGACTAGAGTTTTTGGTATTATTTCTTCATTCATAGTTCTGAACTTCTCGTAAATTTATAACGCAGAGAGAGTACAAGCGGCGTGGACGAATTGGAAGAGACCGTGAGAAAATGCAAGGCCGAAAACAGTCAAAGCGACCCAAAAAATCTTCAGGTAGGTTTTGATTACTTGACCTTTCTTCATTCTGCTGTTTAGGATTACAGAAAGTGATAATCTTCTTCTAATTGCACTTGTTGTTTATACTGTGACTCATAGCTCTATCTGATAGGAACATACACAAATGTACAGGAATTTCCCTTGTGATTTTTCCCCTTCATTTCCTATGAAGTTGTAGTAGGAAAATGACCCTACTCTGGGTATTTTCTGGTTTGTGTTTTGGGACCCCTTTAAGGACTTCTGCCTCTTGATTAAGAGGAAAACAGAGTAGTATTCAGGGAGAAGGGGGTACTGTCTGTAATAAGGTCATTATTCGCGAGCAACAAAAGCCAGAGGAGATTGTAACGACTTACTCTAATACAAGATCATTCTCCTCAACAATGTTTATAGATATTCTATCATATTGTTATCTCGGAAGTGGTGACTGCGAGACTCAAAGTATTGGTGGTATTAATCAATAGGACTCGAGACTTCCCCTATAAGTTGTCCTGACATAAGTTGGACTTCTTGGAGTAGAATTGTACTTTCAAGTTTTGAATTTGGAATAAATTACGATTTGTGCTCATCAACATTGATTGTGGTGTTCAGTTAGTCCCTAAAATGTAAAGACTTCAAGTACTTTCTTGAACTTTTTAGTTGTGATTCTACGTTGTAGAATACAAGATCCTCCTCCTCAATGAAGTAGTAGGACTAAACGCCCATAAAAAAGTTAATATAACACATGTATAACACAAGTAGATTATTTAAACGAAGTCAATGGGCTATGAAAGAAGGATAATTCAAAATTTCTAGGTTTAAGTGACATTAGAAAGTGGCTTCCAACCCTGTTGGATTGAAATATTTAATTCTGTCTGAAGAATTCATTATTCCTCTCCTTTCATATGCACCAAAACGATCTTGAAAGGCTTTTTCCATTATATTGAGTTATAGGAATAATATAACACCAGATGATCAACACTTGCAGACCATATAAACAACATATACTTGTAAGAAATGTGATATGGGAGATCTTTTTGAGATGTCATCAGTCAAGAATCAAGATCTTCCTCTAACAAAGAAAAAACTCGGGGGCTCGTTTTGGACATTGTTTTCAAAATGACTTTATTTATTCATTTTCAAAGTTGTTTTCAAGATTTTATGATTTGATGACTTGCAACAATTAATATTATGGTGTGCATTGAAACTTCTCTACATGAATTTTTGATTTTGGATCAAACAACAAAGAAACTATATGCATACACTTGAGTATTTATTGCTGTCTAGCTCTTACAACAGATTCAGGCGGAAGCTGTTGATTGCTGTCTAGCTCTTACAACAGATTGCGAAATGTGATCTAGGAAATCTTTTTGAGTGTTTATTACTGTCGAGCTCTTACAACATTGTGGAACTTTTCTGGATAGGTATAGAAGATGCTGGTGATGCCATACCAGATTCAGGAGGAAGCTGTTCACAGACCAGTACTGACAGAGGTCTTTTGGTCCATAAATTACCTATTGTTTTGTTCTTTGAAAAATTATTCTTACCGAATGTACCTCATATTTTATGTTTTTGTTTCTAGGAACTTTAGCCAATGTTTCAAGGATGGCTGTGGGCAAGCTTCTAAGTCGTGCATCTGGACGTCGTTTGTCAGGAAAAAGGAAACATGCTCTGCATCCATGTGATTTGGTCAGAATGGTTTATCTAGTTGATTTAGACCTATAAAATGTTTGTGCTTTGAAGTGGTGACATCTCCTTTAAATTATAGTAGAATCTTTGCTGACTATGCATGTTCTGTTGGTTAAAACATCTTTTTGAAAAATTTTCTTTGGTTTATTTCATAGCCAAAATCTACCGTTGGAAAAGATGAAAATGCTGCTATGGACAAGAAGGTGAAATTAGAGGCTGAGACGTGCATTGAAAATGTAATAGTGAGCTGTTCCATGGACGATGATGTTCGTGAAGTAAATTTGCAGAATCCTGTATCGGAAGTCTTAGAAGATTTGGATGATTCCGATTGGGAAGATGGTTGTGTTCACACTTTGGATGGAACAGAGTCTCATCCATTGACTATTGAATTCAGTGAGATGCAGCAGACCCCTGACTCTACCAGGAGGAAACCTATTCGTCGAGCTTCTGCTGCTGATAAGGTGAATTTCTCAATTTGAAGTAGTGATGTTGTATCTCATGATCTCATCTTACTGCAAGTTTTTTATGTGCTTAAATTTTTAGATGAATGTCGTCTTTGGCAGGAAATTGCAGAGTTTGTGCATAAAGTTCATTTGCTTTGTTTACTTGGACGGGGGAGATTAATTGACCGAGCTTGCAATGACCCTATTATTCAGGTTTTTTGCTGTAGAGAATAACAATTATTATCTAACTCAGCAACATGCATCACTATAGACATCAATGAAGAAGCTGCCAGATATATTATACTATATGCTGTACATAATTTATGATGATCCTTACAAATGATGGCAATGATTACAATGCAACAATTTGATTAGAGCCAGCTTCTCTTGGGGTGCAAAATTTAGTTTAAAGACGAATTCATAACTTATTCTTCTAAATTGTAGTTTCTGCTGGTGGAAGAAATACAAGGTCATATCATTTCTTTTGTCCTGAGGACAATTAGTTTGTTATTGCAGTCTGCTTTGCTTTCTCTTCTTCCAGCACATTTACTGAAGATCTCACCAGCCAAGCAACTGACAGCCAGCTCTCTGAAACCCCTGGTTACTTGGGTATGCTTTTATGCCTCTATTATGCGATTCATTTCAATATCCCCTTCCTGTCTTGACTAATATTAAAAAACCAGATTAATTCTTTCCTGAAAAGGTCCTGTCTTGGCTTACATAAATGAAAAGTTTCCAAAAAAACAACAAAAATAAAATTCATTCCCTATCTTGGCTTATCTTGAGAACTCCCATGGATGGATGATTTAGTAGTTTTTATTCATATACAATAAACCTCATAAAAAAATTAAAATAAGTCAATTCAGTTTTTTTTTTTTTTTTTTTCCACGTATGACTTATGCCTCATAAGAATTATGAATTAGAAATAAGTAGAATGGGAAAGGAAAAGAAAAAGTATAGCTAGCTTGATTACCTCTTGAATGTACTGATTGTCTGATACCATAATAAGAATATTTTATTTTTGTATTTTTTTATATATTTATTTATTCTTCTAAATGTATTTTGGGTTGTACTTACATTGCAGTTACATAACAATTTCCGTGTTCGAAACCAAACTAGGTCGGAGTGTTCTATTGATTCAGCTCTAGCTCGTGCTCTTGAAACGCATGAAGGGACTTCAGAGGAGGTAGATTCAGCTATCTATGTCTGTAATGATAATTTGAAATTTGATTTTTATTTTTTGATGTCATTGCAATGGTCCTACGGAAATTAAAAAAAAAAACTATAAAATCCCAAATGAGAAACCATTAAAACAAAGCCAAAAGATAATAGGAAGAAGGGACCCAAAATTTTTCTTCTCATGCTCTCTTTCTCGTTCTAAGCCTCCTCTTCCTTCCTCCTCACCGATGGCTGCTAACCTTTTATCGCACTTGTTCTTCCCTACCTTGCTCCATCTCCTGTGATGGAGTGGAACTACCCGCATGTGCTTCATCTACTTTGATTGTAAAATTTTCTCTATAGCTATTGACAAATACTACAGAGGTAGCCATGCCAGACTCTGGGAACAAAGCATTAACTTCTCTTTCACCCTAATGTTGATGCATCTTTCAACCTCTTTTTCTTGTTGGTGCATTTTTTAATAATAACCTATGCTATTACTGTGATAAGCATTTCAATAAGTGTTTTCCCCCCTTCAGATTGCTGCATTGACCGTGGTGCTTTTTAGAGCTTTGGATCTAACAACCAGGTAGGCTTTCAATTTTGATATCATTATTACTAATTATCCTTGTCTTATGAATGCTTTGTTTGGCTTATACCTCCAAAAATTCTATGGGCCTGCTTATAGTAATTAATTTATTCATTTCTTGTCCCTATCAAGTCAGAAAGTATTTAAATATCACTATCTTATGACACGCTAGTTCCTACATATTTGCTTAGAAATCTGGCTGTTATTTCTTTTATGTGTTCAAGTTGTTTGGATTTCTTGCTATTGCTAGGTTTGAGCTTATATATGCTCATCCACATGCATGTTAAATTTTTTGTTTATTTATAATAAGATGTCAAATCACCGATTGACCCAAAAGCTTAAGCTAGTGGATGAAGGTAAAATATATCATCTAACATTCCCCCTCACTTGTGGGCTTGGAATATGAAGAATACCCAACAAGTGAAAATGAATTTTAATTGGGGAGGAAACAATATTGCAGGGGCTTGAATACAAGACTTTCTGTATTCACTTGTTTTGATACTATATTAAATCACCGATTAATCCAAAAGCTTAAACTTGTGAGTGGAAGGTAAATTTAATTATATATCATCTAGCATAAGACAATATTTAAATGAAAAAAATTATGCAAAAAGGTGGGCAGAAAGCAACAACTTGTGCTAAAGAAGTTACAGAAAGGTCTTCCAATACCACAAAGACAAAAATAATCATAGCTGAAAAACCTACACCAGGACAAAGACTTGAAAAATACAATATTTTCACAAAAAATCGAGAACATACTTTCTTCTCTCGAAGTATTATATTTTATCATTCCAGTAAAAAAGTTTTAGAAAAAGCTTTAGTGAAATTCACCAGAAGCTTGACTGCAAATTTTGAGTGGGTTTCCATCCTAGCAAATGGGGAGAAGGCTAACGATATTGTTGCATATAGTGTTGTGCAGGTTGATTGAGTTATAAAAGGCTTTTCTTGCTTAATGAAATAGTCATCAGTTGATGATGTTGAGTTTGCTTGGGCAAATATTTTTCATTCTATTACTGATTAAATAACGTCATGACTTTAGAATCCAGTAACTTTTCCTTGTCTGTTTACTAGTTGGATATCTTTCAGCAATCTAATTTTAGGTTGGATGATGATTTGTTGATTTCTGCCTTCATTCTACATTTTTTCCATGAGTAAAGTTTTGGTTCCTCAAGGGGAAAAAAAAGAGAAGAAAAAGAAAAAAAAGAACAAGGATTTTTTTTTTTGTTTCACTTTTAGATTCCATTCCATGTACTTTTAAAAAAATGAACTGCTAGTTTGATTTATTATTATTATTTTTTTAAAAGATATGCTGCATTTTAAAGAATTAATTAATCAATAAGATCCCATGTTGTCACTTTCCAGGTTCGTATCCATTTTGGATGTTGCTCCTATAAAACCAGAGGCCGAAAGATCTAAATATAGCCAAGAGACAAGCAGATCAAGTAGGAACCTTTTCAAGAACTCAACTTTGATGGTAGATAAAGCAGAACCAGTTGATAAAGATTCTCCTCCACGTTGTCTTGACAAGAAGGATAATCTCCGTAAAAGTACTTCTGGTGATAATTGTGAAAGCAATGCAGTTCATTTAGCAGGCAAGAAAACGCATGTCCCTGATGAGTTGTCTTGCACCACAAGTTCCAGTTGCAACACAAAACCTGATATCCCTGAAACCTTCCCCCCTAATAACTCTCAGGTACTGAAGAGGAAGGGGGATATTGAGTTTGAAATGCAGTTACAAATGGCTCTCTCCGCTACAGCAGTTGAGACTATGCCTAGAAATTCTAGCATAAATTACTCAAATGGGCCTCCTTTGAACTTTCCTTCACCTAAAAACCTGAAAAGAACTGTTAATGAAGAATCTGCCTCTTCTTCTCATGGAATCTCCACTGCTGTTGGTTCAAGTAAGGAGGGATCTCCCTTGTATTGGGCAGAAGTATACTGCAATGCGGAGAACTTGACAGGTAAGTGGGTACACATTGATGCTGTAAATATGGTTGTTGATGGAGAGCACAAAGTGGAGGATTTAACTGCTGCATGCAAAACATCTTTGAGCTATGTGGTTGCTTTTTCTGGGCTTGGTGCTAAAGATGTGACTCGCAGGTCTTCTTTTCTTACTTTTTTTTTTTCAAGATGATAATTGAACTGGGCAACTGTTCTGTTTATTCTCCATTATCTTTTGAAATTTATTCATGTTTTCTATCAATTTACCTACCAAGGGGTGAGGCTTTCATTGAAGGGGGAAAGAGGAATGGGGTTTGTTTGTTTAGCATGCTAGACTATGGAACATTGCATTGCATTCTTCGATTTGTATGATTAACTGGATCAAGCCAGAAAGAGAGATGATTAAAAGTTAGAATTACCTGCAGTTTTTTGCAAAGATGTCATCATGCTTGGTAGTCAGGATGCGATTATGCTTTGTCCTTAGAAGTTTGGAATGTGGGGTGGATCGATAAAATGGAAGTATTTTTTAGTGAGAGATCTGGATACTTCAACAATACTTGCACGTAAGCTCTTCTATTCGCAATACATGTACTTAAGCTGCAGCTACTTTCTTCATGGCTAAAATAAGATACTGATGGCAACTGCATTTATTTTGTAATGCAATGTCAAATTTTTGTAACTGGTTATTGTATGAACAGAGTGGAAAAGAGAGCCACATTTGGAAACACTTTAAGTAACCAAATATTATAATACATGCTTATATATATCTTCCTCCTAATAACATTTTTCTTTTCTATCGGATCGGATAACTTCTATACTTATATGTAATTTACATAGAGGTGGATATATACTTTTAGTGGCCATGACCATTATAAAGAGTAAATTTCCCAAGGCAGGAAAATAAGCAATTAATATTTTAGGGATTGCTATTGTCCATATTGTTTCCTATGAAAGGTCCATGAAATTCCATGGTTGCTTTTTTGTATTTGTTTTTTGGCGGTAAATAGGTGTGTCATTAACTATTATTCCGGCATTTACTTCTCGGTACATCTCACGTTACCCCATTTTTTTCTTTCCCTTGTGGGAAGGAGTTGGGAGGACTTTTCCAGTGTTATGACATGAAAATTTGGTTTTTACGTTACTCTAGGTTTTGGGGCTAATTATTTTGACTTAAGGATTTTATGATCATTTTATGTGCAGATATTGTATGAAGTGGTACAAGATAGAAACAAAACGAGTTAATGCTCTTTGGTGGGATAATGTATTGGCACCGTTAAGGATACTTGAAGGACAAGCTGTGGGGGGCACTGGTCACTTGGAAAAGAGCTGCATTGATGGCTTGATGGAACAAGATAAATTGAACATGTCAGATTTGTCAGATAACTTGAAGCAGAAAAATCTTCTAGATGCTGGTAACCAGCCAGGGAAGTCGGATCACAATGTGTCAGAAGAGCTCGACACTAACCGAGACTCTTTGGGTAATCAATTTGTTGCTACCAGAGACCATCTTGAGGATATAGAATTGGAAACTCGGGCTCTTACTGAACCTCTTCCAACTAATCAGCAGGTGGACGATTTATTTCAAACTTATAACTGGTATCTAAATTATGAAGCTTTAATTTGGAAAATGCTGTTTGAATTGCAGGCCTACAAAAACCACCGTTTATATGCCCTTGAAAAATGGCTAACTAAGTATCAGATGCTTCATCCAAAGGGTCCTGTTCTGGGTTTTTGTTCTGGACATCCAGTTTACCCTAGAACATGTGTCCAAATGCTTAAGACAAAGCAAAAGTGGTTGCGTGAGGGACTGCAAGTCAAATCTAATGAACTACCTGTTAAGGTTTGATTAGTCTTCACTTCATTATCACATGGTCATTTTCTTATTTTTCTCTTTCTATTTTAATTGCATACTTTGTGGTTATTTGGTTTTAGGAGTTGAAACGTTCCATGAAGAAAATCAAAATACTAGAATCTGAAGCTGATGACTTTGATCAGGGTGATTCTCAAGGAGTCATTCCACTCTATGGGAAGTGGCAGTTAGAACCATTGCAACTGCCTCGTGCTATTAATGGGATTGTACCAAAAGTGAGCTCTTTTATATTTTATTTTATTTTTATTTTTTATTATTTATGATTCATAGGAATGAATGCAGGTATTTTGATAGGGCGTCCCGATGAACTTGGCATTTTTAAAACTTTTAAGACTTGTTAGCTCTAAAGCCTTTTTGATAAACTGTTTGCTTGTGGTGCTCAAGACATTGGACGTGAACCATCTATCTTCTGAGATATTTCATAACATTTTGTTTCTATAAGAAATTGTTGATATTAATCTTGAGACGAAAAAAAAAGAAAAAAGAAAAAATGATATTCACCCGTGAGAGTTTTATGAGAACTAATCTTCAACAATGATGAATGTAGTATCAAGGTTTCTTTCTTTTTGATAAGAAGTAAACTTGGAGTAGAGCCTAGGAAATACTCTAGCTTCTTAAAGAATTACATATTCCTCTCAATCCCTGTGGTTTGTACTTTTTTATGCTACTTAGGTCATCTTGTATAGCTTTAGAGGGGTAGGGAACCATCATTTGAGATATGGACATTTCTTAGTCATTTACCCTCGCTATGTTTCTGTGATTATGTTCTATTGGTGCGCTTGACTCTGTAAAGTATAGAACCTCAAGACAATTATTGAACCTAAAATTCCCCATTTTTGCTTGTTCCTAACTCCTTATGTTGTTACTCTTTATCAGAAGCTAATTATTGTATCCTACCTTATAGAATGAGCGTGGTCAAGTGGATGTGTGGTCTGAGAAGTGCCTTCCACCAGGAACTGTGCACATCAGGTTGCCCAGGGTGTTCAGAGTTGCCAAGAGGCTGGAAATTGATTATGCACCTGCCATGGTTGGCTTCGAATTTCGAAATGGTCGATCATATCCTATTTATGATGGGATTGTGGTCTGTTCTGAGTTTAAAGATGTAATATTAGAGGTTGGTATTTCCCGTTGTAGTTCCCAAGATAAGTAGAATGGTAAATCTTTTATGATATGCAACGATTTGTTATTTTTTCAAGGTTCCATTTACTTTCACTGTTTTAGGGACTTGTTCTTTGGAGAAACTTATATTTTTCTTTCTTGCGCACTTCTAAATATACTCCTTCCATGTTCTAATTTTCAACCATCAAATCTAGGTATAAAGACCGTTCTCCCATTATTATAGCTCAAGTTTTATGATGATTTCTTGTATATTTCTCAACTCAACTCATGTTTGTTTGTGATACAGGCATACACTGAGGAAGCAGAGAGAATGGAGGCTGAAGAGAGAAGACATAGAGAAAAACAAGCTATTTCAAGATGGTATCAGCTTCTTTCATCCATCATAACTCGGCAAAGGTTGAACAGCCGTTATGGGGACAGTGAGAATCCATCACAAGTGGTGAGTGATGTTCGGAGCACGCATGACAAGGGAAATGCAGATATTCGTATCCCTTCTTGTCAAGATGATGCAGAACCTTTCGAGCACCAGCAGGATAACGTAAGTAACACTAATATGGATGCTCCATCTTTTATCAATCAAGATCACAAGCATGTGTTTTTGTTAGAGGATCAGATTTTTGATGAGAAAAGTTTGGTAGTGACAAAACGCTGCCATTGTGGCTTTTCTGTCCAAGTCGAGGAATTATAGCAATGTTAGTGTTTTAGTTGGATCTTTTTCCATCTACTCATTGGTAAGGTTAATATTGTTGATGTCTGTAAAGTTCTGTAGTGTAATCTTCTCAGAATGACAACCGAAAATCAAAACAAATTAGCATATATATATTATATATATATATATTGTAGTAGAATCACTTCATTCTCAAATATGTCACATTATCTGCTACCTATATTAGCATTGTTTATTAAAACAATTTTAGTATAAAAGGATGTCATTTTAGCACACCTGCTTTGATTATATTACTTAGATTACAAGTTCTTAATGACAGAATATTGTTATGTTTTGGTTGTACACTTTCTAAAGCACTCTAGGCTATGCTTTTATTCATGATGGTGAATTATGAGTCGAAGATTGCATTGATGTTTAAGAAAAGACATTGAAGCCTGAGCAATAGTTGAGATAGCCCATTTTGGCTATTTCTTATCAATGAGAATTTCCATTTCTACTTTTCTTACTGAATTTATTCGTTTTAAATTCTATAGCTATGTTGGTCATTTCAAATACTTCAATTACTCTCGACACCACTGCTCAATTTACTTTTTCGAGATATTTCCAGATTACTAGTGACTGATATAATTGACATATATAACGGTCAAATTTGATACTACAAACATTGTTCTCCTAAAGGAAGAAAATAAAAGCCAAAAAAATTAAAAAAGAGAGAATAAAGGAGAAGCTAAAATCAGGAACTAAATATATCTAATGAAATCTTCCTAAGAGAAAATAAGACTGAAGGGTAGGAAAAAGCTCTATTATTTTCCTCAAGGGCATTTGGGGCCTCCTTGCTGAGTCTTCCAGTTATTGTAGCAAGGACAAACTTGCTTGTTGCCATAGGTCCCTGGAGGCACACACAGGCATTTTGCACAACATTTTTGGCAGAAGAACATGCATGGCTTCCTGTGCGACGTCGCTGAGCATCGATAATTGCATTTCGGTTTGCAATCTGTATTCACAACTACTTAGAGTGAATTTGACACGACGTTTAAAAATGGTACATGTATTTTCTAACATCTTTCAAACGTTTTCACATTGCTTGGCTAAAGAAATCTGAATACTTATCAAGACTACTAATCTCAAAACTCATTTCAAACTTATATTTCTTCCATGAATATATTCATTACAATGAATGATTCACTTAAAAGTAATACTTTCAAAAGGCATCCCAACTGCTCATTCTTATTTAAAAAAGAAAACCCAAATTCAACAGTAATATCATATATGAACATTCAAGGTTATTCCTTTTGATTAACATATGCCTTTGAAACATTTAACAAAAAAGGCAAGAAAAAAAAAATGATTATGATAAGTATACCTGAAGGACGTAAGTTTGAAGCAGCCTGTTGAGAGAAAAAACCCCATTATATGAAGGGAAAAAAAATAATTGATGAGAAATATAAAACTTAGGGTCTAGAAGCTGATTCTTTCTTGGGAATCCAAAATACATAGAAAATGTACATCTGAATTATTGTCTTTATTTTATGGTTTATACGATATCCACACAACTAGAGATGACCTTAAAGAGTTTTTAATGCCATCTAAAACATGAGTTTTCAAGATTTCTATGTTGATGAATTCTCTTTTTACCTTTTTACCCTTATTTTCTATCACTCTTCTTAGTTTTTTTTTTTTTTTTAGCAATCACTCTTCTTAGTTATTTTGTCGTTGTTTTATTTTTTAGAAAAATATTCAAATTCAAATCAATATTTATTTCATAAAAAATCTTAAATTAATACATATTATTTTGTTAAAAAAAATAACATATAAAAATAAGGGTTATTTTCAAATATAGAAAAATGAGCCAACTAATTTATAAATATAACAAAATATCAATGTCTATCAATATCAGTGTGTATCAATATCTACCATGCATTGATAAACAATAACATTTTGCTATATTTAAAAATGTTTCCAGCAGTTTTGTTATATAAAACAATTACTCTAAAAATAAAATAAATTATATTAACTTAAAAAAAATCAAATTAATAAAAATAAATATGTTATAAAAATTTAAATTTTATTAAATTAATTACAAATGAATGAATGTCATAAATACATTCTTGAACCCTTTTGTAAATTGAAGACAATTCTCGAGTAGAAATACTACAAAACAAACACATTTATCCAGATATTCTTAGTTATTTGAAAAAAAGATATTCTTACAAAACACATACGAATGTTTAAAGATATTGAAGAGTAAACATCTACGATTTTAGACATCTATAATTTCGAATATTCAAAGATTCTGATTATTTATATTTCCAAAAAAACAAACAGCAGTAAAAGAATTAAGTGATAGCAAATATAAGAACATACCTCAGCCAAATGGAGAGAGCTAGTGAGAAAAAAGAGAATGAAGAAGGAGGTGATAATGTAAGGACGAGAGGATGCCATTTTGTGTGTCATAATAACTATTTCGAGTGTTATGAGTGATTATTTATAGAAAGGGATTTGTTGATTATGTGATTTTATCATAGCGTCGTTAAAGGCGATGAATTTGGAGTCATTTCAAATTTTGGATTCAAAAGTGATAGCGGTGAAAGCGGCGTGTTTGGTGTTTTTGATTTCGTATGCTTTTTCTTTCAACTCTTTAACATGCTTCCAACTGTTGGAATTTTGGAAGGGAGAAGCCTTATAAATCACTATCATAAAAAAAAAAAAAAACCTACTTATAATAATTACTGTGTATATGTTACAGGGATGAGAGGTCGAATCTTCGATTCCAAAAAATAATGAAATACATACAAAATATTGTAGAAAATTGAATATAAAAAAATTGAGATTTCATGACACTTAAAAACTGTTGCAACTATCTTTTGTGACATTTTCTTTTTAGTCATTGAGTCGGCCATCAAGATAAGATTAGCAACAAAACTTTTTAAATTGAGGTATAAATAAAGGAGATTAAGAGGGTATTGAAGAAGTGAAGAGAAAAAAATATAAAATACAAGAAGATGTTAGACTATAGATTGGAGGATTGATAACAATTTCCATTCATATATACCAATGGTAAGAATGTTTTCAACTTTTTTCAAAAATTAAGAGTATTGATGTTAACATTTTTTCAACTTTAGTTTTCGTTAGCAACTAATGATATAAATATTTTCTTTTATATTATTTTGAATGTTTACTTTTAAATTTTTGAAAATTCAAGGATATTTTTTGAAACAGAGTAGAGATGTATATTTTATGATTTATCCAAATTAATTATATTATTATTATATTGCAAATAAGAAATTTTAACTTTTTACTCCTCAAATTTTCCATAATTATTTTACAACCCTAAAAGGTTTACCCGATAGAAAGATAAACGTTGTTGGAAAACCAAATTATGGATATATTCTATAAAAGTTTGTCTGCCTTGTCTTGTACACATTAATGTGACAAATGAGATTATATTTATTTTTCTATTTTTTTAAAAAATATTATTATTATTTTTTCTTTTCTTTAGGAATCAAATAACAAAAACATTAGGCAAAAGAATTATATCAAAAGACACAAAAGAGAAACAAACCACTCAAGATAAGGAGAGTAGAGAAGAGAATCAGCTTGTTCGTACAAAGCCAGAGTGAAACCACAATATTACTCGAAAATTGTCAAAAATAAGGACTTTTTTAAGGAAATATAGACTTTTGGGACCAACTTTTAAAAAGACGACTTCTAGGACAATTTTAGGGTGAATTAATCCTATTACCCTTGAATGAAAAAAACTCGTTTTATCCTCGGTTCCTCCAAATCAAGTTGCTCCCTTACCATGTCCTAGGATTTTTAGCCACTCCTTGAAAATTCTCTCACCTTCGATATATTTGTGGTAATTTTTTATGATTTTTTTGATTATCTACTATTATTTTTATGTTGATGTTGGGTTGAGTTAAGTTGAGATTATATCTCCTCTTGGTGCAACATCCAATCTTGAAATATATAAACCTAGATTAATTTTATATTTGTTTTAAGTGATTTAGGGTAGTTTTACACATGTTTTAGCAAGTTCTTTAGTTACTTTTTTTTGTTAATCTCGTAACATCTCACAAACATCTCGTATTTTCCAAACTTCAAATGTCTAATCCCAAATCAATTATATACATATTTTAGGTGATTTTAGGTGGTTTTACACATGTTTAAGGGAGTTCCTTTAGCTACTATTTTTATCTCGCAACATCTCGTAAGCATCTCACAACTCTCAAACTTCAAATGCCCAATTCCAGATCAATTATATACTTGTTTTAGGTGATTTAGGGTGGTTTTACACATGTTTATGAAGTTTTTTTTTTTTTTTTTTTTTTTTTTTTTTTTTTTTTTTCTCGCAACATCTCGCAACTCCCAAACTTCAAATTCCCAATCCTAAATCAATTATATACTTGTCTTAGGTGATTTAGGGTGGTTTTACACATGTTTTATGGAGTCTTTTTAGCTATTGTTTTTTTATCTTGTAATATCTCACAAACATTTCACATCTCTCGAATTTCAAATGTCCAATCCCAAATTAATTATATACATTTTTAGGTGATTTAGGGTGGTTTTACACATGTTTTATGAAGGTTTTTTAGCTATTTTTTTTTTTTTCTATCTTGCAACATCTCGCAAACATCTTGCAACTCCCTAACTTCAGATGCCTAATCTGAAATTAATTATATACTTGTTTTAGCCTTTAGGTGATTTAGGGTGGTTATATATATGTTTTATGAATTTTTTTAGCTATTGTTTTTTTTTTTAATCTTGGAACATCTCGCAACATCTCCCAACTCCTAAACTTCACATGCCTAATCCCCAAATCAATTTTATATTTATTTTAAGTGATTTAGGACAATTTTACACGTGTTTTAGATAGTCTTTTAAGTATTATTTTTTTATCTCACAATATCTCGCAACATCTTGCAACATCTCGCAACTTCTCGCAACATTTCACAACATCTCATCACTTCTCGTAACAACTTTTCAACTTTCAGACTTGAAACACCCAACTTGAAATTATTTCTATATGCATTTTAGGATATTTAGGGTGAGATTAGACATGTTTTAGATAGTTTTTTAGGAACTGTTTTTGATCTTGCAACATCTCGTAATATCTCTAGACTTGAAATGCCCCACTTCAAATCATTCTTATATGCTACAAGATCTTTTGGAGATTATTGACATTTTTGTAGGAATTAAAGATTTTTTGATAATTTAAGGATGACCCATGTTCGGATATTTGTTCGTTATGGTGGATATAGTATGGGAGAAGGAAAAATATGATGAATAGCTTGATGTATTAAGACTTGTAAATTTATGTATATATTAATCGAAGAATTTCATAATAATGTGTATACTATTTTGTTTTAAATTGTTATATTGTTTTTTAAATTTAATTTTAGATTTTAAAGGAATGAATTTAAATTCTAGATTTTTGTTAGAATCCAACAAATCAAATTCAAATTAATAAAAAGTAAAAAAAAAATGCTTTCTCCTTCTTCCATGGTTATAGATATTTGTTGGTGGGATGTTGCGAGATAAAAAAAATATTAGCCAATAAACTACCTAGAAAATATCCATATCCATCTTAAATCACCTTAAAACACCTATAAGTATAAGTTCCAATTGAATGTCTCGAGTTTGGAAATGATTGCGAGATAAAAAAAATTAGCACAAAACATATTTTTACAACACAAACACAAACCCAAACGGACAACAATTTCCCAAGAAGCAAACCAAAAGAAACTCAACCAACCATTCAAATCAGAAAACTCAATAAGCCCAATCAACTATTTGAAGCTCAATAAAAACGAAGAATTTGACCGAATGGGTGGGGCTGCTCTTAGCCTCTTTTCATTCATTTTAGGGTTTTAGGGATTTTTTTTTTAAAAAAAAAAAAACCTAAAAGGGCAATTTAGAAATTTCACATCAAAATTGTCCTAAAAGATCCCAATATTCCTATTTTACTAATATAAATATAATATAAAGGATAATTGCTATTGGTAGCATTTTTAGGAAGAGTAACTAAGCTTATACATCATTTAAAAATATTATAAATATAGCCAAGTCTATACTTCTATTGTTGATAGACTCTTATTAGTGATATGGTCTATCACTGATAGACTATTTAAATTTGATCACATTTGTAATTCTTTTACATTATGTTATATCTGTTAATATTTTAGGTCTAATGTCTATATTTATAACTGTTCGTAATATAAAAAATAAAGATGTTAATATATATATATATATGTATATATTGAAATATTCATCAACATCAACATTTTAGAGATAATTTCGAGTTTTTGGTGAAAATGGATATCCGTATCTTAAATTTTGGTTGCACTCGAGGAAATAAAAAGGAATAGAAAGAAAAAGTAAAAAGAAAACAAAACGTTATGAGGAAGGTGGGGACATTTT
This sequence comes from Benincasa hispida, assembly GCF_027475165.1. NCBI lineage: Eukaryota > Viridiplantae > Streptophyta > Magnoliopsida > Cucurbitales > Cucurbitaceae > Benincasa > Benincasa hispida. The sequence continues at coordinate 40,159,331 of NC_143489.1, read as the reverse complement.
GTTTTTCAACTCTCACATGCACCCATATACTTTTTCAAACTATATATTGTGTCCTATTATTGTGTGATTTGATTGAAATAATAAAATAAACCCAATTAGTGTTAACTATTTGGGACACTTGCAGATTTGACAAAAAAAAAAAAAAAAAAAAAAAAAATATTACAAGCGTATCTATAGGTTTTATCTTTTACGAATATAACAAAACATCTTCATCCCAACCCAAATAGAATTGATAAAAGTCGAAAATGTTCTTATATATCCTCGAGTCAATGTAAGGTTTTCAAAATATATTTGATATACTTCATTTATAAAAGACCAAGTATATTAGCTTACTGATAAACCATATCTATACTTTATCATTAATACACCACATTATTAACTAGTCAGATAATTATCTTAATAGTATAATACTAATACACGAATAACATACTTAAAATTATATTTTTAGCGAGAGTATTCATGTATTGATATGTTATGTTATACTCACATTTTGAAAGAATATGTTAGATTATTGATACTTCCCAATATTGGTACATTATTGATTTAATTTATAGTAGTTATATCATTGATACTTGAAAGCTTAATGATGTACTTGAAATTTTAACATGCTCGTTGATTGATGTCCAATAGCTAGTTTGTTGATGTACATGGAATTTTAATATGGTTTGTTGATTGATTTTTGATAGCTTACTGACGTATTTCAAATACTAGCAATTGAGTTCTTAACTAATATACTTTTGATATATTTCATTTTAGATATATCATTAACATGAAGTTCATCAATACAATGGTGTATTGACGGTACACAAATATCAAGTATATCAATTAATTAAGTACATCAATGATATTCCTAAAAAGAAGTATATCAACACAATAGTGTATCGACGATAAACTCAATCTTAAGTACACCAGTCAAGTGATATATCTGATATTGAGTATATACATGAAATACCATTGATATACTTCATTTTGGGTAAATCAGTTTATTAAGTGATATACATTTGATAGAAATCAATTGAATGTGTATTTCTTTTGAGAGTTATTAAAATTGAGTAGTATAATACTTGAAATGATTAATGTTTATTCATTATTGTTGTTATACTTATGAAATACTCATAAAAACTACAAAGATAATCGAAGATCCAAAAATGCCACATGGTTAAAATGTGTAACTGCTAATTGAATATTGATTGTTGTTAGAATTATTACTGATACATTTGGAATGTTGATTGATGTCAGATATACTGCCGATACACTCATATCTTGCTTTAAATATTTACCAATTGATATCCGATACACTAGATTTTATATCTGATATACTGCTATTATACACTTGAAATATCATGCTTATAAAATGAAAAAAACAAACAAACATGTTTTACTTCAAAATATAAGTTAATGATTGAATGTTGGTTGTCTTTAGATATATTGTAGATACATTTGGAATGTTGATTTATGTTAGATATACTATTGATATACTTATATCTTACTTCAAGTATTTACTCATTGATGTCTAATATACTTATGTATTATATCTAATACATATACTATTAATATATTTGGAATATCATGCTTATACAATGAAACATGCATGATTTGCTTTAAAATAAGTTACTGATTGAATATTGATTATTGTTAGATATATTGTTGATACACTTAAAATGTTGATTGTTGTTATATATACTATTGATATATCAATTCTAAAGTAAACAATACAATGAAAACTTGATTTTAAATTTAAATTTGATATATCATATATGCATCTTATATGCCACTAAAATTTGAAAAAAAAAAATAGTATGATTTGTCAAAACCTTTTAAATCATAGAAAAGAATCACCAAATCAAACAGAAAATATTAAAAAGAATAACTAAGATCTCCTATAATTGTAACAAAAAGAAATTAAAAATAAAACAGGAATTGAAAAAAAAAATTTAGAGATGAAATAGAGGTTTATATACTTAATTTTAATTTTAAAAGATCAAAAATAAAATACCAAATGAAGCAAAAGTTTTGGTGGGTGATTTTAATTTCTCTATGGGAAAAAGGACATTTTAAGTGGTGCTTTCTTCTTTCTAAGTTGCCATCATCATTTACAAGACACAAACTAAAAAGAAGGGAAAATGATTTCATATTAGCTGTTATGCAATTTCAATTAATGTTTCCATTAACTTTATATTTTGGCTGGAGAGAAATTATTGTAATTTCCTCATGAAATACTAATTTCATTTTTATCACTTCATCCCTACATATATTGAAAAATAAATGTTTTTAAACATTTACACAAACAATCCAAAACATCCTACCTACTAAAATTGCACCTCACTTTCATCCTATACTCATAAAACAAATTTCCATTAAGATTTAGAGGAAATAAAACAAAATCATACCTAAATGGTATCACAATGTTATCATCCTAAAGATTTCATTTTTATTCTTATTGTTCACAAATTTTATAGAGTTTTAAATATCAATAAATATTTATCCCTTGTATTTCTACAAAGTCAATTAGTAGTTAGTGATTCTCTACGTAAGTGATTAGTGCTTTCTTTAGTCTTAGAGATCTTTGGTAGTTTGGTGTTTTAATTAAATTGGAAAAATTCCAAAAAGGAGAGAAGAGAATAGTACATATTGAGTTCTCAAAAATCGATCCTAAATAGAGGTTTAAATTCCATCGAATAGTCTATTACCACTTTTGTTATCAATTTCTTTATTTCTATTTCCTTTTATCTCATATTTCAAAATTCGAATCCGTAATGCACAATCAAACATCTTAGTTAACTCCTACCATTTTAAAATTATAATCAATCAATTGACTCATCCTGACCATGAAAAGACTCATGTGAAAATTAAAAAAAAGTAACAAAAAGTCGAATACAAATAATTTTCTTAAGTTTATGGTTCTGTTTGGTAACTATTTCATATCTAAGATGGAGGCAAAAACATTAATATTAATAATCCTTAAAACCTAATTCTTCCTAAGGCTATCCATTATTTCTAAATCAATCTTTACAATGAAATGTGTGACCCTATTGATCACCTACTTAATGTCAACACTTTTTCTCTCATTATGAAAAAAGAAAAAAGAAAAAAGAAATGCAATGAGGTTGTAAGTGCCATTTTTTTTTAAAAAAATTCTTTACTAATTTAATATTTTCTTTTAAGAAGGTAAAAAATATATCTTTGATCTATAGGTCAAAAATTAGAATCTCTCATTCATGTTTTAAACTAAAAAATACAAACAAATAGAGAGATATTGGAGCACTTACCTACCTTTTATGTGAAAACTCAAAACCAATAAGATCAAACCATAAAATTCCACCAATTACTATCACCACTCTACACACAAAATTCATTCCTCAATACTCATTGGACATATTACCAATATGTGTTGTCATATTGAAATGAAGTCCAGATCATTTTTATTTGTTTTAAGCTCTTTCGGTTAATGAAAACATTATACAACTTTTATTTGACTTTTTTTTTCCTTATGTATCCTTTTTTTTTTCTCAAAGGTTTTTCTATTTTTAAAATTCTTTTTCCCACCTAGTTAAAGCTGTTGGAGGAGAAATTTTGAATCAATCACGAATCATCACATCATTTACTAAGATAATGACAAAATTCCTAGATAATCAAATTTGGGACCAATTAAGAGTTGACATGTGTCCCAAATTAAAGTTGGAGATAAATTCTGATGACGTCACATGTTTTTATCATAAGCGTTCAATTGAGTAAAATTAATTTCGCCCAATTTGACTTTATAATTTGGGCTTTGATCCAGTTACGCCAAAAAATGGGCTTAATTTGGGCCTAAATGCTAAAGTAGGCCCAAATCCAATTAATTGGGCTCAAAGGCCAAGCCCATAGGCCATCCAGGCCCAAGCCCATGAAGCCTATCAAAGAGCCCTATAAATAGAGGAACTCTTCTCATTTCAAGGGGTCAACAATTCTACATTCAGAGAGCCCAGAGAGAATTTCCCAACAAGCAGAAGACTCCTGAGACTCTTGAAGGCTCTTGAAGACACAAAGACTCTTCCAAGATTTCTACTTCAAGAATGTTCAGTGCTTTTCTTCTTGAAGTCAGACACATTCATTTAATCGAGAGAGAATCAGAGGATCAAATACTAGAGATCGAACCACATCGCATCAAATCAACACCAACTCAAGTTCGACTTTACGAAACAAGTTTCTCTGGAAGCCTCATGTGATTATTGGCACGCCCAGTGGGACGTCTCTACCTCTCATCTCTCTCTCAACATCCAAGAAACTCAATGACATATAGAAAAGTCGCATCTAGAGCATCCTTTACAAGCAACCCCTACACGGGACCTGTCACCCGCAATTGTACAAAGGAAGTTATCCAGGAGAAATAAGGTTTCGTCGTCGCGCATGACATCCTGAGGCGGATGACAGAGCCCTCTAAAGGTGGGATTGTCATCAAGGAGAATCCCTTGTTTGACAACTCTGCTTCTACCCCCAACAAGTCAAAAAGAGAATCACACCCAGAGGTGATTTCTGTCATGACGGCGGATGTAATAGCTAAGACGGCCATGGCAAAAATGGAAAGGAAGATAAATTTTCTGATGAAAGCCGTCAAGAAGCGAGATCATGAGATTGCCACCTTGAGAGAATAGATGCAATTTCGAGAGGCTACTGAATCAAACTAGGCACCCGCTATCAAAGCAGCTGACAAAGGGAAGACCATGTTGTAAGAAAATCAACTGCAACAATCAGTTTCGGTGGCCTCTCTGTCGATCCAACAGTTGCTAAATATGATCATGACCTCGATAAGGGCTCGATTGAGCCGAGTTTAGTTTAATTGTGAAAATCAATTACAACCACCTTGTAAGGCTAAATACTCCTGGGTGACCGATAGTGAATTGGGATTATTTAGCTACTATGTTTACAGAAGCAATAACCGTAAATGGGCCAGAATAGTTGGGAAATATTCAAGTACCTAAAAGAGCGGTAATTGTGACCTCTCGGGAGAATCGATAACTGCATCAAAGATGCACTTGCTAGTACTAGTATATCTGAGAGCGAAATGATTTCCCATTATCTCAATTGAAGTAATGAGCCCAACGTATTCATAATATTACTCGATTGATTAAAATTTGTAGGCTCGGCTCAGACCTCTTTCATGTATTCCAAGCCGTACTCCTAGAGGATTGACAACTTGAGAATGCCGGCTGGGTATCAACCTTTGAAGTTCCACAATTTTACAGAAAGGGCAACCTCAAACAACATATTGTCCACTTCGAGAAACGTGCGAGAATGCAGGAACCAAGGGGAACTTTTGGTCAAGTAGTTTGTTAGAACCCTCCAAGAAAACACTTTTGCCTGGTACACGGACCTAGAGCCTGAGGTGATCAACGGTTGGGAGCAACTTGAAAGGGAATTCTTGAATCGCTTCTATAGCACTAGACACACCGTTACCATGATGGAGCTGACAAATGCCAAGCAACGGAAAAGGGAGTCAGTCATTGACTACATCAATCGATGGAGGACTCTGAGTCTGGACTGCAAAGTCTGACTTTTCGAATTATCTGCTGTAGAAATGTGCACTCAAGGTATGCACTGGGGAATCCTCTATATTCTGTAGAGAATAAAGCCCTATACCTTTGAAGAATTCATGACTCGCACCTATGACATGAAGTTGAGCATTGCCAATAGGGGGATGAAGAATTTCCCAATCCTTGAGATGAAGAAAGAAAAGAAGGAGATAAAAGGCACTGAGAAGATTGTGAAGAGCGTCGCGAAGGAATCAATGGTCGTCCATACGACCTCACTGAAGTATTCCTCAGAAGGAAAAGCAAAGAAGACAGAAAAGAAGGAAAAGGGAGGTGAAAGACGCCGCCTAACCTTGAAGGAGAGGCAAGACAAAGTCTACTCGTTCCCTGACTATGATGTGGCAGATATGCTTGAGCAACTGTTGAAAAAGTAGCTCATCTAGTTACCAGAGTGTAAACAGTCAGAGTAGGCAGAGAAGGAAGATGACTCCAACTACTCTAGGTACCATAGGGTCGTTAACCACCTGGTTGAAAAATGTTTTATGCTAAAGGAGTGATCTTAGGTTGGCTTAGGAAAGAAAGATTGAACTAGACTTAGACGAGGTTGCTCAAACAAATCATGCCTCGTTGGTAGTAACTCCAAGCGCACCGACACCAGTGGTATGTTATGAGGAAATGGAAAGTTTGGTTTGATTTAGGACCTTCAAACCTGTGGTTGTATGGTTCTAGCTGGAGATCCAAGTCACAGATCTGCAAAACAAGGGATAATGCATTGATAGGAACGATGATGAAGGCTGGACCTTTGTGACACACTGAAACAAGAAAAAGTTGAACCCTACCCAAAAAGAGTCACACTCCTATCAAAGTTATAAAAGAGGGAGCAAGACCTAGAAGAGGAAGAGAAGAAAGAATGCTCAAAAGCCCAAGGTTGTTAAGGAGGGAGATGAGGATGTTCCTCGTCCCAGACGACAGGTGGTGTTGGCGGATTTCCTCCCAGAGAACTTCTGCGATTCAGGTTCAAGAGAAACACTAGAGGCTGCTACATGTCATGCTATCAACACCACAGAAGAAGAAGATACCCTCCCAAGCCCATTGAAATCGACAGAAGAATCAAAGGGCTTACCATCATTCAGTATAGATGACCTGCTCTCACTTCTGGAAGAAGCTAAGACGACCCTATTTTGAGGCGTTGTTGAAATCCAACGTGTTTGGTGCACCGACCTCTGCAGCACATGTGTATGCCTCATGTTGTACATCCACAACCTTCTCAGACGAAGATCTGCTGCTGGGATCCAAGTTGTACAATAGGCCTTTGTATGTCTCTAGATACATTAGGGAACAAAGAGTCGGTCGGATTCTCATCGATAATGGATCCGTCGTCAATATAATGCCTAAGGCAACTATGAAACAGTTAGGCATCCTCATGGAAGAGTTATCAAACAACAAGTTTATGATTCAGGGTTTCAATCAAGAAGAGCAAAAAGATGATAGGCATGATATGCTTAGGACTCTTCATTGTCGACCTGAAGGCTGATGCGTTATTTCATGTTATAGATTCAAAGACCACCTATAGGATGCTACTAAGGCACCCTTGAATTCATGGAAATGGTATGATTACGTCAACGCTGCATCATTGCTTCAAGTTTTACCAGGATGGGATTAAGAAGTTTGAAGCAAACTCCAATTTGTTTTCAGAGGCTGAATCTCACTTCGCAGATGCGAAGTTTTACTTGAAGAGTGAGAATTCCGGTGAAGCAATGCTCGCAGAGACCTTGCTAGTAAAGAAAGTAGGTAGATCCTGATCAAGGTCACCAGTTGATACAAGGAAAGAAATGGGTAGCAAGGCACAAGCCTCCAACCTAAAAGGGAGTGGAACATCCACCAGCATCAGAGAGACACTTGTAGTGAGGGATGATAAGGCCTCAAGACCTTTGATTCTATGCTATGTCCCTTTGTCGAGATGGAAGAAAGGTGACTCACCTTTAACGAAATGCTCAAAAGGTTTGCAGGTCGGCGATATAAAAATTCACAAGTCGGAGGTAGAATTGATGAAGTTAAATGCCAAGAAGAAAACTAAAGACGGATTCGATCCTAAGGCTTACAAACCATTGGTGAAGGTGGGTTATGACTTCACAACTCACACTGAGTTTAAGAGCTTAAAGATTTATGAGCAACCCAAACTCTCGTCAACCTAAAAGAAGCTTTTGCAAGAGAGACATACTATACCTACGTTGAGGACGAGACTCGGATATAAATCATCAGAGCCTATTTTCATAACTGAAAAAGCAAAGGAAAAGGTGCTAACAACAATCATATCACCGCAGAAGAAGTCGATGATGCAGGGGAAGGGAGGGCAAAGATAAAAGAACCTCAGTCTTCGATCGAATTAGGCCGTTTGTTGCATGCACTTTGGTCTTCGAGAGATTGAGCATGACGGAAGTAGAAAGGGAAGTCCACATACGTTTCCCGGAGCTACTCGATGCTCAACCCTTCGAAGGTTGACTCTGCCTAACGAAAGAGAGGAGGAGATCATTTGTCAACCACCGGTAGTGGCACGACCTTCAACATTTGAGAGATTAGGCACAGTTTTGAAGAAAAGTGAAGGAAAACCCCGCACTTTCGTTTTTTATTACCTGAAGCGCGAGAGGGTTGAAGATCCCCTCGGCGGACATGTCTCTAGTGAGATAAAGGGGAAAGGAAAAGCTTGCAGTGACGTCCCCAATATGACTATAAGGAAGAGGGGGCCGATATCCCAGACGTCAATTTGGCGATGCCTCAACCTTAAAAATGCTGAAAGGCCGTCAGACAAGAAACCATCAGATGAGGCAAGAAGCGACAGAGAAATTTGTAGTACCATCCCCTCATGAATGAAGAGAAAGACCTTCGTTGCTTTAAACACAAGCGAAGGCTCGCTCAGAATAAAGAGGCGTGACATTGTCTTCACCAACCATCAGAATGGAGACTTAGAGCAGGAGGAAGGTGAAACTTCATGCCACCACATTACCATCACCGAAGACTCCGAAAATGATGCAACCGAAGAGGTGGAAAATGCTCCATTAGGTCTGGAGGATGGTGTTCGGTCTACGGTGGACAAGCTCAAAGAGGTGAATCTGGGCACAATGAAGGAATCGCGTCCGACTTTCATTAGTGCATCTCTCTCTAAAGAGGAAAAGGGTGAATATATGAGTCTACTTACCGAATATAGGGATGTTTTTGCCTGGTCATACAAAGAAATGTTGGGGTTGGATCCAAAGGTAGCAGTCCACCATCTCGCGATCAATCGAGGATGTCGACCCGTCAAGCAGGCTCGATGACATTTTCGGCCGGAACTTATTCCCCAGATCGAAGCTGAAGTCAATAAGTCGATTAAAGCAAGATTTATTCGAAAAGTCAAATACCCAACATGGATAGCCAACATTGTCCCAATTAGAAAAAAGAACGACAGTTTCATATCTACGTGGACTTTCGTGACCTAAACAGCGTGTGCCCAAAAGACGATTTTCCATTGCCCATCACGAAGATCATGGTTGATGCGAAAACGAGACATGAAGCCCTATCCTTTATGGACAGATCGTCTGGGTATAACCAGATACAAATGGCTCTTGAGGATGAGGAAATGACGGCATTTTGAACCCCAAAAGAGATCTATTGCTACAAGGTAATGCCTTTCGAATTGAAGAATGCTGGCGCTATTTAACAACATGCCATGCAGAAGGTGTTTGACGATATGTTGCATAAACATGTAGAATGCTATGTGGATGACCTTGTGATTAAGACCAAGTGGCGACAAGACCATTTGAAGGATCTAAGAACTATGTTTGATCACCTGCGAAGGTACTAGTTGAAGATGAACCTTCTCAAGTGTGCGTTTGGCGTAACCTCAGGGAAGTTTTTGGGCTTCGTTGTGAGACATCGGGGGATAGAGATAGATCAATCCAAGATCGATGCCATCTAGAATATGCCAAGGCCAAGGAATTTACATGAGTTGAGAAGTCTACAAGGGCTTCTGGCCTACATCTGGAGGTTTATTTCTAACCTTGCAGAGCGATGCCAACCTTTCAGAGACTGATGAGAAAGGGAGAAAATTTCGTATGGGATGATGTCTGTCAAAATGCTTTTGATAGCATAAAAATGTACTTGCTTAGTCCTCCTATCTTAGGAGCCCTAGTAGCAGGCAAGTCGTTAATATTGTACATCACAGCGCAAGAAAGATCGTTGGGGGCGTTATTGGCCAAGAAGAAGAGAAGGAAAAAGAACGTGCTCTCTACTACCTAAGCATGACCTTAAACTAGCTGAAGTCAATTATTCCCCTATTGAGAAAATGTGCCTCGCACTCTTCTTCGCCATCGATAAGTTGAGACACTATATGCAGACCTTCACAGTCCATCTAATTGCAAAAATCAATCCCATCAAATACGTTATATCTAGGCCAATCATTTCGAGGCATTTAGCCATTTGGGCAATCATGCTTCAGCAACACGACATCGTTTATATGCTGCAGAAGGCGATTAAAGGGCAAACGTTGGCCAACTTCTTGGCAAATCACCGAGTTGCATCAGATTGGAAGTTAAGTGAAAACTTGTCTGTCAATGAAGTTCTCTTCATAGAAATCACGGGGCCTTGGGTCATGTTCTTCGATGGTGTGACCCAGAGAAGTGGAGCGGGGGTAGGCATCATCCTCATTTTGCCAGAAAAGCACATGTTACCTTATAGCTTCGTGTTTGCTGAATCATGCTCGAACAATGTTGCTGAATACCAAGCTTTGATAATCGGCATCAAAATGGCTTTAGAGATTGGGGTATCTTACATAGAGATTTTTAGTGACTCGTAGTTGATAATCAATCAACTCTTATGCTAGTACGATGTGAAGCATGATGACTTGAAGCCTTACTTCATTTATGCTTGATAGTTGATGGAAAAATTCAAAAGCGTGATCTTAGAGCACGTCCTAAGGATGGAAAATTAGAAGGTGGACACTTTAGTAAACTTAGTTATTACCTTGATGGTTCTAGACGATGTATCTCTTAGTATATCAATTTTTCGAAGGTGGGTTGTACCTCTGGTTGAGATCGCGTGTGAGGAAATGAATGTGATATTAGTCTACTTAACCGACGAGGAAGACTGGCGGTAACCCATTGTAGATTACCTTAATCACGAAAGGCTTCCGGACGACCCTCGTCATAAAATCGAGATTCGAAGAAGGGCTGCACATTTCATTTATTACAAAGGGGTTTTATACCGCCGATCCCTTGAAGGACTCTTTCTTCGATGCCTTGGAAAAGATAAATCAACGAAGGCTTTGGAAGAAGCGCATTCAGGCGTATGCGACGCGCATCAATCTGGACCAAACCAGTTCCAATTGAAAAAGATGGGTTACTACTGGCTGGGGATGATCCAGGATTCGATGGAATACACAAAGAAGTGTGAAGCTTTTCAATATCATGCAAATTTCATTCATAAATCGACCGAGCCTCTGCATCTGACTATAGCCTCGTGGCCTTTCGAAGCGTGGGGGCTTAATCTTGTTGGCTCTATAACACTTAAGTCATCGGCAGGGTATTCTTATATCCTTGCAGCAACTGACTACTTTTCAAGATGGGCCAAGGCTAGCGCTTTACAAGAAGCTAAGAAAGAAAATGTGGTGGACTTTATCCGCACTCACATCATCTATCGGTACGGTATACCCCTGAAGGAAATCGAACATGAGGATTTCCATAAGCAGCGGAATGATCTTTCTAAATTTCAATCGTATATGAACATTACAATTAAAATCATAAACAGAAACATCCGGTTATGCATAAAATAGAAATTACAACATGCTATACAACAGATTAAGGACAAGAATCAACACACTTTTGTAGACTCATCTTCACGTTCCTTGATCATGAATGCTCGATCACAACAACATAGCAACACACGAACGTTCAACACCATCGCTACACTGCACGATCACCGCGCACTCGAACTCAACGATCGCTAAGGTCACGAGCACCCCAAACTCCACGAATGGCCTCCACAGAACCTCGACAGTGTCGAGTTGAGTATGACACCACCAAGAATGTTAACTTGGTATTCTCGGTGTGAGAATCCAGAGGGTGGGATCTGTGTGGACTTAGTTTGAGGCAGGAAACCAAAGGAACCACAATCGTGTAAACGATTGAGCAAGTGGGAGATGGAATAACCTATCATATAGGTCGATGCCCAATCGTTTAGGAAAAGCTATGTGATTGTCGAGCAAAAGCTATGTGATCGTTTAACTCATCGTTTAGCTGAGTGTCTATCGTGTAAGAACACTCCATGATCGTTTAACTAACTCCAAGCTATCACTTAGTAAATCTAATTTACTTGACAACTTCTCCGTGAGTAATTTTCCGAGATTGGAACTCTCTTTTCTTTTCTTTTCTTTTCTTTTTTTTCTTACCTTACTAAAATTAGGAAAACATTTTTCCTTTTATCTCACGGTTACCATAAAACCACCAATAACCTCCCACTCAATTTGTTATTAGAGAAAAAGAGATAATTATCCAATAATTAATATTATTATAAATATAAATGATAACTAACTTACCGCAATATATATATAACCTATAGTTTTAATATTTCATCTAATGAAACATATAAACCATAGCTCTTTTTCTATTCCATGGCTCTTAATATAAATCTCATTTACATTAATCCTCCATTTGATGTATCCATACACCATACCGACCATATCATATATAATCGAATTACCTCTTGTCAATTTGAACATTTCAAATCAACACCAAAAACTGATCCTCATCTTGAATCCATGAGCTACTAAGGAGACCTTATGGACCTGTAGCTCAAAGCTCCAACGATACATGAATAATTGACTAAACTCTTTAGTCACAGATCCACCATCCATTAACTACCAGACACTCCACTAAAGACCGACAACTGAACTCTCCTTACCACAGTTATATTATGTGTCCATCTTAACCAATCAACAGTACGACAACCCTTCATAGATCGCTCGTAAGTATAGTTCAGCCAATAACTGTTATGCCCCTATAGTTACATCTAACTTCTTAAGTACCACTGAATCCTTTAATGAATATAAGTCATAGTCCTACTATGACTGAGTCCTCTCTTCCAAAGAGAAGTTGTGGCCACTATGTTCAAGCCTCAGAATCAGCCCTTAAGGGAGCAATCTATCTACTTATCCCTATTTCAAGGAAGAAGTGAATTCCATCTTGTGTAAGTGAGTTCCCAACTCCCAAATCAGACAAGTCCCCAAAAAGGTAGGCATGTTGAGTTGGAAATCTAGCCACTCTCACCCATACTAATCAAAGGACTGCTCTCAAAGGAAGGAGTTTCCAAAACACTCAGGATTGAGGTCGTTTCACCTATGGTCGCTTAGGTGAGATGTAAGTCTTCCGTACCAATGACGTTATATACAGAGTCTAGTCATCTCGTGGTCCAGTCTTATATAAACTCTTTGTATAGGACACACTTGTTCGCATGTCTCCACATGAATAGTTAGGATCTACCATCTATAGTAGTTTACAACACTTCCAAACCTCTACAAAGTGGGTTGCATCCGTAGTGCACCAGAATTAGGTATCCCACCTTAATCCTTATACTACATATCTATTTAGATTATCACTTAAGGCATGATCCATTTATATATCTCATATACATGCTTAAGTTTACATAAGATAACCATGGAGCTTTGTTTATTGGATAGGAGTAAATTCCAGAATGAAATAACAATTATTTTATTCATAAAATAATGTGTATAATTACAAACAACGAGACTTCGGGAGAATTAGGATACTAATCCCAGCACTCCCATCGAATCGTGATAGATAATGAGAGGTAGTTCTCCAATAGCTTGATGGATAGGTTATGTGAGAAGTTCAATTCAAATAGTACAAGTCGTCCATGTATAACGCCACCGCAAATGGGTTGGTAGAGGCATTCAACAAGACGTTGTGCAACCTGCTAAAGAAAATTGTCTCTAAGTCGAAAAGAAATTGCCAAGAAAAGATCGATGAAGCGTTGTGGGCTTATCGCGTTCATCGTACCCCTATAAAAGTCACTCTGTACTCTCTCATTTATGGGGTAGAGGCTGTCCTTCCCTTGGAAAGAGAAATTTCATCAGAAGAACGACGGTACAAGAAGGATTGACTACAGAAGACAATACCCAGCCACATCTCCAAGAATTGGAAGCACTGGACGAAAAATGACTAGAAGCTCAACAAGCATTGAAGTGTTACCAAGTGCGAATGTCTAAAGCTTTTGATAAGCATGTAAAGCCTCGATATTTTCAAGTTGGAGATCTAGTGCTCATTGTAAGAAGACCTATTATCACGACAAGACATACGAAAAATAAGTTCACACCTAATTGGGATGGGCCCCCTGTAGTCAAAGAAGTCTACACAAACGGATTATATACAAGATTGTTGATCAAGACGGACTAAGAATCAGCCCAGAGTATCATTTCCTATTTGATCCCTTTGAATTCCATATTCCAAGTTACGATTGAATTTATTCATTAAAAAGAATCAATTCAATACATTTCTTATGTGCCCATAGGTGTTATATTGGATTTGAATCAGATTTCTGATCAATCTATATTGATTGACTGCCTCCATTATGTTGTTGCTAGCAAATACCACTATTTTATGTTTTGGATCTTTCTGTTATTGCTGCTGGGTTGGCCGTCGGGCTTGCTTCTATTGGACCTGGGGTTGGTCAAGGTACTGCTGCGAGCTAAGCTGTAGAAGGGATCGCGAGACAACCCAAGGCGACGGGAAAAATCCGAGGTACTTTATTGCTTAGTCTGGCTTTTATGGAAGCTTTAACTGTTTATGGACTAGTTGTAGCATTAGCACTTTTATTTGCGAATCCTTTTGTTTAATCCTAAAAAAAATACGTATTTTTTCGTATTTTATTTACTTAGACTTGCTGCTCTTGCTTTTTCGAATAATATGAAGCTTCCACTCCTACAATTACTTATTCGTTGGGACAATAACCTATGGGAAGGATTATCACCATAATTATTGTGAAGAAACACCTACAAGAATTAGCCTTGGACAGTTTTTTTTTTTAAAATGTATGTATAGCCAAAAATAGATCACACCTAAAATCGGGTCAAATTATAATTGTTCAAGTTGATTCTGTAGTAAGATCATAAGGAATTCGAACAACTGCTTCAAATACAATATTAGGAAGTACCGCTTGTGGAACCTCGATATCCACGGGCTTATTAGCTACAAACTGTAGTAGGAAATGCTATTCAGAAAGTAGTGGATTAAGGTATGCAACGAGCCAAAATTATGATAAAGAGCACTGGTCTCGGAAGGGATGCAACATTAAGAGCTATTAATAGAAGTGGTATACTATTAAGTTTCATACGGGATGTAACCCCTATGCCACATAATGGCTGTAGGCCCCCGAGATAATGGTCTACTTCCTCACATTCACCATGCAATGCATGCCATTATTGATAGACAGAAGAATCATGGTATGCAATTCCGTGTACTAGCTAAAGCGTTACGTATGTCTGGTGGAGACCATATTCACACTGGTACCATAGTAGGTAAACTTGAAGGGGAAAGAGAAATCACTTTAGGCTTTGTTGATTTACTACGTGATGATTTTATTGATTTCAATGGAAAGTTTCTTAAGAAATTTTACGCTTAACAAATGTAAAAAAAATCTCCATGTGAACTACGTTACGACTTGATCCCGTTCATTATAAAAGGTACGTAGGCAACTTAAAGAAATTTAGGTTCAGTCGCATAAAAAAAAACCCCTTTGAACTACATTATGACTTGATCCCCATCATTATAAAGGGTAAGTAGGCAGCTTAAGAAAATTTAAGTTCAGTCAAGTGATTGAAAAGTATATATATATATGTATACATGAGCCCAATCGCATAAAAATAAAGGAAAAAGAAGTTGAAATTTAAAGAAGGCTTCAAAGTGTAGGAGAACATCATAAAGGAAATGAGGAAAAAAGTAGCTTCCATATAAGAGATTTTGGCACTACAATAAATAAGTCTGGAAACTAAAAGAGAATTACAAAAAAATTCTTAGCCCACTAACTACTAGTGCATGCCTAAGTAAGTAAGACGAACGACATCAAGTTAAGGTACCCAGTTGTAGTTCCCTACATCTTGCTGCATGACTTTTAACATCTGAGTAGCACATCTAAAGCCTTGACGTCTTTATCAGAAAGGGTTGGGGTGGTCTTGATCTCATTTATTGTCCCTCTCATTTTGGAGGCGTCGAGCTTATGCCGAGTCAAAAGGTCTTCAATCTCAGAAATCAGCTTGGATATTTCGGGTCGTTCGACCTTGATGGCTTCCAACTTGGCTAGTAGTGCCTCGTTTTCTTGCAAGGCTCTAGAGTCGCATTTGAGTAGTGCTTTTCTCTTAGCAAAATCACTACTCTCATCATATAGTATCTTCTCCATATTAAACTTTGCCTCTTCCAGACGTTGTTCCTTACTTGTCTGAGTCAATTGAGAGGAAAAGGATAGCCGGAACTGATTATACTTTTCTATGTTTCAAAAATACTAATCTACGAGTTTTCTGAGAGGTGGGAGGTTGGCACCACAGATGTCAGAGATAGCTTGGAATATCTCATGAGTTTCTTTCTCTAAACAGAGGACTTTCTCAAAAGGGGTACGCATGATCTTCTTGTGCACAGTTTCCTACATGGCTAAGATTGCGTGATGTTGAACATTGGAAACTACATCGGCAACACAGAACTTGGATACCTCAGAAGCATCCAGGGATGCTGCTTTATTCACTCGTCTTGAGAGCTCACGATCATTTGGACTTGCCAAGACCCTAGACGCTTCTCCAGGTTGGAGGACCCTCTCTCTTAAAGGCACCATAGAGCAACTAATTTTTTTGGTTATGGGATCTGAAGCTTCGACATTCCCAACAACTGTAGTCTCCTTGGCCTGAGGAATGACACCAAGGATAGCATGCGCTTGTTAGGATTGTTGCATGGGATTCACTAGAAATACTTCAGAAGTACCAATTCTCTCAACGGGTGAGTCAACAACAAAAGGGCCCGCTAGAGATTCTTCACTTCAGGACGCCGCAAGTCTTTGAAGAGAGTGGTTCAAGGGTGACTACAAAAAGAAAAAAAGAAACTAAGCATAAACTGTACAATCAAAGAAATGAGATGAGAATACTTTATAAAAAAAATCAACATACCAATTGATTGAGAGCTTTAGAGATCACTGGATCATCCTGACCCCTTTCAAGAAAGTCGGTATCCGACACCTTGTATTTTTTGGAGGGTCTTTTCCAATGACGGTCGTCAGTGCTACTATGACTATCCTCTTCAATTGGGTTTGAAACATCTTTTTCCATGATTGCTACCGTCTCCTCGATCAGGTGGATCTGTTTACCTCCGTGGTTGGTCCCTTTACCTTTGGGTAGCTTGGGTGGTGCTGGGGGAGGGATGGCACTAGTCACTAAAAGATGACTATTTTCTTCAAAGTAGTTGCCATGGTTTTTCAGCCACCAATTCCTAAACCGTGGAGTAACATAGGTGTGCGGATCCAATGTATGAGCCGACAGGAATACTTGAGACGAGGTCTTGTATCTCATGCACACTCTCTAGTGATATAAAACATTATTCGACGTAAGGGCAGACGATATTCCCCTTATATCATTTGGAATGTCTTGATAAAAGCCAAACTATCGGTCGAAGCAAAAGGGACTATATGACTATATAGTCCGAACATTCCCACACTGGAAGGATAAATAACCTGATCGCATGCCGAAGAAATAACTAAACTTCAGAAATGATAGGTCTCTACCATTAGTCAGAGGCTCATGCCTACTTCTGTTCTAAATGCTCACATGCCACTGAATGTTGGCGCTGCTATGGATTAGCTCCCATGCCTCGTACTCGTTAAAGTAAATCGAGCCACGTTCATCAGAAAAGTTGGCCATCTTTGGACCTCGAACAGCTACAGGGACAGGGAAATGCGTATTGAAGTAATGGGCCAACTAGTCATGGACGCAGTGCATAGGGAAGTGAAAGTCCATACGTCCAATAGGGTTTAAAGCCTCTGTTACCAGCCCTAGACCGTGGTAGATATTGGCTAAGACTGGAACAACAAGACTATATACAGTTCTTTAGCCATCAAGCTAGCCATTTTGAAGACCCTAGGGCAAAGTTAACCTCTCTTTCTGAGGGAACACAAAGAGACATAGCCAACAAGATAGAAAGGCGGCCAAATATGTTTTGTCCTTCAACTCGTCTCTTATCTTTAGTTCTGTGAATAACATGTTTTTCCTGCTTGACCAATCTCGAAACGTGATCTGCGTATGGTCAGGATTTTGCGTAGACTAGGAATGAGAGGTTTTCTTTTGCTTCCGGGTAGTAGGCTTGTCATACCTCCGAACCCCTAGGAACTGAAAATAAATCCAGGAGCTAGTGGACACTGAGGAGTCATTCTTCGAGGGTGTAGTGCGATTTTCTCTCTGTGAGCACACTATTGAAAAATATGCTTGAAAAAGGTATTCCCATGTTTTTGGCAGGTACCTCTCTTTGTCACGGTAACCGGTTAACTCTTTGAGGGAAGGAACCACCTCCTTGTAAAAGCTTCCCTTGATTTGAAGGCATTTGAACGACCAGAGGTCCTATAAAGAAATTGATACTTTGTCCGTCACGGTATGAAGAGTGTTGGTTGAAGGGCACCAAGCTTCACAGAGGGCTCGAACTATGTCACCGTTACGATCATATGTATATAGGGAGAACATCACTGCACCAAATAAACTGATGTTGCGAAGGCGACCAACTATAAATTCGAGCCACTCCCAATAACAATCAACAAAGCTGAATTTTCCAGGAACTTTCATTATGGCATTCCAGCGGACTTGACCCTCAATTATACGACGTCTGAGAGTTAGCACTCGGCCAGGGTTAGGGGCCTCAACATGAATAGAAGATCGTAAAACCCATGTGCATTTTCCCTGAGTCAAAGGAACTTCCATCAATAATTTGGGAAGGATCACGTTGTTATTTAAACTTGGCCAGCGATCAGCGAAAAGACCAATTAATGACTTTGCCACAAGAAGGCTAAGTCCATCCTTTATGGGTTGACCCATGTCTTTAAGAATCACGGGGTATCTCTCGTCAGATGAAATTTTCTTGATGAAGTAAACCATCATTCTGGAAAAAAAATATCGTAAGGGAATGAGTCTCGACTACATGGCTCAAAGATGATTGAAAAAAAGAAAAGAACGACAAAAAAAAGGGGTCTGGCAAGAATGGTATACTGGGGTAGACCTTTATGGGGTTATCCCTAGGTTGATTGAATAGGAGTGTTGTAAGCTTTTCTGGGGGCCCTCATGTTGATCGAGGTATACTAGGGTAGACCTTTCCGAGTTCATCTTTAAAGTGATCGGATGGGGAGTTATACGCCTGTCTGCCCCCTCTCCCATGTTGATCAAAGTATACTAGGGTAGACCTTTCTAGGGTGATCCCTAGGTTGACTGGATGGGGGAGTTCTAAGCCTTTCTAGGGCCACCTATGTTGATCAGAGTATAATGGGGTAGACCTTTTCGGGGTTATCCCTAGGATAGGGGAATTGTAAGCCTTTCCAGGCCCCCCTATGTTGATGAAAATGAACAAGGTTAGACCTTTTCGGAGTCATCCCTAGGTTGATCGAATTAGGGATTTGTAAGCCTTTCCCCTCCCTCTCCCCTCCCTCCATGACAATCAGGAAACACGAGTACGAGTGGTGATACAATAGGTAAACCTTTCAAGGGCCGTCCCTAGGTTGATCGAATGGGGGAGTTGTAAGCCTTTCAAGCCCTTCCCTCCCCCCCCCCCCCCCCCCCACGACGATTAGGAAGCACGAGCACGAGCGTCAATACAATAGGTAGACCTTTCCGGGGTCATCTCTAGGTTGATCGTATGGGGGAGTTGTAAGCCTTTCCAGACCCACTCCTCCCCCTTAACGATCAGGAAGCATAAGCACGAGTGGCGATATAATTGGTAGACCTTTCTGGGGTGGTCCCCAAGTTGATTAAATGAAGGAGTTGTAAGCCTTTCAACCCCCCTCCCCCCTCCCCCCTCCCCATGACGACTAGAAAGCACAAGCACGAGTGGCTATATGATAGGTAGACCTTTCCAGGTTATCCCTATGTATACCAAGGAATCAGTCACGTGGTCGGGCATTTCTACAAACAAAAAAAGAAGGGAAAAAATATTGATTACAAAAGAAAGTTTGTGAAGAAAAAGAACTCACCCTTTAAAGTTACTAGCGGGTCGGTGAGATAAAAAAAAATTGATGCTCCCTCAAATACGAGTTGTGAATCACTTTGATTCCTGTAAAAAAAAATGATAAGGGGGCAGGTTAGTGAAAAAAAGGAAAAAAGGGAAGAAAATAAAAAGGGAAGGAATTTTGTTTTGCTGAAAAGAAAAAGGAAAAAAAAAGGAAAAAAAGGAAGAAAACAGAAAAAAAAATATATTTTTTTTTTTTACTGAAAAGAAAAAGAAAAAAGGAAAAAAAAAAGGAAGAATGGGGAGTCAGAGGAGGAAACCCCTGGGGTCGCCTCCCCTTAACGCGGTAGTGACATTCAGCGTAAGACGAACGGCGGACAAGGAGCTCGATGGCGCGACGACACGAACGATGATAGACGGCGACACGAGGGGCGGTACAAGCGATCGATCGGACGGCGTCAGGAGATTGGCAACGCACATGGAGAAGATGAGGCCCGCGGCTCATCTCGTCTAAACAAGGGCAAGTTGGCGGCTCGTACTTCTGAAGGATGGCTCAATGCAACTCGATGGCTCAGGAATAAAAAAGGGGGGGGGGGGGGAAGTATTTTTTTTTACCTTGTAGATTGATGGGATGGGATTGCAAAGGGCCTTGAGTCCTATTTATAGGGACCTCACTAAATCTAGAATCAAATCAGGAAATTCAAGATTTGGTTAAATCTAGATTTTTTTAAAATTTTTTTATTTCAAGTTGCAAATTATATTTTTTGTTATTTTTCTTCCTCTCCTTTTCTCAAACTTTTGTCCATGTACCATACCTTTTTATTAATTACGTTTTATCTCCAAGTCAAATTAAATTAGGGATGAAAATTGAATTTTCATTTTAAATTCAAAATTTAAGTTGTCTCCAAATCAAATTGAATTAGGATGAAACTTGAATTTTCGTTTTAAATTCAAAATTTTTAAGTTTGGTCTCCAAATCAAATTTAAAATAGGGATGAAACCTGAATTTCCTTTTTAAAATTCTAATTTTTGCATTTTATCTCTCCAAATCAAATTAAGTCTTAGATAAAAGTTGAGATTTTTCTTAAATTAAAAGTTTGGTCGTCTTCTATTACAAATTTTAGTTAAACTTGTGCGGTTTAATTAAACTGGGAGCATCAAAGGCAAGACCAAATTACTTGTATCTTGATGCCGACTTTATCTTTTTTCGAGATTTATAGGATCTAAAGGCAACACTAGAGGGGGTGAATATGGTTGACTATCAATTTTAAAAAAAATAATTTTATCTTCAAACAATGCTCAATAAAGTTAACCCACTAATTTGATTAAAGAAAATTTATGCAAGATAAAATTTAAATCATGCAAGCTATGATAAATTCAAATTTAAAGACAATTTAATTAAGGATAAATTTAAATCACACACTAAAAATTAAATCATGCAATTAGGAAAGATTAAAAAATAACTAAGACAAGAAGCAAAAAATTTGAAAACAATAAATAAAAGAGAGAGGAAGAGAAAACACTGGGAATTATAGTGGTTCGGCAAATTGCCTACTCCACTCTCTAAGGCTCCTTCTTGGGTATTTCACTAAGTGATCCTTTTGCAGATGAGGACCAAACCGACACACGGCCCTCTTTTTCCTAGGCTAAAGAGAAACCCAAGATCCTTTTTACTGGTTCAGGATCAAACCAATTTCTTTTTCTCACAACCCAAGGTGTACCCACACCTTAATACAATTCTCAAAAAAATAAAAGAAAACCTCACAATATGGCTAAATACACAAGTTGAGCAATAAAAAAAACGCACAAAAATAACTCTAGGCCAATTTAGGAGCAAGGAGGACAAGAATTTGAGAGTAGAGAGAATTGAGAGCTTAAGACTTGATAGTTTTTGGTGTGTTAATGAAGAGTAAAATCAAGTCAAATTTATAGGCGAGGGGGATAAATTTTGGCCATTGGATATGATTGCAAATGAAGGGTGGAAATTGAATGAAAATAGAAAAGGAAAGGATTTGAAAAGAAATTTTGAAAGATTGGAATTATTGAGATTTGGAGAATAAAAAGGATTTGAAGGATGAAAATTTAGGAAGGAAATCAAATTTGAAAAGGCTGAAATTTGGTGAGAATTTGGAGAAAATTGGATTAGAAAATTAAAGGAAAATAAGAGAATAAAAATGAAAATAAAAAATAGCCGGATGATATGAGCACCATGCGCACAGGGGAGGAGATTGAGCATCACGCGCCGCATTCTGTGAAGAAACCGCAAGCACGTGCGGCGCACGCGCGTGTCCGCGCGTGAAGCTGGGTGACCGCCACTTGTCATTATCTCATTCGTCATGGTCGCCACGTCACTGCCACATCATATGGCACGTTAGCAAAAAGTGACCGGTTGGAGCATCACGTCATCCGCCACGTCAGCTACCACATCATCAATATTGACCATTTGTGTGTCACATCAACCGCCACGTCGGATGCCACGTGTCACCACCACGCTGGATTTCCTCTCCAATCTTCTTTTGCTTATAACTTTCTCATTTGAACTCCGATTTAAGTGATTCAAATTGCATTGGAATCGCCTTTCCGAGCTCTACAAGATAGTGACTCTAAAATACTGAAAATGTTAGTATAAAAAATTTGAGTTTGTTATCATCAAAATACTTGGTTTAATTGAAGCCTTAAAGCTAACATTATCCACCCACATCTGTGCACAAATCTAAAAAAGGGCATTTGTTGGAGGAGAAATTTCGGATCAATCACGGATCGCTACTAAATTAAGGACAAAATTCCAAAATCATCAAATTTGGGATCAATTAAGAGTTGACATGTATCCCAAATTGAAGTTAAAGACAAATCTGATGACGTCACGTGTTTTCGTCACAAGCGTTGGATTGAGTAAAATTAATTTTGCCCAATGACGTTATAATTTGGGCTTTGGTCCAGTTAAGTCCAAAAATGAGCTTAATTCGAGCCTAAATGCCAAAGTAGGCCAAAATCCAATTAACTGGGCCCAAAGACCATACCCAAATCCAATTAACTGGGCCTAAAGACCAGACCCAAGTCCAACTAAGCCCAAACTCATGGGCCAACTAGGCCCAAGCCCATAAAGCCTATCAGAAAGCCCTATAAATAGATGAACTCTCCTCATTTCAAGAGGTCAGCAATTCTACATTTAGAGAGCTCATAGAGAATTCACCAACAAACAGAAGACTCCTGAGACTCCTAAAAGCCCTTGAAGACATAAGACCTTTGAAGACACAAAAACTCTTCCAAGACTTCTACTTCAAGAATGTTTGATGCTTTTCTTCTTGAAGTCAGACACATTCATTCAACCGAGAGAGAATAAGAGGATCAAGTACTATAGATCAAACCACATCGCATCAAATCAACACCAACATCAACACTAACTCAAGTTCGACTCACGAAACAGTTTCTCCAGAAGCCTTGTGCGAACAAAAGCATTCATGGGGTGTTTTGAGGAAGAAAGACCTGGGTCGAGTTTATTTGACCTTTTAATCCAACATATATCTAGCCCATCAACTTTACAAGTCGGTGTTAAATAATTCAACTTTAACAATATTTACTATTGAAGTTTACCCATTCGTTCCCTCTCCCTCTAATGTTTCCAATGACTCCACCCCACCAGTCATCGCCGACCAACTCTTACGACAATCATTGTTGGTGGCATGCTCCAACGACCACCTCCGATCTAGTTGCCAACTTCAGTGATCACCTCTGTGAAGACCACCTCTGACAAAGTCCACCTTCAACAATCATCTTCAGCGACCACCTCTAATGTCCAAATTCGTGTGAGTATCACCTCCAATGACGAACTTCGACAATCACCTCCAGTGAGTAATTCCATCGATCATCTCCAATGTCTAACCCTAACGACCAACTCAGCTGATCATATACTCTAAAAAGAAAAGGAAAAACTTACTAGTGAAAATGTCTTTAAAGACAAAATTGAATATATTAGTTCATAGTGTTTAATAGTCATCTTATACAGTAATTTAACATTAATAGAAACATGTTGAACATATAACCAAACCAAACAAACTTGTTGAGAAAATGTAAACAAACACATCTATATTTTTATTTATTTGTTTATTTTTTTATAAAAAAAAGTGTTTAAATGGAAATGACTTTTTGAAAGCATTTCATTGGCAACCACTAATGGATACCACCACGACTTGTTTGGAACAATGAACATCTAGATCTCTTCTCATCGATATGAATTGTCTACTTTAAACATAAATTCTCATAGTTTTACTTTTGGTTTCACTTAAAAGGTTTTATATCATTAGCGATGATTGTCCTCTCTTATAATACATGATCATCCCTTTATCTAGCAAATGTGAGACTCTAATTGCATTCCCAACATCAACATTCATGAATAATAAATCATAATATACAATTTGACATAAAATGTCATAAAATATCTTAAAACCCTTCTTTTTATTTTATTATTATTATTATTAATTTTTTTTTTCATATTACATTCATATATTTCATTAATGAAAAAGTATATAGTAATTTTGTTGTACTTTTGTCACCTCAAATATAATAGATACATGTAAAAAATTGTAAAATATATTTGAAGGTTTTAAGTTCATATATCAATTAAGTGTTAAAAATTTAGAAAAATACATGTGCAATGGAAAGATTAAACCAAGATAACCACTAGAAAATTATACATTTTTAGATTAGAAAAAACCACACCATAAACATGGACTTTTTAACTGTAGACTAAACTCTACACTTTAAATACTTTCTAACTCCACAAACATATTAACCCTACAAACATATTACTCTAGACATCATAACTCAATGCAACGTCCTACACACCCGAAATTTAAGAAGGCTTGTTAATGACCATTCAAAGTTACACAACTGACAACCCACTTTTAATCAATGTCTATCTCATTATTTCATCAGATAACTGATCTTCGATGGTATATCCAACCATAGCTAATTTGTTCGACGATTGTGACATGATTGGAAAACAATATAGTTTAGAGACATCAACCATAATGGCAAAAAATTACAGCACAAATTCTATTCTTTTTTGTTTTCTTTATAAAGAAGGAAAAAGTATGAACAGCATGGCTGAATTACATATATTTGAAAAACAAACAAACATGAATAGCTAAGCTTTATAAACTTCAAACCCTCTACAATTACAACTTGCTTTGAACCTTCATCACACTTTAGCTAGAGAAAAACAAGGTATAAACCAATCATCCTGCTGTTTTGGAGTGTTTGATAAGCCAATCGATCACCACATCGATGTTTATCGAATCTTTGCAAGAGATCATGTAGCAGCACACCTCCCTGTCACGAATCGTTTCAAGTTCTCTGCAGCAAAAAACCAAAAAGATTATCATCAAAAGTATATTTCAATATGAATGGACAGAATACCATAACCATATCTTCGATATAATTTCAGGACTCACAACAAATCGACCAGTGATTGCTTGGAGAGTGCTTCTGATTTGTCAATTTTGTTGCCCAGCACCAGCAAAGGAATTCCACTTAAAGAAGGTTTTGTTAAGAGCTCATGGAGCTCACTTTTTGATATGGGAACACTGTCTCTATCAGCAGAATCAACTACATAACTGACCTTGCAACCATCATATATATCAGGACAAAAGGTTAAGAAATGACAAAGAGACCAAAAAAGAAAATGGTAATAATTAATTATTCAACTTCGATGGTTGTCTGTTTGGTCTTTAAACTTGAAAAATTTTCAATCATGTATCTGAATTTTGATTGTGATTCTATATCATTTTGTCGTTAACACTATTGACTCTAATGATGATGTGATATGCTTATGTGAGAGATGTTACTTGATCTAATACCAGAAGGCTGACAAATAACTTAGGAGGTAGATATCTAGACAAATAAAATCCCACGTACACTATATCTTCTTTTTGAAGCGAAATCCTTTTTATAGACCATGGCAACCTATTTTATCAAGTTTCAACTTCTTTTAGCCATTTGTTGGAATCAGATCAGTTTATAACAAATAGGTATGTCAAGTCACCAACCAATTAGTTAACAATGTTAACAATAGGGATGTCATATAATTAAAATTCAAATGGTTCTAGAATGTTATTATCCTTATCACTGCAAAGGTCCTACAAGAAAACTTCATCAACATATCAATCCAACTAGTGATGTTAGATACTGATAGCATACTAGAGAATTCTCTTAAGGGGGTGAATCCAGGCCTCTCAAAAGAGTTCGAAGAATCTTTTTAATTTCAATATTTTTAAATTAATGTGAAAAAGGTTCAAACAAAGATCCAGTAGCAGCCCCCTGTAGAGTGGTAGAGAACTTTCTTTATGACAAGCGAAAAAAATATGGATTTGTTGGGTTTTGTTTGCTCAAGTGTGCTCCTAACCGTCAAATGAAAGATGAACAA
The DNA here is from genome assembly GCF_027475165.1 of Benincasa hispida. Lineage (NCBI taxonomy): Eukaryota > Viridiplantae > Streptophyta > Magnoliopsida > Cucurbitales > Cucurbitaceae > Benincasa > Benincasa hispida. Next base: position 40,133,172 of record NC_143489.1, on the reverse strand, counting down.
TTCATCCTTCTAACGAGGGAGATACCGGACTTCAAGAGCAAGAGATCTATTAAATAAATACAGGAAATGGCAGGAAAAAAAAGTAACTTGGAATCGCTCAAAACTGGAGAATAAGATTTTCTTGAATGCATATGATTAGATGGTAATATTTTTGAAGTGCAGATAATGCTAATAGGATAAAAGGATGTTATATCTAAATGCAGTGATTTGTTTGCTTGGTGTTTAAATTTTGACGAGTACAGGTGTTTAAATAAAGATAAAGAATCAGCCATATAGTACGCTAAAATGGAACAAGGAGAGACTTGGGATATTTACACAATTGCAGTCACGCCACGACAATATCTCTCCCACATTGTACGGAATCTCCTCTGCCCTCCCAGGTCCCAAAGTTTAATTGTTACATTGCCCTTAGTAACTTTCCGCATGTTAAACCCGACCTGGTTATCAGAATATGAAGGGAATATCATAAGATACATTCAGTTGCATGAGTGAAAACAGTGAACTTGATAGAAAACCATACTCACAGTTGGAATCATATCCTCACTGTAGCCCCCTGTCTGTAAAATTTGAAAACCATCAGGGAACAAGAAGGCCATTCCCATACACAAAGAAACAGATGTGAAAATTTGCATTTTCTTACAGCAATAGAATTGACAAGAGATGTCTTCCCAGCATTCTGGAGGCCTACAAGTGAGAGTTCCATTTCCTGTTTGAAGAACAGGCTGAAAGACAGGCACACAAGACTGTTAAATTGAAAAAACTTAACAAAAATCTCAAGCAGTAGCAAGAAACAGCTTCCTTCAGATGTTACTAGGTTAGGCATATGAAAAACTGAAATTCCATGCATCGATGGTTTCTCCATTCCTCTGAAACTTTTGTTTACTAATGAACTAAAAGGTTAATTAAGGAATGTAGCAACAGGCGATTTGTGATTCTACAGAGCTACCAAACCAAAGATCAAACTGAAGACGACAACACGTCTATTCCTTCACGAACAAGTTAAAACGATAAAGCCATGGTAATGGAAGCTAGATTAACACAATGAATTTGCTAAAACTTGGGATTCCATTACAAAACTAAAAGGCAATAACAGTGGCTAGGGCACTGTGAGAAGTATGGAAAAGAAAAGAAAATATGCTCATAAAAAAAAAATTAGGGGGCGTTTGACCCACTAAGTGGAGTTAATAAGTTTGAAGTTAATATGTTGGAGTTAGTAAGTTTGTGTTTGGGGTGTAAAGTTGTAAGATGGAGTTCTTCGATCATTGTGAAAAGTAGATTAAGAGGGGAAGATGAAGTTACTCAATAAATGAGAAAAGTAGAGATATAGGGAAAGATGAAGTTCCTTGATAAATGTGAAAAATAGAAAATGATTGGAAGATAGAGTTACTCGATAAATGTGCAAACTTCAATAGTGTTTACTATTGAAGTTGAGTTGTTTACACCAACTTAGGAAGTTGGTGGGTCATACGGCCCCTTAAGGTATGAAAGCCACAAATATATAGAAGTTGGGATCCAAGGCAGAAAACAACCAAAATAATTGCAACGATTGCGTTCCATTGTTGTTGTTCTCCAACACTGCAAACAAAATAAGATCCTAGCTAGAGAACAGCTACCTAGAACAACAAACTCGATTGTGTCTTCAACGTTATAACTTTAGGGGGTATCTAAGAATGATTTCAAGCAGTGCGGAGAGAAACTCTCGATATCATGGTCAGCCACAAAACGATAGTATAGCCAGTAGTTTTTGCACCTAAATCCAACCCTACCCAACCTCTACAAAAATGTTAAAAGAGTCCATTACGTGATCTGTTATTATTTGGTCTGATGTGGTAGTAATACTAATAGTAATCCTTTATTTTGTGACTGCGAGTAGTTGGCCTGTGAACCTATATAATGATGTACAGGGACTATGTTTGGGTTATCATCAAAGGGATGTTAGAGACTTGATTGGAGAGTTCCTCCTCCGCTTGCCTTTTAGCCTTTTAGCGAGAAGGGTTGTTTGTTTGTTGGGATGTGTGCTTTGTTATGGGTTATTTGGAGAGAGAGAAATAACATAATTTTAGATATGTCGAGAGACCCTAGTGATGTTTGGTCCTTAGTGAGATTTCATGTTTCTCTTTGGGCTTCGATTTCAAAGATTTTTTGTAATTTCTCTATAGACACCATTTTACTTGGTTGGAACCTCTATCTTTAGTGGAATTTTTGTGGGTTTGACTTTTTGCATGCCCTTGTATTTTGTATTTTTCTTTTTTTTTTTTTCCCTCAATGAATATAGTTGTTTCTAAAAAAATGAAATTTTGAATGACTTGAGAGTCAATTCTACTTTCTTCTTTCTTTTGAGGTATTTTTCATAAAATAATGAAAAAAGCTAACATATTGGAACTACATAAAAAACTCAAACCTACAAGCAATCTGAACTTCAGAGTAAACCATCTCAGTGACATCACAAAAACATGGTGATAAGTATAAGATTCCTAAGAGACCCAGTTGGACAATTTTAACAAGCAAATCTATATATCTTGAACGGTTGCACCACTCAACTCAAAAGAATTGATCCGAACTTCAAATTAACATAATAATTCACAATAAAAGACCAAACGAACACACATAATATCGCATTTCTAATCAACCTTCACTATAAATTAATGTCAAACAAGAGGCCCATGTTCGAATTTAAAATTAAAACGCAGCTTTCCCTGCTCAGCCGACAATTCCTTCGTTCAACAAACTAATAACTATCAATCCCAAATAACTAAGTAAAATTACTCCTAATTTTTTCTCAGCCACCAAACAAACAGGATCAATAAATAATATAAAATCCCACAATTGAAGAACAAGAAAATTTGGGGAAAAGACAAAATCGTACCTCCTGAGCCAATTGAGGATGGAATCGAAGAAACCCATTTCCGGAAATGAATGGAACTATGAAGAAGCCTAGATTGCTGATCAACAAAAGGAGCTGAAGAAATGGAAATTGTGGAAGTTTATTAGGAAGAAGAAATGTTCATAGACGAAAGAGATGAGTAATGGAGAAGAAGAAGAGACAGAAACTTGAGCAACTCATTCTTCGAGGAAAACCTCGAGGCCCAAAATGTTCTATCCGTGTAGTGTCCGCTTGTCCTAAGCTGATGATCCAAAACAACACACATTTTACTATAATTAAAATATGTAACGTAGGGTCCAATCGCATTTCAAGTACTTTCTATTTTGTGATGTTTAATTTAATTTATAGTACAAATTCTTTTAAGTTTATGATTTTGTGATGTTTAGTAAAACAGTAAATAGGTGTATTTTGTGATGTTTAGTAAAATAGTAATGAAAAGTGTTTGGTTTCTTAGTTAATAGGTGGAATGGTCTTCCAAATTGCTATTTTAATTCTTAATTTTTAAAGAATAAGTTTAAAAGGTCCCTCAATTAATAAATCTATTAAATTTAAACAAAAAATTAATTAAATTTATGATGTGGCAAAATGTTGGAAATATATATATATATATATATATATATATATATATATATATATATATATATATATTAATCCTAATTACTACTCCATCCCATCTCCATCTTCATCATCTCTCTTTATCTCTCATTGTTTTTACAAAGAAGAAAATGAAATTTGCTCACTTCTCTCTCTTCTTTGCTCTTCCTCAATAGTAACTTCCGACTAGGAAATTCAAAAACATATCCTCTTTACTCTTACACTCAAACAACTATTTGAATAAAAAAATATATTGTATAACAAGAAAAATCATTCGGAGAAATAGAAGACAAGAGCGAAAAATAAAGGATAAAAGACACTTTTTTTTTTTTGGTCTTTGCCTTTGTGTATAGGATTAGGCAGAAATATTTTCACGTCTTTTCTTTCGTAAAGAAAAAGAATGTTTCATCATCTTCTTCATAGGAAAATGAGGGAAGAAGAGAGGAGATGGAGATGGAGATGGAGATGAAAAGAGAGAGAGAAGAGAGAAGTGGAGGAAAGAGGTGAGAGGGCGGTGAGAGATTAAAAAAATATTTTTTTCAAGTCATCTTGCCACATCATATATTTAATCAATTTTATTTTTAAATTTGAAATATTTATTAGTTGAGGGTGGAGGGTTTGGAATACCCTGAAGTGGAAGCAAAAGAAAACGTAGTGTCTCGTTTTCATTTTAAAGAACATATAAATTACAAAGGGACGGAAACTAACGATAAACAAAGATAAACTAAGCATGTTTTCTATTGATTAAACAGAAAGGAGAAAGGGATCAAGAGACTTACTCTTGAAGAACTCAACTTTTCATGTTTCCTCTCCACAACACGAACATGAACAAAACTCTTTTTGATCTCCTGAACTTAACAACACAAACATAATGTACAGTGAACCAAAAGGACATCACCATAATTTCTTTTTTATTATTCTCAAGGATGCGAATTAATAGAGAGTGTGTGGGCTTCTATTGATTAATTTTGGTTAGAAAGGGAGAAGTTTTCTTGGAGAGAAATTACACATAGAGTTCTTGAGAGGATGTAGGAAGAAGATGAAAAATTGTAAAGTCAAAAAACTCATTTTCACGTTCTGCTTTCTCTCTGTGTGTATTTGCACATAAACTCAAAATTTTAAATTTTTTTTAATTTAAACGAATTCAAAATTCTTTTAATAATAAATATATATATGTTAAGTAACTTCATATATATAAATATTAAACTATATGTTGTATCACATATAACATATAACCTATAGTTTATATTATATCACATATAATATAAACTATAGTTTATTAATCTCTCATATAACCTATAGTATTAATACAAATGATTATTAATTTTAATCTATAGTTTTTATATGAACACATTCATATAATTAATATTTGAATCATATTCAAATATTTATTTTTCCCATTAAAACTTTAGATTATAATGTATCATATACATTATATTAATTATATATTATATAATTAATTTTCTTTAATTAACATGAACAATTCAAATTAACCCAAAATTAATTTTATTTTCATTAATCCTTATTAAGCTAACAAGAGGACCTTAAGAACCTATAGATTGAAGCTCTAATGATACTTGATTAATTAATTAAATTCTTTAATTAAATTAATCAATCTTCATTAACAGTTGGTCACTTCACTAAAGACCGACAGTTGCATTTTATGCACTATAGATATATTTTTGTGTCCATTGGATATAACTAATCAACAATGTGTTTACCGTTCACAAATTGCTCGTAAGTACAGTTGGATCAAAATTACCATTTTACCCCTATAATTACATCTAACTCTTTAAGTACCACTGATTCTCTAATGAATAATTAGTTATAGTTCAACTATAACTAAACTTCTCTCAGACCAAGAGAGAGTGTGGTGCAGTTGGGATTGGTGTCCTAAATCTTTTGTATTCTCATAGTTTGTAAATATTGTATAAACAAATTGTTGTTAATAAAATAATTTTTATTTTATGAACATACACTCAATCTAATAAAATACGATCCTAGGTTATTTTATGTAATTTAAACAAGTATGTAGAGGCATACAGGTGGATATTGTTTAAATAATAACTTAAACGGTCTGTAGTAGATGGATAAGGTCGGGTATCTTATCCTGGTGATACTACGGATACGACCTGCTTTGTAGATGTTACAAGTATTGTAAAATGCTACAAATGATCTGATCCTGATCATTCATGTGGAGACATGTGAGCGGGGGTATCCTATACAAGGAGTTTGTATAAGATCGGACCATGAAATGATTAGTCTCATTATAATACCGTTAATAATGGAGACTGACATTTCATCAAGATGACCATAGGTGACATGATCTGAATCCTAAGTGAGTTGTGAACTCCTGCTCATGAAGGCGGTTCTTTGATTTGTATGGGTGAGAGTGGCAAGATTGCCAATTTAATAAACCTACCATTTTAGGGATTCGTCTTATTGGGGAACTGGAAACACAGCTACACAAGATGGAATTCACTCCTTCTCTAATGTCAAGGTAAGTAGATAAATTGTTCCCTTAAGGGCTGATTCCGGGGCGTGAACAATATGTCACACCCTCTTTTGGCCTGAGAGAGACTTGGTCATAGTTGGACTATGGCTTATTGTTCATTAGAGAAATCAGTGGTACTTAAGGAGTTAGACATAATTACAAGGGCAAAACGATAATTTTTTGCCCAATTGTACTTACAAGCAATTTGTGAAGGATCATCGCATTGTTGATTAGTTATATCCAATGGACACAGAAATATATCTATAGTGCGAAGAATGCAGTTGTCAATCTTTAGTAGAGTGACCGACAATTAATGGAAGTTGGGTAATTTAATTAAAGAGTTTTGTTAATTATCCGAGTACCATTGGATCTTCAATCTACAGGTCCATAAGGTTCCCTTTGTAGCTCAACAGGGATTTAATTGAGAATTATTTTTGGATTAATTTGAATTGTTCAAATTAATTATATATGATATAATTAATTAAATTAATTATATATGTAATATAATTAATATAATATATTTGATACATTATAGTATAAAGTATTTTGAGAGGAATTTTGAAAATGATTCAAATACTAATTATATGAATGAGATTCATATAATTAAATTTAATATAAATATGATTCATATTAAATACCATAATTAGTTGAGAAGAATTAAATTTTGAATATGATTCAAATATTAATTATATGGATGAGATTCATATAATTGAATTTAGTATAACTATGATTTATATTATATATCATGTAATGTTGAGAGAAAATAAAACTATAGCTTATATTGTATTTGATACAATATAAAACTATAGGTTATATGTTGTATTTGATATAACATATAGAATGTATGTATATAATAAGGTGGGTATTATATATATATTTTTTATTAATTTAATTTAATTTAATTAAAGGGAGGGAGTTGTAACTCCCTCTCCCTAATTTCTCTCAACCAATATGTGCAGTGTGTGGGTGGTTGGGTAAGACGACTCATTCCATCATCTTCTTCCTCTATATGATAGAGAAATTCTCTCAGAAGAAATTTTTTTTCTTTTCTTCTTCTCTCAATCTCCTTCCTTTCCTCTTCCAAAGAATTAAGTAGAGCTCACACTTCCTGCTCAATTCTAATCCCTAGAGAATACTAGAGGGTTCTCAAGTGGTGGTGCCCAATTGAAAATTTTGGATTTGAAGATCGAGTCGTGATTTAGATCGAGGGAATTCTTGAAGAAATTTGCTTCAAGGGTATGTAAAATTTCTTCCCCTTTAATTGGCTTCAAGGGTATTTAAAATTTCTTCCCATTTTTCCTATAAAATGCATGCTGTAAATTTTTTGGTTTGATAATGCATCTCTGTTCTAATTCTGTAATTTTGTAATTCTATGAAAATAAAAATTGGGATCGATCCCCGTTTTTACATCAAAATCGTCATTGGTTTTCCTTCAGACGCCACATTGTTGAAGCCCTGGAATTAGCCCTTAAAGAAGCAATTTATCTACTTACCCTAACAATAGGGAATGAGTGAATTTCTTCTTGTGTAGCTATGTTCTCAACTTTTCAATCAGATGAATTTTCAAAATTGTAGGTTTATTGAGTCGGCGAATCTGACCACTCTCACCCATACAAATCAAAGGATTGCCCTCATAGGCAGGAGTTCATAACTCATGCAGGATTCAAGTCAAGTCTATGGTTATCCTAGTGAATGTAACTCTCTTCTAGCAACAGTGTTATAAAGAAAGACTATTCGTTTCGTGGTCTAGTCTTATACAAATTCTTTGTTTAGGATACCATCCCTCACTTGTCTCCATATGAATAATGAGGATCAGATCATTTGTAGCACTTTACAACAATTGTAACAACTACAAACACTACAAGAAATATGGGCTTTAGTGTCGGTTGCAAAAACTAAAAACGGATGTACAATATCGGTTTCTAAAAAAATGAATCTTTAATGATGGTTTTAAACAGACATTGAAGGTGTACCTATAATGTCAGTTTAAAACCGACATTGAAGATCTGTTTTTTTATCCACTAACCTAATTTTTTTTATCATTTGAAAGGAAGTAAAGGTGCCAATTTTTTTCTTCTTTCTCAAATTCCAGCCGCCAACCCCATCTCCATAGTCTCTCTCTCACTTCAACTCACTCTTATACAACGACCCACGCAGATCTCTCTCTCTCTCTCTCCCCCTCTCTCTCGTCAAACCTCCCACTACCGCACGTATCAACTCCATGTCATCCACCATCGTCCATACTGTCTGTTGAACGCAGCCGTGGTTTAGATCCACCATTCTTCGTGGTCAGATCTGTGGGTCTCATTCTCCATAGCCTTTTTCTCCTCTTTCTCTCTCTTTCTTTCTCTAAATTCGTTTCGCCATGTCTCGAACACCGATATGCTATAGCACATGTGGATCTCACTGAATCTGACTACAACTTAGCTTGATATTGCTGGATCTGCAGTGCAACTCATCGGATCTTACTGAAACACATTTCAGCTTGCCGAATCTAACCACAACACACTCGGTCTCCCCAGATCTGACCGCAGCACACTCGCTCTCGCCTGTTATGCACAAGCTTCGCAGATAATGTTGTTAAGAATATGGATGATAAGAAGGGTCACACTTGATCAGAGGGGTGTAACGAAAAAAATACTGCAAAAGATAAGAATATTTTCTCCATTGCTTCTAACTTCACACTACAGTTGACCAGAAAGGCAAAGAGAAAAAAAAAAAAGAATAGATTGATGTTGGTGCCTTCTTTGGCATTTAGTTGGTTTCTACCATTGTTGGTGCTGTTGATTCCATCCCGTTGGTAAAGTTTGCTTAGAACTACAAAAGTAAATTTTAGGGGTTCAGTTGGTAAAGTTTTCATATGAATTTATAACCGTAGATTCTTGTAAATATAGGTACCAAAGTTGTTGGAAGTTTTAGGGCTTGGTTATAGTGTGGGGTTCACTGCTCGACTTTTGTTATTCAAGGTAACTGCTTGAAGTGGTTTGATTTGAAGTCTTGTACTTTTTTCCAAATATGTGTGATAAATGAGCTAATTTCTTTTGTTCAGGAAAGTAGAGATGAATTGCCTGCCAAGATTGATGGGGTAAAGGAGCAGGTTCTTGGTTTAGATTGACGATCGGTGTGATCAGAAATATTTTTCTATTATACTTAGTTAGTTAGTTATGTTTGACTAGATAGCTGGATGTCGTGATGAACAAATATGATATAGATGAGATTGCATTTTTTTCTCTCTAATAAAAGAAGTAAATGTTTCATAGATTGAATATTGCTCTAGATATAATTATTCTGAAAGAAAAATCAGATGTCTCATTTATATAAAATAGGAATGAGACTGAGAATGATGGAAATCCTTGCATAATGTTCATTAAAAGCAATAGTAGAATAGAAAGAGATAGAGGGCGGGATTGATGGATTTTTCTTTAAGGAGAGATGAGATTTCTTGTATGATTTTTTTTTTACAATATTGAAGTGGACCAATAATCTGTTCAATCTGTTTAAATTCTAATTTGTTCAATCTGGTCAAATATTAGTTTGTGTCATCATGAAGTAAAATCTCAAGTTTGAATTTCAAGCTCTAACTAGGTTAACATAAAGAGAACCAACTTTTTTTTTTTTTTTTAATGGAAGAGCTTATTGAACAGAATGTTTTGTTATTTTGACCAAATTTTGTTTCAAGAATTAATGTGCTTCAATCTTAGGTGGAAAAGGACCTTCATTCTATTAGTTGTTTTAATTTCTTTCCTCATACTTCAAGTTGCGAAGGACCCTTTCTATATTTTTCTATCTTTCTCTCACTCTTAAAGTTAATTTTTTGATGTCTATGGTTGATTAAACAATAATACAAAATGATGTGGCAGTTTGTAGCAATTGGTATTGGATCATCTTCTCCTTGCATGTATGTAGAATTTAAAACTTCAATCAACACCCAATTTGTTATTTGATTATTTCAATACTCTTATTTGGACTATATTAATGTTTAGAATAATGGTAATATTTGATTAGGCTAATCTATGGTGATGGTGGAATAAGCATTAAATTGTATTATATCTAGATCTCTTTTGCTTTGTTTTTTGTGATCAATTGGAGCCATTCTCTTTGAATTGGATAATTTGTCACTTTCATTAGCTATTATTAGTTAATAGTTACCCACAAAGATCATTTATCATTAGTTATGACATGAAGAAAATCGAACTCGAGATTTCCATGAGCAGTGGAAAAAAGATCATTCCAAATTATAATCATGAATGAACATTACAATTACAGTCGTAAAACAAAACATGCGGTTATGCAATTGTTACAGAAATTATAGCATGAATAATAAATGAATAAGGTGAAAGCTACAAACATTTGTAGGCTCGTCTCTACGCTCCTTGCTCACGAACGCTCAAACACAGCAACATCGAATGCTCGAACAACACGATCGCAACTCTACACGAACACTTCGTGCTTGTACTCAGCGATTGCCTCGGTCACGAACACTCGAGCAAGAATACGAACGACCTCCACAGAACCTCGACGATGTCGAGTTGAGTATGACACCACCAAGAGGGTTATCTTGGTATTCTCGGTATGATAATCCAGAGAGTGGGCTCTGTTTGGACTTGGAATGAGGCAGACGAAGAAAGAATGAATAATCGTGTACACGATTGGGCAAGTGGGAGAAGACAGAAACCTATCATATAGGTCGATGCCCAATCGTTTAGCTAAAACTAAGCGATCGTCTAGCAAAAGCTAAGTGATCGTTTAGCTCATCGTTTAGCTTAGTGTTTGTCGCCTACAAAATACTACACGATTCTTTACTAAAACACACTGTCGCTTAGTAAATCGGTATTCACTTGACAAGCGCCGTGAGTTTCTTTTTTTTCCTTTTTTTTTTTTTTTGAGAGAGAGAAAACTCAAAACAATTTTTCAATGTTTTATAAAAACTTACTAAAATCAGGAAAACAATTTTCCTTTTAACTCACGGTTACCATGAATCAACAATAACCACCCACTCAATTAGTTATTAAAGAAAAAGAATTAATTATCCAATAATTAATATTATTATAAATATAAATGATAACCAACTTATCATATTATATTTATAACCTATAGTTTTAATATTTCATCTCATGAAACATATAAACCATAGTTCTTTTCCTATTCCATGGTACTTAATGTAAATCTCATTTATATCAATCCTCCACTAGATGTATCTCATACATCATATCGATTATATCATATATAATCAACATACCTCTTGTCAATTTGAACATTTCAAATCAACACCAAGAACTGATCCTCAACTGTATCCATTGAGCTACTAAGGGGACCTCAAGGACCTGTAGCTCGAAGCTCCAACAGTACGTGAATAACTGACTAAACTCTTTAGTCATGGGATCCACTATCCGTAAACTACCAGGAACTCCACTAAAGACTGACAGCTGAATTCTCCTTACCACAGATATATTATGTGTCCATCTTAACCAATCGAAAGTGCGACAACCCTTCACAGATCGCTCGTAAGTACAGTTGGGCCAATAACCGTTATGCCCCTGTAGTCACATCTATCTTCTTAAGTACCATTGATCTCCCTAATGAACATAAGTCATAGTCCTACTATGACTGAGTCTTCTAAAGAGAAGTTGTGGCCTATATGTTCAAGCCCCAGAATCAGCCCTTAAGGGAGCAATCTCTCTACTTATTCCTACTTCGAGAAAGAAGTGAATTCCATCTTGTGGATTGAGTTCCCAACTCCCAGATCAGACAAGTCCCCAAAAAGGTAGGCATGTTGAGTTGGCAATCTGGTCATTCTCACCCATACTGATCAAAAGACCACCCTCAAAGGTAGGAGTTCCCAAAACACTCAGGATTGAGTTCGTGTCACCAGGTCGTTTAGGTGAGATGCAAGTCTCTAGTATCAACGACGTTATATACAGAGTCTAGTCATTTTATGGTCTAAGTCTTATACAACTCTTTGTATAGGACACCTCAGCTCGCACGTTTTCACATGAATGGTCAGGATCTACCATCTGTAGTGGTTTACAACATTTGCAAACCTCTACAAAGCGGGCCATATTCGTAGTATCACTAAGATCAGGTATCCCACCTTAATCCTTATACTACAGACCTATTTAGGTTATCACTTAAGGCATGAGCCACTTGTATATCATATATACATGCTTAAGTTCATATAAGATAACCAAGGAGCTTTGTTTATTGGATATGAGTAAATGCTATAATTAAATAACACTTATTTTATTCATTAAACAATGTGTATCTTTACAAAACAACAAGATTCTGGGAGAATTAGGACACCAATCCTAACAATCTCCCACTTTTCCTAATGACTCGGGAGACTAATTTACCATACAATATAAAAGATGTACAATATACAATAAACTAGGGCATACCCCAGTATCATCTCCCACTTGCCCTAGACAAGATGCCGCATGTCCCGCAGACCTAGACTCTCTAGGTGACCCTCGAACACTTTAGCCGTGAAGGCCTTTGTAAAGGGATCAGTAACGTTATGCTCCGATGCGATCTTCATGACTATCACATCACCGCGATGCACAATCTCCCTGATCAGGTGATATTTCTATTCGATATGCTTACCTCGGCGATGACTTCGAGGTTCCTTCAAATTTGCCACAGCCCCGTTGTTATCATAATAAAGAGTGCTAGCCAAATCCATATTTGGAAAAACTTTCAAATCTGAAAGGAACTTCCTCATCAAATAGCCTCCTTAGTTGCTTCACAAGCCACTACATATTCGACTTCCATAGTGGAGTCCGCGATGCATCCTTGCTTGATGCTTCGCCATACTACGACCCTTCCATTCAGAGTAAACATTGACCCTGATGTCGATTTGTGAGAATCTCTATCGGTCTGAAAGTCAGAGTTCGTGTATCCTGTAAGGATCAGATTCTTATCTCCATACATAAGCATATAGTCCCTTGTTCTCTGAAGATTCTTGAGGATCATCTTAACTGCTGTCTAGTGATCAAATCTTGGATTGGACTGATACCGACTGAAAATCCCTTCTGCATAGCAAATGTCGGGTCTGGTACACAACATTGCATACATCAAGCTTCCTACAGCAGAAGCATAGGGAATCTGTCTCATCTCCCCAACCTTTTGAGGTGTCTTAAGACATTGATCCTTAGACAAAATGATTCCATATCTGAAGGGTAACAAAACCCTCTTGGAATCTTGCATCCTGTACCTGATCAACATTTGATCAATGTATGATGCCTGAGACAGGGCTAACCATTTGTTTTTATGATCTCGAATAATTTGGATCTCGAGAATATACTGTGCCTCACCCAAATCTTTCATTTGGAACTGGGCAGCTAGCCACTTTTTAATGTCAATCAGATACCCCGCATCATTCCCAATGAGTAGGATATCATCCACATATAGTACCAGGAAAGCTAATGAGCTGTTGAGATTCCCGAGGGGAAAAATAGAGATGTCTCCTACGTTACCCGTAATATGTGGAAGTATCGACGTAATTTCATAGAGTCATTCGGTCTAAATGCTACATGAAGAACATAAGCCAATTTGACGTGAAATCTAGAAATATTTCTTTTGTATCTTCCTGTAAACACAAGGCTCATCAACGTTTTGGTCAAAGCCGAACAACTTGATAGCAATGTCAAATCTGATGTTTCAAGATCTAGATGCTTGTTTCAGCCCATAAATGGACCTATTAAACTTGCAAACCCTTTGCTCTTGATTTGGAACTATGAACCCCTCTGGTTGAGTCATATAGATGGTCTCCTCAAGATTACCATTAAGAAAGGCAATCTTGACGCCCATTTGCCATATTTCATAATCACAAAATGTGGCTATAGACAGGAGAATCCTAATAGACTTAAGCATGACAATAGGTGAGAAAGTTTCCTCATAATCAACTCCCTCAACTTGGGTATAACCCTTTGCCACGAGTTTAGCCTTAAAGGTTTGCACCTTTCCATCTACACCTCTCTTTTGCTTATAAATCTACTTACATTCAATAGGTCTTACCCCATCAGGTGGATCAACAAGCTCCCAGACGTTATTGAAGTACATAGACTCCATTTCATGGTTCATGGCTTTAACCCATTCATCTTTGTCAACATCCTCCATTGCTTTCTTAAAAGACAACGGATCCTTGACCCCATCATTCGTAATGACGCTTTGGGCTTTAGTCGAACCCATGTAGCGATCCGATGGGTTCATAACCCTCTCACTATGTCGAGGTAGTCTCAACTCTTAAGCTGGTTGACTAGACATTCCGACCTCAACAACTCTTGTTGATCTGTCAGCCTGTTCAATAACTCTTGTTGAACCCTCAGCAGTCTCAGTCTCACTTGAGATCTCACGTAAAACGCTTTGAGGCTTATGATCCCTCATGTGGTCTTCTTCCAAGAAGATAGCATTTGTAGAAACAAGCACTTTGTTCTCACTTGGATCATAGAAGTATCCACCTCTCGTTTCCTTGGGGTAGCCAACAAAGAGGTAAAACTTCGAACGCGATTCCAACTTCTTTGGGTTAGTCGCTAGCACATGTGCTGAACAGCCCCAAATCCTAAAGTGGCGTTAACTACCTTTATGGCCTCTCCATAACTCAAAAGATATTTCAGAAACACTTCGAGGGAACGTTGTTCAGGATATGATATGCAGTCTGTACTACATAACCCCAAAATGAGTCTGGAAGATGAGCATAACTCATCATAGACCGAACCATGTTCAACAAGGTTCTGTTTCTCTTTTCTAACCAACCATTCTACTGACGTGTACCAAGGGCTGAGAGTTGGGATGTAATCCCATGTTCTATCATATAGTTCTAGAATTAGAGGTCCATATACTCTCCACCAACTTCTTAGAAGTCCACTTTGCACCAACTTCTCAATCCTATTGAGGTTGATGTGACCTAACCTCATATGCTAAAGATGGGTGTTTTTCTTAGGAGAAAGCTTTGGTCTTTTAGCTATTGTTGCCGTACTGAACATTTCAGTGTTAAACAAGACTTTTATGACTAAAGACCTTGCATAAAAGTTATTTTCCATTGAACCATAACTAATCTCCATTCCATTCTTGAAAATAAATACTTTATTCTTAGAAAAAAAAAGATAGTGTAGCCTTGTTCAATGAGACAAGAAACCGAGATTAAGCTCCTCTTAATATGAGGAACTACAAAAACATTATCCAGTAACAGATAACGTTTCTTATCAACAAATAACTTCAACCTGTCTATAGTAACAGCTGAAACAACCTCACCAGTACTGACTCAAAGAGTCATCTCTTTCTGTGGCAACATTTGCCAGGAACTCAATCCTTGGTAAGACGAACTGTCATGATTTGTAGCACCTGAATCAAGGATCTAGGCAGAATCATCATTCTCTACCAGACACGTCTCCAAGAATAATAAATCATATTTACTGTTTTGTCTCCCCTTTTGGAGAGTAGTGAGATTGAGGTCGTTTGCCAGAAAATTTGTTTCACACGAATCTTTCCACTGTAAGTAGTCGATCATTTTAAAAGCTTTAAATAGAAATACTAACGAGTTGCTGAAAAGAAAAACACATTGACCTATGTTAGGTTTTAAGCAAATACCCATTGTAAAACAAAACAACATCCAATAAGATTTTAGAAAAACTAACATGAACCTCGTGTGACATCTAGTTTCGCAATGATGCTTCAAAGGTTTAGGACAAAAGCCACCAAAGGGAGGTCAGTTATCCCTCCTCTGAATTGAGAAGTTTTCGATCAGTCATTAATACCAGAATAATTCTTGTTCCTATAACGACTTGCCATCATTGATTTGGCCAAGAGATCATTAACTTGCTTAACAATCTCCCGTAAGTGTGACCCACCATTTTAAGCCCTAAAGGTCCATCCCAAAAGGCCAATCCGAAGGGAAAAAATCCGATTGGGGCAAAACCTAAAGCGACTCTATCCGTTTCTTGAGTTCACCTTGATCTTGACCAACTGCGCAAAACCCATCCGAAGGGGGATGCACAAAGGCGACACGAGGGAGTATAGAATGATCTCACAGTATGAACCAATGACAGAGACCATAGGATGTGTTGAACACCACCCTTCACCCACTTACTATAAACACTATCTCCATTCACCTTGATATTGACTCATGCAAACACCATCTAAAGGGGGATGCTCCCAGGGCACCACGAGGCCAAACATGAATCTCACGGTGTGAACATACAGGGAGAAACCTGAGTGGAATCATAGACATATTAGATACACCTCTTCCTCTCACTGAGTATTTTATAACCTAGGGTTTAGCTTACTTAGAAAAAACATGGCTAAGGATTTTAACTAAGTGACTTTTAGGTTTTCCCAAGAGTAACTTTTACCTTGGATAGTGAAACAACTTTTGATCATCATCCATTAAACTCTTTAACGGAATCTTTGACCAAATCACCGCATGCTTGTTGAAAATCTATCTAATTCACCTTTACAAGTAGGTTCCTAGGTAAGGGTGTTACATTTCCGTCAACTTAAGAACCCTAGCCTAGCCAGAACCCGCCTTAGACAAAAGGTCCCTTATAGATAGGTTTACAACAAATTTAATCTTTTATTTCAACCAATTTAATCCTATTAAACTGATTTTAAAAGATCAATCTAGGTTACTAAACTCTTTAGAAACACTTGAACTTAGGTCTATCTCAATCCAATTTTAAAACCCTTTTAAAAAAACTTGAGTCACCCTAAGTCCGCATGCGGCTCTTAATCATTGATTTTAGGTCTAATTTCCTTTATAACACTTATAAACGGAAACAACCACTACAATGAGACGCTAAAACATGCAAGGTATTCATAACACTTATAAACAGCCTAGGTGTCATGCTCAATGCATTGTCCATTCATTGCTACTTCATTTTATATAACACTTATACTAAACAACAATGAAACAAGCAAAAAACATGCTTCCATTCACTCTTAGACTATAACACTTATAATAAAAGGATGATGCATGATAATGCTCATTGCATCAAAATATAACTCTTATATTTCATGATGCATGCACATGCTTTCAAGTAATTTCTTCATGCAATATTATAACATTTATAATACATTATGCATGAATAATTGCACAACTTAAGGTGGGTTTTAACTATATGACAAACACTTTGGAATATACACCATACATCACATGTATAATAAAACAATGTTGATGAACTGGGTGAAATTGCCTTAAAAACACAAAAAGAAAGTTAACTATTACAAAGACAAGAAGTCTCCGGTTCAAATAGGTGAACCGGGTCTTGAACCGCACGGGCAAAGCATCGCGTCTCCAACCATTGTGTATTAAGCACCCCACGATCGTCTACACGATAAAACAAACGTTGTGCTCTATCGCTTACCAGCGCTTTCAGAGCTAAACGATCATTTAGTATTTATTACACGATCACTTAGAAGAAATCTAAATGATCGTTTAGCTATTACTACATGATCGTGTACCTTTTACAAAGCGATGAAGCCTGAAGTACACGATCGCTTAGCGTGCCACGCATAATGCCCGCCTTCTGCGATCGTTTAAACAACTACGATGCCGTGAAGGACCATCGCCTAAGTGATCGCTTAGCTAGCGCCTCCGTATCGCATACGCGCGATCGTGTAGGTAGTAACTAAGTGATGAAGCTTGCTAACTACACGATCGTCTAGTGCGCGCCTTTTACTAAACAACGAGCTTCGCATGCTCCCACTACGATCGTCTACCTTCAACGCCTACGCGATCGCGCAACCAATGCTATGTGATAGAGTAAACGATTTACCCTATCACTTAGCATTATCTAAACGATCGTTTAGAAAATACTACACAATCGCCTAGAAAAATATAAACGATCGTTTAGCTAAATCCCAACCATCATTTACCTGAGGCTACACGATACGACCAACGCTTGGTCTTCTTCTTCGTTGAGAACTGCATCTCCATGCTTCGAAGCTTCATCACGAACGACTCGACTAACTCAAACTCTTTGAATTACAAACTCGATTGCAAAGTTAATTTCACCCAAAAACACAGGGGCCCTTACAATTAACACTTTGTAATATTGAAAGCTTTAATTAAAAGCAATTAAACCCGAAACATTCATCAACTCCACCACAAATGCAGAAAACGATTAAACACAAATGCAGAAAACCCACCACGACTGTAAAATGAAGTTCAAAATAGAGTTGTAATTTGGAATATCAGAGAACCATGAAATATTAAACCATAGTTCTTTTCCTATACCATGGTACTTAATGTAAATCTCATTTATATCAATCCTTCACTAGATATATCTCATACATCATACCAATTATATCATATATAATCAAAATACCTCTTGTCAATTTGAATATTTCAAATCAACACCAAAAACTGATCCTCAACTGAATCCATTGAGCTACCAAGGGGACCTCATAGACCTAGCTCAAAGCTCTAACGGTACGTGAATAACTGACTAAACTCTTTAGTCACAGGTTCTACCACCCGTTAACTGCCAGACACTCCACTAAAGATCGACAACTAAACTCTCCTTACATCATATATATTATGTATCCATCTTAACCAATCAGAAGTGCGACAACCCTCTACAAATTGCTCGTAAATACAGCTAGGCCAATAATCGTTATGCCTCTGTAGTTACATCTCTCTCCTTAAGTACCACTAATCCCTCTAATAAATATAAGTCATAGTCCTATTATGACTGAGTCTTCTTTTCTAAAGAGAAGCTGTGGCCACTATGTTCAAGCCCCATAATCATCCTTTAAGGGAGCAATCTCTCTACTTATCCCTGCTTCGGGAAAGGAGTGAATTCCATCTTGTGGATTGAGTTCCCAGCTCCCAGATCAGACAAGTCCTAAAAAAGGTAGGCATGCTGAGTTGGCAATCTGATCACTCTCACCCATACTAATCAAAGGACCGCCCTCAAAGGCAGGAGTTTTGAAAACACTCAAGATTGAAGTCGTGTCACCTATGGTCGTTTAGGTGAGATGCAAGTCTCTAGTATCAACGGCGTTATATACAGGGTCTAGTCATCTCGTGGTTCAGGTCTTATACAATCTCTTTGTATAGGACACCTCCGCTCGTACGTCTCCATATGAATGGTCAGGATCTGCCATCTGTAGTAGTTTACAACACTTGTAAACCTCTACAAAGCGGACCATATCCATAGTGTCACCAGGATCAGGTATCCCATCTTAATCCTTATACTACAAACCTGTATAGGTTATCACTTAAGGCATGATCCACTTGTATATCACATATACATGCTTAAGTTCACATAAGATAACCAAGGAGTTTTGTTTATTGGATATGAGTAAATGCCATAATTAAATAACACTTATTTTATTCATTAAACAATGTGTATCTTTACAAAATAACGAGACTTTGGGAGAATTAGAACACTAATCCTAACAATCTCCCACTTTTCCTAATGACTCGGGAGACTAATATACAATAAATATAAAAAATGTACAATATACAATAAACTAGGGCATACCCCAGTATCATGACTATTATGCAGTTATGGTAGTCATAGCTTAATTAATTGTTGTTTATGATTTCTTTTGAACTGGTTTCAATTCAGCTCTTAATTTCATATGTTTTCTTTCAACTTTTTAGTTTTAGTCTATTGAGTTTGATAAACTTGTTTAGATATTTGTGTTTGGAAGTTTAGAAGTTTGTAAGTTTTATTGTTTAGATTTATGTATTTTGTCCAATGTATTCAATTGTGTTAATCTTTTTTTCTTTGCTTTGATAAGTATTAGTTGCACTTGGGTTGATAAGTTGTCTATGGTTTGTTGATTACTATTGAACCATATCTTTTAGCTATTGTTGCTAATGTTACAAAGCTTCAGTACTCTTACTCTTATTACTATTGAATGTTGGAGCCATGTCTTTTTCTGTTGTGAGCTTTAAAAATATAGTAGAAATCTCTAAAAACTTGAATATTGGAGTCATGTCTTTTACTATTGCTTTGAATATCTAAAGTTTTGGATTAGATTCAGTGTTGGATTGCTATTACTATCCTACAGTTATGGTAGTCATAGCTTAGTTGTTTATAGTTTCCATTGAGTGGTTTATGGTAGTGGAACTTCTTAGACATCCTTTGGCTATAGAATATACTTTAAAGAAATATAAATGACATTCATATTTTTCTATTTTGTTTACTGTGTTGGTGTATTTTTGTTTGGAGTTTTGGTTACTTTCTGTAATGTTGTTGGTATATTCTGTGCTTTTTGTTTTATTTTAGTATGGAGTTTTGTTTTCGTTACCTTATTAGTTATATATATATATATATATATATAAAAGTTAGTTGTTTATAATTTTTTTTATTGTTTAGGTATTATTTGTCTATATGAATCCAATTGCATTATTTGTCTAGATTAATCTAGATTTTTCACTCCTTAATGTTGTATGAAATTTTGGAATCCTTACACACCAATATTCCTAATATTCAAATATGAAATTTCTATCAACCGATGCATTTAGATCAAGTCTAGGCATCATATAAATCTAGCATCTAAGTGCATTGAAGGTGAATATTTAGTATGTTGACTAGAATCCTTAATGTTATATCTGGATTTTCTTTCTTTTACTAGTAATGTGTCCAAAGATTAAAAAGAAACTATCAGAAATGATTGAACTAATACTTGGATATTCTCTCATTGTTTACTATCTAATGTGATGAAATTTGATATGATATGAAAATTCTAGTGAATTTGAATTTGAAACTGTTTTGGCATGAGAACCCTAATTCTCAATCACTAGAACCCCCAAATCAATTCGCTTTCAACCCTAAGGATTGAGTTAGACATATATTGACTTAAGATCAAAATTCTTGAAACAAAGAACAAGTTCCTTGACGCAAGATTCAAACAAATGCATCTCATGATGATTGGTGAAATCTTTGTTTCATCTGGTTGTCCCAGTGCCTTCAGGAAGTGTTCATGACATACTTTACTATTTAAAAAAGTAATGAAACATTCCATTATATGATTTCTTGCTTCTTGCTTATGTTATATATGTATCATTTTCTATTGTTACTCGAAAGTTGGCATACGGAGTTCATTTTTAATCTTTTCATAAATGGTTTCTGTGCAGGGAAAGAAGCAATCTTTTGCTTCACGCCTCTTTGTTTGTTATGACTTAATTCGGGCAAACGTTGCTCTTGAACTTTCCTAGATCAACAACATGATCAACTTTGCTTTTCCATACCTGTTGCAGGTGCCTTTTCAGCAACTTGGTATGAGTGATTTTCTTCTTGGCATGTACACTTGTACATGATCTATTTTCATGTTAAACTTGTTTAATTAGTATGATTGGTTTAATTCCTAAGAAATCTAAAATAGAAAAAGAACTCCTCAACTGAATTATGTTTGAAATCTTTATTAGTTTAAGCTTGTTAGTTTCAATATGGTACTTTCTGAGGTAATATGGTACTTTTTTTTTTCTCACTTGGTTAACTTCGCTCCTAGCTTGAATTTCATAATTCTCTTGTGTGGGGTAGTTGAATTCTTATTAGAACTCCTTGGCACATTTTTCTCTACTTGTAAGAAGTCCTACTTTGGATTTGGATCAAATCTATGGTGAATGGTGGAGAGAACATAACGAAGGTGCAATTGAAAGTCTATGTTTGGAAAACACTATATAATGGCAACAAGTGTGTGTACTTTTTATTGGGGGGGGGGGGGGTGTATATATTTACAAAGTTGTTTTAGTTTGTATTCTGTATCTTAAAAGTAAGTTCTTACTCTTTTTTTATACACCAATAAAAGTTGTTTGTATCTAACAAAATTTTAGTTTTTCTATGTAAACCTTATGAGTTTGGTAATTTGTTGAACCTTGGTTTTAGAGTTAAATTATCATCAAAATCCTCTTTTATGGCTTATTATTAGGGATTTGTGAAGACAATTAAGATTTTATTTTGTGCATGTACAGGTAAAAGAGAAATATTATTGATTTGCATGTGTGTAAGGATTAAATATATATACATTTTTATTTTTCCATGATAAAAAGATGACAAACATTTAATATCAGACAATTACTAAAAAAGTAAGTGAAACACCGACATTGAAAATAATATTCAATGTTGGTTGAAAACGGACGTGGAAGCTAACTGGCATTGAAATCTTGGTCATTTATAATGTCGGCTTAAAACCGACATTAAAGACCTTTTATAACACGATCTTTGATGTTGGTTTTCAACCAACATTATACCTTTATAATGCCAGTTTTAAATCGACATTAAAGCCTAGTTTTGTAGTAGTGAAAGCAAGTCATATCCGTAGTGTCACTAAGATAAGGCACCCAACCTTATCCATTTACTATAGACCGTTCAAGTTATTACTTAAACATGATCCACCTATATGTTTCCACATACATGTTTAAGTTACATCTAATATCATTGGATCTTAGTTTATTAGTTTTTGGATTAATGCAACTAAATGTCAAATAAAATAATACTTATTTTATAAATAATATGTTTGTACAAATACAATTTACAAACTACAAGCCACAAGATTCATGGCATCAACCCCAAAAGAGGGACCTTTTAAATCTATTATTTAAAACTCAAAGACTAAAATGGTCAATTTGAAACATTAGGGACCAATTGCACCTATTTTTGAAAACTCAAGGATCAAAAAGATATTTTCCCAAAGTATTTTTTTTAAGAGAAACAACCATAAAAAAAATACTATAGAACAAAATCCCGAGCCACAAGCAAGGTAAACCAAGCTAAGGAGTTTGAAGTAGAGAAAAGCTTTCTCTTCAATGCGTTAGACACGAGGAAATATGACAATGCCTCACAAGTGAGAAAGAAACATCGATCATCTCATGCGCAATTGATACCGACTCATTAGTAATGAAAAGTTTACATGATATGACAAGTTTTGTTCATACTATGATAGGTCGCATTGATGCCTAAATTTGGACAGACAAAATTGCCTGAAATTCACGTGGCAATAATGGTAAATTTGTATTTAGAAGGAAGATACAACCTACAAGTTAAATAGAACTATACATTGGTGCAGTGTAGGCTACCCTACTTCGATGCTTAAGTCAAAAAATTTGTAGAATAGGTTTGTTATGGAATTTTTAGTTGAGAGTTTACTTAACTCTTTGGCAACTTTCCTTGCATATTTATGGAGTTGGATAACCTATATCTTCTCCGTTTAGGGCTTCCTTATTGCTCACAAATTCTTCTATTTCCTTGTTGGGCCAAATCATGTGCACCACATGATTTGGTAGGCTTGACTTCAGCTAAGAATGAGATTAAGCGGACTAAGTTCGCTTTGGGCCAAGTTAGCAATTCTCTCTAGGCCCATGTTAGGCTAAATCATGTAAGGGTCACATGATTTGGTGGGCTTTGCCTTGACCTTGGCCAAGGCTAAGCAGGTAGATTTCACTTTTTCCTACGTCACCCATTCTCTCTAGGCCCATTCTATCATTTGGACATCTTCGTTGGTCCATTTATTGTTATTTCTTTGGTCCAGTTGCTTATATTTTTGCACTATGTTGATTTTACCTTTTAGTCCCAAATCACCCATTACATTAGCCCACATTCCCAACTTGGGTTTCATGGTTTAGTCATATTCATGGGCAGCTCCTAAAAATCAACTTGGACTACAATATTCCATTCTATTACATTTGAGTATGTGCTTGGTTTCTAACACCAATTTTTGCACTGCCTGCCGTGAGATTTGTCTTGGACTTTAGGATTGTTGAACCTATCTAGCCAAACCATTTTGAGGTCCAACCAACTTTTCCCACACGCTTTTTCACCTCATGGTGGAGTTATGCATCAAATCATGTCATGCCTACCTTACTGATAGGCTCATGCAACAAAGCATTTCCCAATGTGGACCCAAAATCATGAGCAAACTTGAAATATTAACTAACCAAACCTATTAAAACTCAACCGTATCATTCCCCATTTTATGGGTGAAGTTATGATTGTTTCACACATCATTTCTCCAGCTGGGTCGTAGCTTTTGCTTATCTTCAGTTATTGTGTAGCTTGTTCACAAAAAAGTATCTTCCTTATCAACCATGTTTGTGTAGCTTCATTCTTGTTTATGGAAAGTAGCATTTTACCTTTTTTCATTTTTTTTCTTTCTTAGAAAAATGGTCAACACTTCTCTGGTTCAACAACAAAGCTTGGTTTCTCTCAACCTTCCGCCCCCTCTAGGTTTGCATTCCTCACTTTTTTATTTAATTGCAACTAGCCACTACATCAACATTGGTGATGTTCTGGTTTTTGCTCACTTTTTACCTTTTTTTTTTTTTTTTTTTATATATAAAAATGGATCTTTTGGCTTTGTTGTTTAACATACAATGCTCAAAGAAATAATGATTAAGTTGATTATAAACTCAAGTTTTCTCTTTAAAAACTCAAGTGTAAGCTTTCAAAGAGTGTATTCTTGGAAAGAACCAAAGTCGAACATAGAGATTTTGTATGTTCCAACAAACTTAACAATGATATTTTACACGGTTGCATATGTAAGGTTGTGGAATGTAAATGGTAGAAAATGTAAAGCTTACTGGAGATGGAGTGTGATTAATGCACTATGTGAAGAAGGAAGATGAATATATAAGATAAATATGCATATGAGAGAAAAGGGGTTGAGGTCATCATTCCTTCGAACATTCACAAGGGTTTCAGTTCATGTTCATAACCACACAAATAATTCCCACCTCTCGGTTATTAGACCACATTAACCATATTTCTATTATGCATTCTTAGGTTACTTGAAATTAAGGTTGTTTTCATCTCTAAAATTACTCCCTACTTTGCTTAATGAAATCCATAATTACTTACCCTCTCAAATAGTTAACTACGACTCCTTGATTCTATTAGCTAAATAAAACCAAGCTTGAAAATATATACACATTAAGAAAAATGAACCCTTATCCCTAGTTATACTCGCCAGAATGATGATATTTTTATCTCAACCCATTAGAAGTTTAGCTACTCATAGCAAAAGGAGAAATAAAAGTAGAGAAGATGAAAATAATGAAGTTCATGATGTATTAATTAATAAAATAGTACTATGAGTAATGTTCAAGTGGCAATATGAAGATAAAAGGAATTAAAATAGAAGGTGATGGATGAAAGATTAGTAGATAAGCTTCCAGTGACAATATTTTGCTTCCCATTGGCTTGAATGTGGTATTGCTTTTTCTACTATGCAATGGGAGTGATGAAATGAAGGAGAGAAGTCTCTTGAGCTCTCTAGTTTCCGGCATGGAAAAAAGTTTTCAAGTAGGTCTTTTGAGGGTATTACTCTATCTCTGATTCCCCTTTTTCTCTCTTTTAGGGCTAACTAGACACGAGGGAACATATTTTGCCATTCAAGACCATAACAGGCGTGTCAAACAGCTTTTTCACGTTGCTTCTTGTAGTTGTCGATGTTCCCTTTCTATGCGTTTGACATAGCTTCCTTGCATATCTGCTCACTTACTTCACCACATCCCTTGCCATTTGGAGTTACTATGCATTTAACATAGCTTCCTCGCATATTTGCTCACTTGCTTCGCCACATCCCTTGCCATTTGGAGTTACTTCTACGCATGGCTACTTCTTCTTTGTCTTCTACTGTTTTTCTACATTTTTGCTAGATTAACATTTGAAATCCCAAAGATCTTAGTTACACTATATAAATGAAGGAAGGTAATATTTGCGTGATTTTCTCATAGTGCTATGGACTCTTCCATCAAAGACAACTAATTATTCTAATTCTAAGACACAAACTTGTATTTCTACAAGTTATTAGGCTCTTTGCTGTTTGAAACTCGAAATAGGCAGACTTAAAAGGGGTCTAATAAGTCTGAATCATCTAGAGGATCCCAGGTTGATATTGCTAACTTGATTGATGACAATCATCCTAAATTTCATTCAACTTAGCTCCCAATTTTTCCTACTCCTCTAGCAAACCGACAAATGTCCCCTTGCTAGAAGCTACATAGAAATTGCAACATTCTATCTTCCTTAAGGGTATACTGGAATTAGGGATGAAGTCAAATTTCTCGCCCAAATTTTTGCTCTTTGACAAGCGTTGGGACAAGGTATACCCCTTTATGTTGATCTATTTACTGTTATTACTCAAACTTTGAATGACTACCATGATGTAAGATTATTGCTTTTTTAAAGGGTCGACCTCGACTTTTCCTTTAGTAGAGTAGTCCTTCACCTCGGCCCTTCTAGATTCAACCTTAGCTTCAACTTTCTCTTTTACCTTTTGTTGCTAATTGCCATTTTCTTGTTGTTGTTGCTTCAGTATTTTGTTCGAATTACTATATCTACGATGAGCCTAATTAATTGCATCAACTTTCTAATGGAGTCACATGTATCTTGAGAGCAATTGGTTCAAGCTCAAACCCACATCACTAACCTTTCCTCTTTTAGTGAAACTTTGTTATTACTGCTTTTCTTTTATGTTTTCATTTTCTTTGCTAGAGTTGGCCTTGACCATCCTTTTATTCTACCTTTATCTTGAAATCAGACCTATTTGTATGGCTTCTAGTTTTTCCTTATTTTTTTAATAGAAATAAAACAACTTCTCTTGTGACTTGTTAAGCCTGCTACTCAAGGGAATTATTTTGATGCAAAGAATTTTTTCTTGACTATAAGGTCTTTTGACAAATCTTAAACGACTCTACTTCATTAAAGATAAATAAATCCTAGGGTCGGCCTTAACCTTCCAACAATCATGGATTAGTCTCGACCTCTTTTTTCATTAAACAAAACTAAAAAAAAAAAATATATATTTTTTCTAAACTAATTAAATAAACAAAATTTCCTTGATAAAAGAAAGATAAAAAACCTAAATTCTGAATAAGTAAAACTCAAACCAGTGACTCAAACTTTTTTAATCATAAGTCCATAACACTTAATATTGTTGCTTTTTTTAGAGTTATAAAGTTGCATTCTTTATAAACTTTTTATTTCCCTTTGGCCACTTTAATTCTCTATGATGTTAGGAACTTCATATTTTGACGATAAGTTGATGGACTAGCTCCTAGCTCATGCAAAGTAAGCCCTTCTAGTATCACATCGTAGGATGAAGAACAATTTGTCACTAGGATTTTTACTATCTTTATCACTAACCTAGGATCTTCCCCGATCCAAAAGTTACTTGGAGCTTTATACTTCCTTCTAAGTCAACTCTTTCTCCTCCAAAGCCTATTAGTGGAGTTGAGCTTTTCCTCACTGCTCAATGTTTAGTTTTATCTTGTTGAAAGCCTCCAAAGTTAGGACATCTGTGTAACTTCACCATCAACCATGATATGATGGATCTTGATGTTGGTTGTTATCAGAGTTAGCACTAAGGCATCATTGTGTGGTTGGTGAAGAACTTGAGCTTTTATCAAAGAAAATTGTATGCTTGATTTAGGGCTTCTTATTTCCAGCAAATATACCTCAAAGTCTCTTGGCTTTTATCCAGCTTCGCGGGCTATAACTTTTGAACTTTTTGTTCAACTCAACTCTAGCTGGTCCTCCAAGAATTATTCTAACTTTTCTCAATGTTTAATGGCATCCCTTCTTCCTATTAGTAATCTTTGGTCGGCCTCAACTACATTGTGTGTGCAGTTGACCTTGGCCTTCTTTCTTTGATTCTTTTGACAAGCTCACTGAAAAACTCATCTCAAATCAAAGTTTCAATTTCATCTTTTAATTGAATGCAATCTCGTGTCATGTGTCCATAGTCTCTATGAAAAAAGCAATAACTCCGTTTTTCTTTTCGATGTGAACCTATTTTCATCTGATTTAGTTCTCTTAAGAGATTCATTATTTTTATCTCCATAAGAACTTGATCTACTAGGAGTGGGGTGTACTATTTCTCGAACCTTGTCGTGTTGGTAAACTGTGGTTGGTCTTGGTCATCTATTATGTACCTTTTTATATTGTGTTGTTATCATTTGATTGGCCTCTCCCTCTCCCGTTGCTGAGGGGATCTTCTCCTCTACTCATTCGTCTTTCCTTTTAAACATAGAAACTCTGTAGTAATCATATGCTTTTGTGTTCATTTAATCAATTTATTATATGATTTAGCCTCACTCTTACCTGAAGTTTTAAAAAATTTATTATCTTTGAGTCTTTCTAGATTTGCCAATAGGGTAGCTAAGTTAGTGTGTCATTCCGTGCAAGGCCTTATTATTGAACTATGTTATGTACTCTCTTAGGATTTCTCTCGTGTTCTGTTTCACTATCAAGAGATGTGTTGTTGGTTTTCGTTGATCTTGTCCTCCTAAAAATTGGGTAATGAAAGCCCTATCCAATTCCATGAATGATCAAATAGATTTCCTTTTGAGCTTTCTAAAGGTAGAAGAGAATGTTATACATCTTCTGGTATCTCGTACCCTGTGAAGTTCCATCCAAGATCTATATGAATCCAGGTGTGGTATAAGATCTTTCTTTCCATCATAAGGTTTTGTCGATGAGACTTTGAACTTAGGAGGAACTTCTTCTTCTTTTATCTCGTTAACGAATGGCGGGTTGACTTGCTCAATTAATGCCTTAAGATCTATGCCCTCTTTACCGATTTGATTACACGTGCTTCATTTGACATCTCCCATCTCTTTTCGTGTTCTCTGTAAGTCAACTTTCCATGGTACATCCTAGGCCTTGGCCTCAACTTCAACTCCCACTTTCAGTCTCCTTCTATAGCATGTTTTATCAATCTAACTACATAAGTTTGTCTCTGGGGAGCTTTTTTCACTGATCCACTTCTTTTTCTTGAATAAAGGCTCGTCCTTAGCCTCAAATTTCGTTGTTACTCTCTGAAACTACTTGTATAATTCGTAGTATTTTAAAATATTGGGATTGATGTCCTAAATCTACTGTATCTTGTGGCTTGTAGTTTTATTAACACAAATTATTTATCTAATAAAATCAGATGTATTTTATTTGATATTTAGATAGCATTAATTCAATCCAATAAACTAAGATCCAAGGTTATATGATGTCACTTGAACAGTATATGGTTGACATACAGGTGGTTCATGTTCAAGTAATAAACTAAAAGATCTACCGTAAATGAATGAAGGTTGGGTACCTTATCTTGATAACAATACGACTACGACCCTTTTTGTAATTGTTACATGAGATGTAAGTGCTACAAATAATGGGACAGTTGCAAATATATATACATTAGACTAAAAGTATTAGCAGATATAACATAATGTAAAAAAAAATTGCAAATATGGTCATATTTAAATAGTCTATCAGTGATAGACCATATCACTGGTAAAAGTCTATCAACGATAGAAGTTTATCACTGATAGACTTGTCTATATTTGCATTTTTTTTTAAATGATGTTATATACTTGGTTATTATTCCTAAAAATGCTACCAATTGCAATTACCCACAAACAATATGAACCATATTGTTCATATAAAGACATGTGAGTGGAGGTATCCTATATAAAGGAGTTTATACGTAGACCAGACTACAAAATAATTAATTCCTCTTTATAACACCATTATTTGAAGGAACTAATATTTCACTAGAATGACCATAAAAGACTTGACCTTAATCTTGAGTGAGTTGTGAATTCCTATTTACGACGGTAGTCCTTTGATTTGTATGGGTGAGAATGACCATGATAGTCAACTCAATAAGCCTACCATTTTGGGGATTTTTCTGATTAAGGAGTTAGAAATACAGCTACACAAGATGAAATTCACTCATTCTTATTCCTTGGGAAAGTAGATAAATTATCCCCTTAATAGCTGGTTCCAGGTCTTAAACAATGAGGCATTAACCTTTCACTAGCCCTAGAGGTGTTGGTTTATAATTGGACTATAAATTGTTTGTTCATTAGAGGAATCAGTGGTACTTAAGGAGTTAGATGTAACTGTAAGGGTAAAATGATATTTTTGTTGGGAATGTCCTAGAACTCGCAGTTCGTAAATTTTATGTTAAAAATTCTATTTGTCAATAAAATATTATTGAGTATCTCATTCAATAAAGTAGTTGATTTTGCATTTTATTATGAAAATCCAATAAACATATCCATGGTTATAGTATGAATACTTTAACTTTATGTGGTGACATAAACAGGATCAAGTTAATAGTATATAGCCTAAATGGTCTCTAAGTATATGGATGAAATTGAGTATCTCATCCTGATAACACTATTGGATGCGGCCCATTTTGTATAGGCAATACAAATGATGTAATCCACAGATCATTCATATAGAGACATGTGAGTGGGGGCATCTTATGCAATGAGTTTGCATATAAACTGGACCACGAAATAGTCACTTTTCTTTATAATGACCGTTTACTGTTAAAACTGACTATTTCATACTTGAGTAACCTACGATAACTCGATCTTAATCTTGAGCTAGTTATGAACTCCTGTTTATTTAGAATTATCCTTTGATCTGCATGGGTGAGAGTAGTCCAACAACACTGCTCAATAAGCCTTCCATTTTGGGGATAAGACTGGATGGATAGCTGGGAACATAGCTCTGCAAGATGAAATTCACTCCTACCCATTTTAGGGTTAGCAGATAGGTTGTTCTCTTAAGTACTGAATCCAAGTCTTGAACAAGGGGCCTCACCCTCTCACTGGGTTGAGAGGGATCTGGTTTAGTGACTGGATCACAAACTAATTGTTCATTAAAGGGTCCGTGAGAATTTAAGGAATAAGATGTATTTACAAGGGTAAAACGGTAATTTTGACCCAACTGTAATTACGAACAACATGTGAAGGATCAACTTACTGATTATGGTTTATATGGACAAAAATATATCTACAGTGAGGAGAGTGCAACTATCAAGCTATAGTGGTATGTCTTGATAGTTAACTAATAGTAATTAATTCGATTAAAGAGTTTTAACGAATTAATTACAGATCGTTGGAGCTCATGATCTGTAGGTCCTTCTACTAGCTCATTAAATTAAAATAACAAATTGAGTATTGATGTATGAAATTAGGATTATGAATCTGAAATGTTCAAATTCAATTTTTAGGGTTTTCGATTGATTGTATATGATACAATTATAAACATTTAATTTAACTAAAATTAAACGGAATTGGAAAATCAATTAATATTTAAATTATGATTTAAATATAAAATTGATTTATTGGTGATATTAATTTTTTATTAATTTAATATTTAGATATTAAATTAATATTATTAAAAATAAATTAAAATTAGTTTTATTTAAATCAATTATTTTGAATTAATTTTATAAAATTAGTTCAAATAAAATGATTTTTTGAAATCATTTTAGGTTAATTTATTTTTCCATTTTTGGGAAAAATCCACTAACATGTTTGTTGGAGAGTCACCAAATTCCATTTGTAGTTTTAATGATCTTCAAACTAGAGCTGTTCTTCATGCAACCCTATACATTTGAATGAATTCTTCCTATATATAGAAGCTCCATGCATGAAGGACATGAAGCATTTTTTGATATATACTTGTTGAAGTGATAACCTAAAAACTCTATATACCTTCCTCCCTTGTTCTTCATCAATTCAACTTGATTAAGTGTTTCCACCACACGTTCCAGCTTGAGCATAATAGAGAAGATCTTGATGGTAGTACTTTCGATGATTTAAGCTCTATCTTGGTGTTTTTCAGCTGAATTCATGGAGAAATCTTCAAAGGTAATATGTGTTTCAAACCCTCTTATGAATATCATATGAACAACATATTTAAAACTCAAATTAAATGTAGTTTAAGTACTTATTGATTTTGTATTCTTCCGTTGCATGATATATTATTCCTTCAATTTTGACCCAACTGTAGTTATGAGCATTTTTAAAGGGTCATCGCTCTATTGATTGGTTATATCCATGGACATAGAAATATATTTACAGTGCGAAGAGTGCAACTATCAATCTTTAATGAAGTGATCGATAATTAATGAATATTGATTAATTAGATTAAAGGAGTTTAATCAATTAATCTCATATTATTAAAACTTCTAATTTGTAGGTCCATAAGGTCCCTTGTTGCTCACTAAAGGATAGTAATAGGAAATGATTTAAATTGTTCAAATCAAATGAGAGAATTTTATATTATTGAGATCAATATATAATGGTTAATTATAGATATGATCTATGATCCAAATTATGTAAGAAGATTCTGTTGGGGTTGATGCCCTGAATCCCGTGGATCCTATAGTTTGTAGTTGTAATGTACAAACGATTTAATTATTTAATAAAATCTGAGTTATTTTATTCAACATTTAGTAGCATTAACCAACAAAACAATAAACTAACATCCGAGTTTATCTTCTATAGCATAAACTTGTACGTAGAGACATACAAGTGTGATGGAAATCAAACCAGAGGATTTCCATGAGCAGCGGAAGGGATCGTTCCAAATTCCATTCAATAAACACAAACAATTACAGTCTAATTGGAAACAAACAAATTATGCATCAATAAAAATTACTGCATGCTACAATAGATTCAAGGGATAGAGTATGCGTACCTTTGAAAAACCATTCTTCAAGAATCCCTCTAACGAAGTCCAATGCGTCCAAAAATAGCAACACTCGAACGCAACGTACGAACCACCAACAACACAAACAACTTGATACTCCTCAAACCCAATCGAGTCCAACTCGATTAACGAATAGAGTAAATACACTATCACAATGTCACCTTGGTATTCTCGGTGTGAGAATCCAGGAGTTGTGAACTCTGTATGATCTTGGCTTGAGGAATAGAGGAAGTATACAATTGAGTAGATGATCAAGTAAGTGGGAGATGAAACACTGTCTATCGCATAGACGATGTACTCAATCATTTAGTAAAATGAAGCCTATCGCATAGATTTTGCTACTCGATCGTGTAGCAACGAATAGCCGAGTAACTATCGTATAGTCAACTCTTTACACGATCGCTTAGACTCTATCAACGCTATTGCTTAGTAAAACTCTTTTACTTGATAGCTTTTTCTGTGAGAAATTTCTGAATGGAACCACTATTAAATTTGGAAAACAATTTTTCTTTTATCTCACGGTTACCATAAAACTTTCAATAACCTCCCACTCAATCGGTTATTAGAGAAAAAGAATTAATTATCATATAATTAATATATTATGGATAAATATGATAACCAACTTATCATATTATATTTATAACATATAGTTTTAATATTTCATCATATGAATTATATAAACCATAGTTTTTTTTTTTTTTTTCTATTTTATGGTACTTAATATAAATCTTATTTATATTAATTCCTCCATTTAATGTATCTCATACATCACACCAATTACATCACATATAATTGAATTTTCTCTTGTTAATTTGAACACTTCAAATCAACCCAAAATTTGATTCTCAACTTGAACCCATTGAGCTACCAAGAAGACCTTATGAACCTATAGCTTGAAGCTCCAATGGTACGTGAATAACTGACTAAACTCTTTAGTCACGAGATCCACCATCTGTTAACTATTGGACACTCCACTAAAGACTGACAGTTGCACTCTCCTTACTACAGATATATTTCTGTGTGCATATGACTAATCAACAGAGCGATAACCTTTCACAAATCACTCGTAAGTATAGTTGGACCAATTTACCGTTTTGTCCTTGTAGTTACATCTAACTTCTTAAGTACCACTGATTCCTATAATGAACAATAAGTCATAGTCCTACTATGATTGAGTCCTCTCTTCCAAATAGAGGGGGTGGCCACTATGTGCAAGACCCAGAATCAGCCCTTAAGTGAGCAATCTATCTACTTACCACTACATCGGGGAAGGAGTGAATTCCATCTTGTGTAACTGAGTTCCTAGCTCCCAATCAAAAAAATCCTCAAAAAGGTATGATTGTTGATTTAGCAATATGGCCACTCTCACCCATACTAATCAAAGGACTACTCTCATAGGCAGGAGTTCCCAAAACACTCAGGATTAAGGTCATGTTACCTATGATCGTTTTAGTGAAATGTAAGTCTCAATTATCAACGACGTTATATACAGAGACTAATCATCTCGTGGTCGGTCTTATATCAACTCTTTATATAGGACACCCTCGCTTGCATGTCTCCACATGAATGGTCAGGATCAGACAATTTGTAGCATTTTATAACACTTGTAAATATCTACAAAGCGAGCTGTATCCATAGTGTCACTAGGATAAGGTATCCCTCATTTATCCTTATACTACAGACCATTTAGGTTATTACTTAAGGCATGATCCACTTGTATGTCTCACATACATGCTTAAGTTTTCATGAAATAACTACAGATCTTAGTTTATTAGATATGAGTAAATGCAGATAAAATAACACTTATTTTATTAATAACAATGTGTACAAACTGTTTACAAACTATGAGACTCCGGGAGAATTAGGACACGAATCCCAACAAAGTGGATCATGTTTAAATGATAACCTAAATGGTCTGTAGTAAATAGATAAGATTGGATACCTTATCTTGGTGACACTACGAATACGACCCATTTTGTAGATGTTACAATTATTGTAAACTGCTATAAATGATCTGATCCTGATCATTCATGTAGAACATGTGAGCGGGGGTGTACTATACAAAGGGGTTTGTATAAGACCGAACCACAAAATGAATAGTCTCATTATATAACACCGTTAATAATAGAGACCTACATTTCACCGGGATGACTATAGGTGTCATGACTTGAATCCCGAGTGATTTGTGAACTCCTG
This sequence comes from Benincasa hispida, assembly GCF_027475165.1. NCBI lineage: Eukaryota > Viridiplantae > Streptophyta > Magnoliopsida > Cucurbitales > Cucurbitaceae > Benincasa > Benincasa hispida. Next base: position 40,098,551 of record NC_143489.1, on the reverse strand, counting down.
CCTGTGAAGGCAGTCCTTTGATTTGTATGGACAAGAGTGGCTAGATCGCTGACTCAATAAGCCTACCATTTTAGTGATTCGTCTGATTAAGGAGTTGGAAACATAACTACGTAAGACGAAATTCACTCCTTCCCTAATATCGAGGTAAGTAGATAAATTGCTCCCTTAAGGGCTCATTTCCGAGCTTGAACAATATGGCGCCACACCCTCTCTTGGTCTTAGAGGGGTTTGGTCATAGCTAGATCATGACTTATTGTTCATTAGATGGATCAATGATACTTAAGGAGCTAGATATAACTATAGGGGCAAAATGGTGATTTTAGCCCAACTGTACTTACGAGCAATTTGTGAAGGGTCATTGTACTGTTGACTGGTTAAATCCAATGGACATAGAAATATATCTGTAGTACAAAAAGTGCAACTGTCGATCTTTAATGGAATGACCGGCAATTGGATGTTGGGTAATTTAATTAAAGGAGTTTAATTAATTATCCAAGTACCATTGAAGCTTCAATATATAGGTCCATAAGGTCCCCTTTGTGGCTCAATAGGGTATTAAGAAATATTTTTGGATTAATTTGAATTGTCTAAATTAATTTAAATTAATTATATATGATATAATTAATTTAATAATATATTTGCTACATTATAATATAAAGTTTATTTTGAAAGGAATTAAATTTTTGAATATGATTTAAATACTAATTAAATGGATAAGATTTATATAATTAGATTTAATATGAATTAGATTTATATTAAATACCATGTATTATTGAGAGAAATTAAAACTATAGGTTATATTATATTTGATACAGTATTAAAACTATATGTTATGTGTTATATTTGATATAACATATAATTTATTATATAATATAAGATAAGGTGGTTATGATATATATATATATATAAATAAATAAATAAATAAATAAATAAATAAATAAATAAATAAATAAATAATAATAATAATAATTTATTAATTTTTTTGAAATTAATTTGGAGGGAATGCCCTCCCCCTCTTTTCTCTCTAATGTCAATAAGTGGCAGTGGGGAATGATACGTTTTTATTATTCATTCATCTTCTTCACAAAAGATTACAGGGTCTTCTCTCTAATTGGTTTTAGAAAACTCTTTCCTCTCATTGCTTTCTCTCCCTCTTCCCAAAATATAGCAAAGCTCACACCCTCCTACTAATTCTCAACTCCTACAAAGAAAATAGAAGGTTCTCTTGTGACCGTGGCCACTTGGTTTTTGTTCTGTTTGGGATTCGAGAGTTTGTGATCAGTTTGAAGGATTTCGTGAAGATCTTGTTCTTCAAGGGTAAGTTGTTTTCTCTTCCCTAATTCCCTCTTTAAAGCATGGTGTAACTTCTATTAAACAACATAATTTCTATTTTGTAAATTTAATTCTGTGAAACATTGAAAATTGAGAACGATCCTGCTTCTGCAGTGACATCACAGTTCCTTCAGATTCAAATATTAGATTTATATGAATTGGATTTATAAAGAGATGTATACATAAAATATGTGATATTTATATGTTAATTAACTCCATATTAAATATGATTTAATTGATTAATTAATGGTTAATTAATTGGTTAAGAAATAATGGAGATTGGAGGTTAGTATAAATATATGATATTTATGATAATTAATTAAATGTATATTAAATATGATTTAATATATGGTCATTTAATTAATGTGCCAATTAATTAAATAAGGATTATTTAATTAATTAACACTAAGGGTATAAAGGGAAAAACTTGGAGAAGTGGTTGACATTTTTTCATATAAATGTATTCTTATAGCCCAATTAGGGCTTGAGTTTTTTATTACACAAAAAAAAAAAAAAAAAAAAATACTAGCCTCCAAACCTTCACCTTCTTTCTAATTTCTTTCTAAAAATTCTCTACGTTTTTCCTTCTAAAAAAAATTCTTGGAGACCATTATTCCAAGTTCTTTGGAATCCTAGAAAATAGCAAGGTAACTTTGTTGGTGGTGTCCTTCTTCATTGGAGAAGTTCGAGATCGTTGATAACAGTGGAAGAGGAAAGCTAAAAGGGTGAGTTTTGATTTCTTCTCTTTTTCCTCTTTCAAGCATGCTTATAGTTTTGTTTGAATGTTTATCCTACAAATGCATGTTTTATTTTACTATTTTTGTTTCCATAAAAACCGAATGTCTAATTGTAAGGCATCACACGCTTTCGCGGGAATACGATTCCTTCATAAATGTATTATTAAATACCCTTAATTTGGACTAGCTCTATTATTTAAGCATGCTTTATTGTCTATTTGGTAGAGATTGAGTGATTCAAGGTCATTTGGAGCGATTTAGAAGAATTGGGATCAAATTTAGAGTTATTCAGACTTAAGGTGAGCAACTAAGTCATGAAAATTGAAGTCCAAGTCAATAAATCTGAGGTGACAACCTCTAGACATGGTTTATAATGTCTGCACAATAGGACATGACTAAATACACCCGTTTGTTTTATCAATTCTAAACAATTGGGTAGTGTTGAGACATGATCCTTAGCATCTCGATACTACCACGATTTCTATAAATATATCACATTTGGTTTTAAGTCATAACTATTGATGAATGTGGCAGTTTTGGGCGAATGACATATCATTTTTTTTTTCTTTTTTGTGCTCTTTGCATCTGTAATTTGGATTGATGGATTACAAGTCAATTTTAAGTTATATCTTGATGAGTGGCTAAGTGTATATCATTGATTCACATGTTTATTGGGCTTAAAAATGTAATACTGTGAGATTGTATTGAATTTTTTTTCTATTCTTTTGTTATTGATCTTTTAATTTGTATTCCATCATAAGCATGATTGTTTATATTGAATTGACAACACAATTAATTTTTTTTTTTGTTCAACCCACTATGCATGATCTCAGTGATTCATAATTGTCACTGAACTCATGCTTAATGTTAGTAGCATATAGGTTTGTCTCATATGTGATTGGTTAGGTTTTTTCATAAATATTCATAATTTGCATGATAATTCTTAAACTTAAAACAGGTTGTAGTTAAATTGAATTTCTAGTTTAATTGGAGTGTCTAAATCAATCCCTATAACTCAATGCTTTTTACTCTCAACAACTTGATTAATTTAGGAATTAATTCGATGTAGAAAGAATTAGTTTTCTTAAGTCGATCGAGCTTTAACAAATAATTTGAGTAGATTTGTATTTTCGTTGATCAATGTACATACTAGCTTGACATACTACGAATTGGTGTTGGTAAGATAAAACTTTTTTTCACAAGCATTTACATTTGAGCATATTTAATTTTCTTTACACAAACAAATAACCCAATTTCATCACATATTGTTATTAGCATAATTACTTTAGATCTATATTGAATAGATAAACCCTGGGATCATTCATGTCAAATTGTCAGGAATAACATACCAGATTCCATTGCAAAATTGATGGAAATTATAAAGTGGCTATTGTCTTTCTCAATCAAAACTCCGAATGTCCTAAGTGAGATCTCTCTCTAGATGAGATTCAAGAAAGAGTTGAGTGTATTGTTTTGGTATATTGGGGACCATAGCCCTAAGCTCTCTTTATATACTAGTTCAACTATGGTTCCCATTAAACCCTAATTAACTAGGAATGAGATCCTATCCATTAAGTCAATACTCAATTTGGAATCTAGGGTCCTAATTAATTAGATCACATACTATGACCCAATCTAATAACCCAATGTGATAAATTATTAATCCACATACTAACCCATACTGATGTAGGGATATTAAGGGTATTTTGGGCATTTCTTATAAAAAGGGTATTTTGATATTTCTTATAAAATGACAGATTGTATTCTCTTTTTAAATTCAGTTTTAATTTTAGAATAGGTGTGACAAAACTCTTATCCTTTGGGCCTATTTAAAGGAGGCTAGGTTAGTTAGCTAATTAGGTGTGTACAAGCCTTTTCCCTTTGAGCCTATTTAAAGGGAAATTATTACTCATTTTAATCAATGAATAAAAACTTCAGCACCAAGAGTCTTTCAAGATTTCTCCAAGACTCTTTAGTCTTCACCATTTGGTATCAGAGCGACTTGGTGAAGGACCTCATGACGAGTAAAGAGCTCGGTAAACTCCCCACTCTTCTTCCCCTCTCTTCTAATGATGCGGAAGCATCTTTTTCCACTTCTCCTCAAACCACTGACTGATAGATTAGGCAATCTAGAAACTACCATCAACGGCATCATGGATCATATGAGTGCTATGCAAAGTTCTATGGCAGGTTTGCAACAAGCAATTGAAAAACTGACTTTAGACGTGGGAAGAATGGTTGAAAATCAACCAAGAACTCATCAAGAAGCACCAGCCGGACTCTAAGCTAGTGGAAACAATCAAGATCAGCTGTAAGAAGTTCAACAAAGGCCTGAAAACCAGAATCAATTACTTCAAAGAAATCAAGATTTGCCTAGGAGGTTCCAAGAAATTCCTCCAAAAATTTCAAGAACCAGCAAGAATACATCAAAGATTTGAGGATAGAAGAGTGTGGTTGCCAAATCCTGTTTATAATCATCAACATCTATCGGGTTACCTGCCTTCTAGACCCGTGCCACCAAATTTGTTGGGGTTGGATTTTGCTTCATTTAAGGATGAAGACTCGGCTAGTCCCCAACCACATTACCGAGCAATAATGATGCATCCACCTCATGGGAATAACCCACTTTTCAACAACAAATTCCTTTTGCACAAGCATAGGGGTATGGAAATCAAGATTATTATCAAGATTGGCATGGATAACCAAAATTGGAGGCAAGAAAATGACTTTAAAATGAAGATCGACATACCTACATATAACGACAAGATGAATATCTAAATCTTTTTCAATTGGGTGAAAAATGTGGAAAATTTCTTTGATTATATGAGAACCCTGACAAGAAGGTAAAACTTGTTTCTTTGAAACTTAAAAGTGGCGCATCGGTGTGGTGGGATCAAATTCAGGGCAATCGATGTTTGTATGGTAAAAGACCTATCACTAGTTGGCCAAAAATGTTGAAATTAATGAAAAAGTTGTTCTTACTGGCTAATCATGAGAGACTCCTTTACAACCAATTTCATCATTGCGAGCAAGGAACTCGTACAATTGAAGACTATACGGAAGAATTTCATTGCCTAAGTGCTGGAAACAATTTGGTTGAAAGTGATAGCCAACAAGTATCTTAGTTTATCGATGGCTTGAGACAGGTCATAAAGGAAAACTTACATTTATAGCCCCTATCTCCTTTGGCAGAAGCAGTATCCATGGCATCTACAATCGAGGAAGATGAAGCAATAAAACAGAAACGATGGGCTGGTCGAAGGAGCAATTAGGATAGAAATTCAACAATCACTAGAAAATCCATGGCAGGAACTTCAAAAGGGCACTCCAGTGAAGTACCTACCAAAAACAAGGGGAAAGAAGTTGAATCTAAAGGAAGTCTTTCTCCTTACCTACCAAAAACAAGGGGAAAGAAGTTGAATCTAAAGGAAGTCCTACTTTTTCTTCTAAAAATAATAATAATCCTTATAATAGACCTAATTTTGGCAAATGCTTTAGGTGTGGTCAAACAAGACACTTTTCTAACGATTTTCCTCAAAGAAAGAACCTCACAATTTAAGAAGAACATGAGGATGAAGAAGATGAGGACTACTTCGAGGAAGATATCAATGTGCCCCAACCAGTTGAGGGAGACATTCTTTCTTGTGTAATCCAAAAGTTCCTCTTGACTCCTATAATCGAAACAAATGCTCAAAGGCACGCGTTATTTAGAACCTGTTGTATCATCAACGAAAAGGTATGCAACGTTATCATTGATAGTGGTAGCACGGAAAATATGGTGTCTAAGAAACTTGTACACCACCTTAAGCTAAAAGTTAACCCCCATCCAAGCCCCTATAAGGTAAGATGGATTAAAAAGGAGGGAGAGGTTATTGTTAATGAACTTTGTACAGTTCCATTGTCAATTGGAACATATTACAAAGATCAAATCTTATGTGATGTCCTAGACATGGATGCTTGTCACATTGTACTTGGAAGATCTTGGCAATCCGATAATCATACCAAATATAATGGTAATGGCAACACATATGAGTTTGAATGGATGGGTAAAAAGGTAATCCTTGTACCTATTGATTTGAAAACTCCTATGAGCAAACATACCATCGAGGAGAAACACAAGGCAAACTTATTTTCTATCATGCCTTATAAACAAGCTTGGGCAAATGCAAACACATTCAAACTAGCTTTATTTGTCCATGCCAAACCCGAGGCCTTATTACCAACCCCTATGGATAGCAAAGTGTAGAATATTTTAGACAAGTTTCCCTTTATTACTAAGGTCCCAAGTGGCCTACCTCCACTCTGGGACATCCAACATAATAGATTTCATCCCCGGATCTTCTTTACCCCATTTGCCCCACTATCTAATGAGCCCTAGTGAGTATCAAGCCCTCCAAGCCATTATCCAAGATCTTTTACATAAGAAACATATTCAACCTAGCCTCAGCCCTTGTGCTGTCCTAACTCTTTTAACTCCCAAAAAAGATGGTAGTTGGCACTTATGCATAGATAGTTATGAGGTCAATAAGATAATAATCAAATATAGATTTCCAATCCCAAGAATTTTAGACCTACTTGACCAATTAGTCGGTGCAAAGGTATTTTTTAAGGTGGATCTACATAGTGGATACCACCAAATAAGAATTAGACTAGGGGATGAGTGGAAAATTACATTCAAAACTAACAAAGGACTTTTTGAGTAGCTTATAATGCCCTTTGGGCTGTCAAATGCACATAACACTTTTATGGGACTTATGAACCAAATATTTTTACCTTGCATCAACAAATTTGTGGTCATTTACTTTGATGACATCCTAATTTATAGCAAGACTGTTAATAACCACTTTACACACCTCCAAGAAGTATTCTCTATCCTTGAATCTAATACTTATATATCAATTCTAAGAAATGTGTCTTCTTATGTAGCAACATCAAATTTATTGGCTTCATTATTGAACAAGAAGGTGTCCAAGCGGATCCTCAAAAAATTGCAACTATCAAAGAATGACCAATACCTACATCGGTCAAAGAGGTGTAATCTTTCCTTGGTTTAGCATCATTTAACCGCAAAATTATTAAGAATTTTAGCTCCATAGCTGCCCTTTTAAATTGTTGCCTAAAGAAAGGTAAATTTGCATGGCTTAAAGAGACTACGAATAATTTTAATGCTTTAAAAGAAAAATTAGCCAACCCACCGATTTTAGCTCTCCCAGATTTTAGTAAAGTATTTGAAGTAGCTGTAGATGCAAGTTCTATTGGTAGGGGTTGTTCTCCTATAAGAATCCCATCCTTTAGAGTTTTTTAGTGAAAAGTTAAGCGAGGCTCCACATATGAACAAGAACTTTATGCATTGGTCAAAGCCCTCCATCAATGGGAACATTATCTTATAGGTAAGGAGTTTGTTTTAGTAGTTGATCATTATTTCTTAAAATTCCTTCATTCTTAGAAAATCATAACTGAATGCATGCTAGATGGATTTCTTTTATACAAAAATTAGATTTTATCATCAAGCATACATCTGGAATCACTAACAAAGTGGTTGATGCCTTGAGTAAAAAGTCATCTCTCCTTACCATGCTTTAAAGTAAAATTATTTCCTTTGACCATCTACCAAATTTTTATGAGAATGACCTTGGTTTCCATGATATTTGGCATAAATGTTTCTCTAACTTTCCTCCTAAGGACTACCACCTTTTGTGTTAATAGTTTATGCATCCCACAAGGATCTCTATGCGAGGCTATCATCATGGAAGCCCATTCGGGAGGCCTAACAACTCATTTAGGTCGTGACAAAACCTATGAAACCCTTGCCACACAATTTTTCTAGCCTCAACTTCGCAAAGATGTCAACAATTTAGTAAAAAGGTGTGTTACTTGCCAAATCTCCAAAGGTTACACTCAAAACACCAGTTTGTATACTCCTCTTCCAATCCCTACTAACATCTGGAAGGACTTATCGATGGATTTTATATTAGGGTTGCCAAGGACAAAAAGGGGGTTTGACTCTATATTTGTCGTTGTGGATAGGTTTAGGAAAATGACTCATGTTGTACCTTGTAAGAAAACATATGATGCTTTGAACATTGCTAACATTTTCTTTTGAGATATTTTCAGGCTTCATGGAATTCCAAAGACAATTGTATCTAATAGAGATCTCAAATTTATGATTTTTTTTTTGAAAAGTTTGTGGAAACATTTTGGCACCAACCTCAAATTTAGCTCTTCAAGCCACCAACAAATGGACGATCAAACAGAAGTTACCAACCGAACATTGGGTAATAGTCTTCGATGTCTAAGTGGAAATCAACTAAAACAATGGGACACTAACCTTGCACAAGCAGAGTTTGCTTACAACAACATGCAGAATAAATCAATAGAGAAGTGTCTATTTGAGATTCTATACACTAGATCCCCTCGTTTGACTTTTGATCTTACAACTCTTCTTTCTAACGTAGATATTAGCGAAGAAGCTGAACAACTTGCTGAACGTATTCAAGAACTACACTCGGAAGTCAGACCACCTAGAGAAAATCACCTCCAAATACAAAGCTCAAGCAGATAGTCATAAAAGACATGTTTCATTCAAGCTGAGAGACCTTGTAATGATATATCTTCGAAAGGACCGCTTGCCAAAAGGAGTATAGGACAAACTTAATGACAAAAAGCTTAGACCATTTGCTATCCTTAAGAAATACAGTGATAATGCTTACAAGATTGACCTCCCATCTTCATTCAACATAGCAATACTTTCAATGTTGCAGACATCTTCCCTTATCAAGCCCCGAATGAGTTCAAGCTTTCAACTTAAAACTCGAGGACGAGTTTAATTCTAAGGGGGGTGAGTTGTTGTAGGGATATTAAAGGTATTTTGGGCATTTCTTATAAAAAAAAAAGGTATTTTGGATACTTCTTGTAAAATGACGTATTGTATTCTCTTTTTAAATTCAGTTTTAATTTTAGAATAGGTGTGACAAAACCCTTCTCCTTTGGGTCTATTTAAAGAAAGTTAGGTTAGTTAGTTAATTAGATGTATACAAACCCTTTCCCTTTGGGTCTATTTAAAGGGAACTTATCATTCATTTTAATTAATGAATAAAAACTTCAGCTCCAAGATTCTTCCAAGATTTCTCCAAGACTCTTTAGTCTTCACCACATACTTTAATTAAACATATTATTATTTAAATATGTTTAACAATCTCCCACTTGGGCTATGTGTGTGTATCTGATATAATTAAATCACATAAACTTTAAGCGCACATAAACAGGTTATTTCAATAATAGAATTCCCCTTTAGTTCAATCTGGTCCATCTCCTATATTCGCACGGAATCAAGGCGGCTTTCAACACTACCCTTGTAACTAAACCTTCCTTGATCACCAATTCCAATACATTCAATGACATAGATCAAGTATGGATGGATAGCATGGAAACTACATGCAAAGTGATCTAGATCATACCTATTTCTAACTGGTCTGAATTCCTTAGTGAGATGATTCTTTAAAAAATTTTATACTAAACTGCATGCATGATCAACAAGTTCAGATAATAAAACATAAACCATCAACTTTATTCTATATAGAAAATAAACAAAATAAGGTCAAAAAACATCCTCAATAACAAACTCCCACTAAACCATGGAATCAGAAAAGTGTAACACGCATGTGAGCAACATGCTCATGAAAAATTTTAGGTGTTAAACCTTTAGTAAATGGATCTGCCACCATAGAGTTTGTTCCTATGTGTTATATCGAAATTTTGACCATTTTGAACTCCTTTTTTTAACAATCAGAAACTTCACGTCTAATGTTTTGACTTCGTATTGTTTCTGTTTTTGTTAGAGTATATCATTGTCAACTTATTGTCATAAAAAAAATTTATTGGTTTTTTTTTATGCCAACAATTATCTATAGCCTAGTGACAAATTTTCGCCACCATATTCCATGATTGAACATCTCATAACATGCTATAAACTATGCAACCATGGTAGAGAAGCCATAAGTGTTTGTTTAACACTTTTCCAAGATACAACTCCTCTAGCCAACATGAAAATATAGCCTGAAGTGAATCGCAAAGTGTCTTGACATCCAGCATAATCGAAATCAGAATACCCAATGATTTCCAAAACTTCTAATCTTCGATAAGTGAGCATATAATCTTTTATTCTCTTTATATACCACATAACCCATTTGGCTGCTTTCCAATAATCCATCCTTGGGTTACTCAAATATTTGCCTAACACTACAACTATGAACGCAATATTTAGACGCGTACATACTTGAGCATACATTAGACCTCCAATAGCCGATGCATAGGGAACCTTCTACATATCCTTAGTCTTAAGTGTGGTCATGGGGCATTGACCTAAATGGAATTTGTCACCTTTAACGACTGAGGTATCTCCTGATGCACAATTTTTCATGCCAAATCTACTCAATATCTTTTCAATGTAGTTCTTTTGTGACAATCTCAAAATACCTTAAGAACGATCTCACAGTATTCCAATTCCTAATACAAAATAAGCACCACCAAGATCTTTCATCTCTTTTTGAGAAATCTCTTATTATCATGCAATAAACCTACATCATTACTTGCTATGAGTATGTCATCGACATATAACACTAGAAAGATTGATTTACTCCCACTAAACTTATGATATACACAATCTTCTACTATACATAACCAAAAGAGGTTATCACTTCATGGAATTTGTGATATCATTGACGAGAGGTTTGCTTGAGACCATAGATTGATTTCTTCAATTTGCTCACTATAGACTTTGAATTAACAGACACAAAGTTTTCTGGTTACACCATATAAATAGTCTCATCAATGTTCCTATTGAGAAACATAGTTTTTACATCCATCTGGTGTAGCTCTAAATCAAAGTGAGCTACCAGTGCCATGAGTACCCTAAAAGAGTCTTTCGATGAAACTGGAGAGAAAGTCTCTTTGTAATCAATGCCTTCCTTTTAAGTAAAACCCTTTACAATAAGACGACCTTTATATCTTTCGATATTGCCATGTGAATCCTTTTTTATTTTAAATAGCCATTTAAAACCTATAGGTTTCACTCTTGATGGCAATTCGACAAGTTCCCAAACGTCATTGTCTTTCATGGATTTTATTTCCTCTTCTATAGCATTTATCCACTTTTGAGAGTTAGAACTTTGTAGAGCTTATTGGAAGTTGATTAGAGCATCTTCCATTACACCCACATTATCCTGATGTTCTTGAAGAAACACAATATAATCATCTGGATTACACTTCTTCTCTCTCTAGTAGATCTCCTTAGTGACACTTCTTGAGGTTGTTGAGTTTGAATTTCAGGTTCAATAACGGGGACTTCAATGTTGTCTTGTTCTATAATTGATTCAATAGTGAAATCAGGAATTGGAGCCTGAACATCATTTATAACCACATAAGGAAAAGAAACTAATTCCTCTTCAAAGACAACTTTCCTTATGTTATCTTCCCTCCCAAACTCAATAACCTCAAGGAATCTAGCATTTCCCATCTCAAATAATGATCTAGAAGTGAGATCATAAAACTTGAAATCCCGAGAGCACTCAGAATACCCAACAAAATAGCAGCTAATAGTTCTTGAGTCCAATTTTCTTTCATTAGGCATGTAAGGCCTAGCCTTAGCTGGACAACCCCGGATGTGAAGATGCCTAATACTATGCTTCTTTCCTGTCCACAGCTCATAAAGAGGTTTTAGCTACTGCTTTACTAGGTACCCTATTAAGGATATATGCTGCAGTCTTTAGTGCCTCACCGCAGAGGGATTTTGGTAGGGAAGAATGACTAATCATATTTCTTACCATATCCTTGAGTGTTCTGTTTCGCCTTTCCGCTACACCATTCATGTTAGGTTTTCCCGATTAGACCACGATCATATTTTGGTAGGGAAGTGATTCTAATTCCCTATCCTAATACCATATCCTTGACTAATCATATTTTGGTAGGGAAGTGATTCTAATTCGTTCATGTTGAGACATGAGGAGTGGGGGTGTCTTGTGCAAATGAGTTTTGTGCAAGATTGGACCACGAAACCAGTCACTCTTACTTTATAACGTTGTTTACTGTTTAAGACTGACTATTTCAAAGCGATGGCCTAGGTAATTTAACCTTAATCTTGAGCTAACTTTGAACTCCTCTTTGTTCGAGATTATCCTTTGATCTACAAATGGTGAGAGTAGACCAATTGCCTCTGCTCAATAAGCTAACTATTTTAGGGATAAGATCGGATGAATAGTTGGGAACATAGGGTACAAGAAAGAATTCACTTCTACCCGATTAGGGTTAACAGAGATGTTGTTCCCTTCAAGTGCTGATTCTAGGTCTTGAACAAGAGGCTTCACCCTCTCATTGGCCCGAAAGGGATTCAATTTGTTGATTGGATCACAAATCAATTGTTCATTAGGGGATCAGTGAAACTTAAGAAACAAAAAGTAATTTTGGGGTAAAACAGAGATTCAACCCAGTCGTTATTACGAGCAACTTGTGAAGGGTTAACTTACTAATCATAGTTATATCGAGTGGACATAATATATCCATAGTGAGGGGAGTTCAGCTATGGACTTTAGTGGAATCACCCATTAGTTAACGAATGGGGGTTAGATCCGTCTAATGAGTTTAGTCAATTAATCTCAGATCGTTGGAGTTCATGATCTGTAGGTCCGCAAGGTCCCCCTACTAGCTCGTAAATGGATAAGCTCTAGAATAACATGATAAGTTAATTTGAAGTGTTCAAATTAGAATTAAATGAAATTGGAGAAATAATATTTGAATATGATTTAAATATTTGAAGATGGAGTTGTGTAAAAGTTAGTTTAATATTTGATATTAAATAAATTAGAATTATTTAAATTGTTTAAATAATTATTTATTAATTTTATTAAAGAAAATTAATTTATGAAATTAATAATAATTTCAGTATTATTAAATAAAATTTATTTATGGAATCAATTTTGATAAAATTGAAAAAGAAAACCAAAACACAAAAGTTGGAAAATGATTTTCCATTGTCTTCTTCTTACTAGCTCACCAACAACCTACATTAACTCTTTATTAACTCCAAGCATGAGTTGCATCTTATGCAGAAAATTTCTTTGCATGAATGTCTGCAATATATTGAAGAGATTGGAGTGTTTTGAAGTGAATGGAACCGAACGATTTGTCTAAAAATTTGTGAGAGAAGAAGGTTGTTCTTCTGCTGGGTTGCTGCTATGAGCTTCTCCAAATTCACTTAATTCCAGCCTATTTTGAGTCCCACTACTCAATCTTGAGTACTAAGAGGATAATAGGGAAGATCTTGGGGTGGTCTATAATAAGATTCTGTGGAGATTTGCAGCTGGTTCAAAGCTTAGAGGAAGTTCTTCAAAGGTATGTCATGAAACCCATTTATTTCTGTTGAATCATGTTTTCTTTTCTGCCAAAATTAATTAATTAAAGTGCTTATGGATCCTAGTTTCTTTTGCTGCACATTGGTACCTTCCAACAATTGGTATCAAAACATTATTTATGCATGTGATGTATGTTATAATTAAATAAATCTTGTATGTGCATACAGTATGCCATGTAGATTTAAAATCCCACCATATAAAGCATGCTACATGCATTGAAAGTATGTTATAAAATGTTATAACATATAGTATGCATGTTAGGATTTCTTTTATTTAATATAATAGTTATATTAGATATTTAATGCCTTTGTTGTTTGTCGTGGATGTTTAACATGTCGAAAATTTTGTAAGTTGTTATAAAATTAGGTTAGACATTTAAAATCCATAAACAACTACATGCTCATTTAGGTTAACCACTTATTTTAATAGTTAAAATAGGTTGTTAAACTTGCAAAATTAGTGTTACAAACTCAACCGGTATATAATCCTGTCGAAAACTGGGGGTATTTAAGTTGACGATCTCGAAACACCTCCTACCTAGGGATTATAGCCGAATAATTGAGCGTTGGTAATCGGTTTTATGAGCATTCGTGAGCGGTGTGAGGTAATAAAAACGGTTTATCACATAGATATCGTAGGTATAAAATCCATTTATAAGTGTTATACTTGGATAAATCACCTAGACTTAGGGTTGTTTTTATTAGCCAAAAAGAACCTAAGTATAAATATACCCAAACATTTAGAACACTTTAGTGGGAGAATAAAAGTTATTAGCTTTCACATCCTTAAGAGTTCACATCATAAGATCCATGCTCGACTTTTTGTCGATTTTACCTCGACTGCTCCATACGGAAAGTGTTTGTATGGGTCAATAACAAGATGAATGGGGGAAGTCGTTCATAGTAAGTAGGTGAAGGAAATGTGCCAACATTGTCCTACGGTCTCCTCTATTAGTTTGAACCATGAGATTCCTATATTGTGCCTGTTGTCGATTTTATGCGGTACTAACTAGTCGTTAACCATCATGATCCCTACGGAGGGTTGTAACATAGGATTTGGAACAACCTAGGCTTCAGTAAAATGGATAGGATCTTATAGTTCCATCTTGGGTATTGTTTTCTATTTCAGAGGTATACTCATATCGTTCTGTAAGATCTGAAAATGGCGGGTCTACACTTACAAGACTTACTAAGTGTTAGTAATGATCTTGACTGAAAATGATAACTAAATGACTATCGGAATATGAGTTATTTTGGAAATAGTATTTGATCAAGAACTATCTTGCTTTTGTGAAGCAATTCTTGACTGCCCCACAGTAGCATTTATTCTAAATCACTTAAGTATTGTTGCAAAAATAATGATTATGGGTACATTATCACTTTGCTAAAACTTGATTGGATTTAAAAGCAATTAACTTATAAAACTTGTTTATAATTTCAAAATGATGAGTTCAATTATACAATTGTTGGCTTCGGACAAACTGATTGGGGGCAACTATGTAACCTGGAAATCGAATTTGAACACAATACTCATGATAAACAATTTGAGATTTGTCTTAACAGAGGAATGTCCTCCCATTCTTAGCTCAAATTCCAACTAAAATGTTTGGGAAGCATTTGATAGATGGATCAGGGCAAGTGATAAAGCCCGTGCTTATATTCTCGTTAACCTGTCTGACGTTTTGGCAAAAAAACACGAGGATATGAGTACAGCCAAAAAGATTATGGAATCTCTAAGAGGGATGTTTGGACAACTGTCCTTCACCCTGAGGCATGATGCTATCAAATACATTTACAATAGTCGCATGAAAGAGGGGACCAATGTTCGTGAACATGTCCTGGACATGATGGTCCACTTTAATGTAGCTGAAGTAAACGGTGCTATGATGGATGAGAGAAGTCAAGTTGGCTTTATTCTAGAATCTCTTTCGAAGAATTTTCTGCAATTTTGTACCAATACCTTGATGAATAAAATTGAATACAACTTGAAAACTTTATTGAATGAGCTGCAGGCTTTCCAAACCATGTTGAGAACTAAGGGTTTGGAACCAGAAGTAACTGTTGCTTCTGATGAAAAGAGAGGAATGTCCTCCAAGTCTGAAGTTGCCTCCTCTTCGTAGACTAAGAGTATTCCAGTGAAGAAAAACAAAGGGAGAGGAAAAAGAAGTCTATTGCCAAGAAGAGCAAGAAAACCACTGTAGAGAAAGGGAAATGTTTCTGTTGCAATGAACAAGGGCACTGGAAGAGAAATTTCCCTAAATATCTTGTAAAGAAGAGAGCAAAGAAAGGTAAACAAGCTACTTAAATCCTGGAGACCATTTGCTCAGCTCATCTAGTGGGAGAAGTTGCTGATGAAGATGCAATTACCTCCTTTTGTTAATCCTGTAATGAACCTTTTGTACATATTTTTGTTTTGAATGAAATGTTCATTTTTAGGAAATATGTTTATTCTATCTCATAGCAACTTCTGTTAAGAATCAAATTATTAAAAGCTATTTGAAAATATTCAGATATTTAAATGGCTAAGATCGAAGTATAATAAATTTAAGATTTCTAGATCTGACTGTTAACAAGAGTTGTTAAGGCAGGTCAGGCGCATCTTAATCAAAGAGTTGAGAGTATCTCAATGTAGTGGGAGGAAAATATGCTTCCTGCCCATTATTGAGAATTAGATGTGTTCCCCATATAGACTAATGTGTTTACAATGATTCTCTCGGCTAAAGTGTTTAAGAATCATCTAGTAAGACTAGAAATACCAGAGGTTAATAACCTAGGGCAAGTGGGAGAAATATCGAGTATGAGATACCGAATGGTAAAACCATGGTTATGGGATGCTCTAGATTATTGTATTTCTCTATAAAACTCAGAAACTCAGTCTTATATATCAGATATATAAGTTACCACTGGAATTTTAGTCCAAGTGGGAGTTTATTGGATTTTACGTCCTAAAACTTTATGTGGAGACATACAAGTGTATCAAGTTCGAGTAAATAGTCAAAATGATTTATAGTATATGAATAAGGTTGGGTACCTTATTCTGGTAACACTATTGGATGCGGTCTACTCTGTAATTGTTACAAAGAGTTATAAAGTGCTACAAACGAAGTGATCCTAATTCGTTCATGTTGAGACATGAGGAGTGGGGGTGTCTTGTGTAAATGAGTTTTGTGCAAGATCGGACCACGAAACCAGTCACTCTTACTTTATAACGTTGTTTACTATTTAGGACTGACTATTTCAAAGCGATGACCTAGGTAGCTTAACCTTAATCCTGAGCTAACTATGAACTTATCTTTGTTCGAGATTATCCTTTGATCTGCAAACCGTGAGAGTAAACCAATTTCCTCTGCTCAATAAGCTAACCATTTTGGGGATAAGACCAGATGAATAGCTGGGAACATAGGGTGCAAGAAAGAATTCACTTCTACCCGATTAGGGTTAGTAGAGATGTTGTTCCCTTCAAGTGTTGATTCTGGGTCTTGAACAAGAGGTCTCACCCTTTCATTGGCCCGAGAGGGATTCGATTTGTTGATTGGATCACAAATCAATTGTTCATTAAGGGTTCAATGGAACTTAAGGAACAAGAGGTAATTTTGGGGTAAAACAGAGATTCAATCCAATCGTTATTACAAGCAACCTGTGAAGGGTTAACTTACTAATCATAGTTATATCGAGTGGACATAATATATCTATAGTGAGGGAAGTTCAACTATGAACTTTAGTGGAATCACCCATTAGTTAACGAATGGGGGTTAGATCGGTCTAATGAGTTTAGCCAATTAATCTCAGATCGTTGGAGCCCATGATCTGTAGGTTCGCAAGGTCCCCCTACTAGCTCGTAAATGGATAAGCTCTAGAATAACATGATAAGTTAATTTGAAGTGTTCAAATTAGAATTAAATGAAATTGGAGAAATAATATTTAAATATGATTTAAATATTTGAAGACGGAATTGTGTAAAAATTAATTTAATATTTGATATTAAATTAATTAGAATTATTTAAATTATTTAAATAATTATTTATTAATTTTATTAAAGAAAATTAATTTATGAAATTATGTTTGTAAAATTAATAATATTTTCAGTTTTATTAAATAAAATTTATTTATAAAATCAATTTTGATAAAATTGAAAAAGAAAACAAAAACACAAAAGTTGGAAAATTTATTTTCCATTATCTTCTTCTTACTAGCTCACCAACAACCCACATTAACTCTTCATTAACTCTAAGCATGAGCTACATCTCATGCAGAAAATTTCTTTGCATGATTGTCTGCAATATATTGAAGAGATTGGAGTATTTTGAAGTGAATGCAACCGAACGATTTGTCTAAAAATTTGTGAGAGAAGAAGGTTGTTCTTCTGCTGGGTTTTTGTTGTGAGCTTCTCCAAATACCCTTAATTCCAGCCTATTTTGAGTCCCACTACTCAATCTTAAGCACCAAGAGGATAGTAGGGAAGATCTTGAGGTGGTCTACAACAAGATTCTTTAGAGATTTGCAGTTGGTTCAAAGCTTAGAGGAAGTTCTTCAAAGGTATGTCATGAAACCTATTTATTTATGTTGAAGTATGTTTTTTTTTTCTGCCAAAATTAATGAATTAGAGTGCTTATGGATCCTGGTTTCTTCTGTTGCGCATTGGTACCTTCCAACATGTTGGCACCTAATTTTCTTATGTTTTGTCTTTTTTCTTTTAATACATTCCACACAAATATCGAAGTTACTTAAATAAAGGGAATCAAGAATTCCATCCAATACAAGTCTCTGAATTCTCTATTTAGAGATGTGACCTAAATGTTTGTGCCATAACATAGCAGAATTGTCATTTAATTTATGCTTTGTACCACATGAATTGGATAACAGGATCTTGCTAAATGAAGCCAAAAAATCAAGCATATATAGATTATCAATTAAAGAACCGATACCAATAAGCTTGGAATCTTGAAAAAGACTAACTTTATTATTTTCAAAAGAACAAGAAAAACCAAATTTGTCTAAATTGGAAATAGAAACTAAATTTCGTTTAAATGATGGTACAACAAAAATCTCATTCAAATCCAAATAACAATTAGTTTTTAAAAGTAATCTAAAACTCCCAATAGCTTCAACTAAAACTGCTTTACCATCACCCATATAGATGAATCTTTCAGCCTCACTTGGTGGTCGACTCTGTAGGCAACCCTACATCAATATACTTATGCGAGTAGTAGCACCAGAATCTACCCACCAAGTATCTATAGGTACAGAAGCTAAATTAACTTTAGAACAAACCAAAATAAGAATTTTACTATTCTTTACACGCCACTTGGTGTACTTGGGACAATCTTTCTTGAAGTGACCTTTCTTTTTGCAGCCTATTTCTTGCTTTTATTTTGCTGAGATGTCCATTCTGTAGCACCAGTAGATTTCCTTTTCTTCTTATCACGAAAGTCAATTGCCAAATAAGCACTTTTTGTCCTTTCTCTTTTAATCTTATCTTTTTCTTGCACACATCGTGAGATAAGCTCATTAATACTCCATTTATCCTTCTAAGTATTATAACTTATCTTAAACTGAGTGAATTGTGCAAGAAGAGAGATAAATACTAGATATAGGAGTAAATTTTCATTTACCTTGATATCAAGTGTCTTTATACCTCATAATGTACTCCCTTATGTTTCCATTGCCCTTATACCTCATAGAAGTTAAAGAAGTCAAAAGACCATTTGCTTCCCCTTTTCATTTTTTAGCAAAATATTTCTCAATTTGAGCAAAGAATTTATTAGTATTTTCACTTTCCATGATAGATCCCCAAATAGACTCCGGAATGGAGTGCTTAATAATTATCAGACACATGTGATTTGGCCATTCCCACTTTTCCATGTTAGGGGTATTTGGCCGTTCCTCAGTAGAAGTAGGTTTATCGGTCCTTAATACAAGGTCCAAATCCATACACCCGAGAAGTATCTCTAGGCTTTCCTTCCAAATCTTGAAGTTCGATCCATTCAACTTAGGGATTGAACTTAGGTTTCTAGATATTTGAGTAAGACCAACTGAAATAATAAACAATGAAACATATACTCACAATTAAAATATAAACAAAATAATTTCACATATTTGATGGGTCCCCTTAACAAGATACCTAGCACAACATTGATGTTCAGCCTTTGGGCAAAAATATCAAACTGTAAATGGTACTCTCAATGTAGTAATCAAAGTACTGAAAAAATAACCTTTTTTTGGACCGACTATTTGTCACATGAGCAATCTTTATAATTTTCACATTCTCATTACCACATGCATACCCTCAATGTGGCCAAATAATTATCTTCCATTGGTCCGATAAATATCCACATAAATTGATGAATATACACATCTTATATTTCATAATAAAATTAATCTAGATAACAAAGGTTACTTTGGTAACATATTATTTTGACCAATCCAATCTAAAATATAAGACACAATAATATAACAATATTATTGTACAAAAATAATGGGAAAAGAACACTAAAGAGTCTTGACCAAAATTCACCCAATAATTGCATACACATAATACAATTAAAGCAACATAAATATGCGAATATCACCAAATATCATTAATCAAATTTAAATTTAAATTCACAAACTTATCAATCAAGAACTAAGAACACTTTTCAATAATTTCACTAAATTATTAATCAAGAAAACTTAGAAATGCGGGCAAGAAATTCAATCAACAATTAATCCAAATAGTTGACAAATTCGATATTATGAAACTATTAAAAAATAAATTCACTGAATTCAATTAGTTTTTTTAACTTTAAAAAAACCACGAATTTCCAAAATTATCAATCACCATTGAGTTTTAGAAACTCATATTCATCAATTAAGTATTAACATAACTTTTCAGTTAAAAAGAAAACAACAACAACATTAACTTTTCTATTATCAATCAAATTTAAAATTGGATTCATAAAGTCATCCGTTAAGAATTAAAGAATAAAAAAAACTGATAATTAAAACTAAGAACCACCGACAAGACTTTAATCGGTAATTGACGGCTACCTTCATCTGACGACAACTCCAGTTGGTTGTTGACCGAAAGTCTTGATAGGCAAAACTTACAATGACAAGAGATACCCAACTCCTTCAATCGATCTTTACCTTTTTCAATGGATTTCATCACATTGGTGGACTTTTGTCAAGAATGTTCAACTGAAGATCCCCAAATTTCACAATAATAGAACTAAGTTTTTTTTATATATATATATAACTTTAGGAAACCACCGTTCAATCAAAATAATCAACCCAAAAAAATCCACTTCAATCTATCACCAACACATCATTCATAATTGATGATGGGTATGCCAAATACCACCGACAAGAAAACAGATTGCAAAACACATATTGCCAAAAAAATGACTGTAGAGATTTCCAATCTAACATCAGTGAGATTTACAACATTGCTATAATAAGTTGACCGTTTTTTTTTTAATTCTTTAAATTCTTTATAGAAACCAAAATTTAATCAACCATACCAATGGAAAATGCATAAAACCAACAATCCAACATGAAATTCATGCTCTTATACTACTTATTAGCATAATTACTTTAGATCTATATTGAATATATAAACCCTAAGATCATTCATGCCAAATTGTCAAGAATAACATACCGGATTCTATTACAAAATTGATGGCAACTATAAGGTGGCTATTGTATTCCTCAACTAAAACTCTGAATGCCCTAAGTTCTCTCTAGATGGGATTCAAGAAAGACTTAAGTGCGTATTGTTTTGGTATATTAGGGAGCATGACCCTAAGCTCTCTTTATACACTAGTTCAATTATGGTTCCCATTAAACTGATCTAATTAACTAGGAATGGGCTTCTATCCATTAAGTCCATACTCAATTAGAAATCTAGGAGCTAATTAATTAGATCACATAATATGACCCAATCTAATAACCTAATGTGATAAATTATTAATCCACATGCATAGCCCATACTTTAATTAAACATATTATTATTTAAATATGTCTAACATTTGTAGCTCCCTGTGAATCGACTTGTCTT
This sequence comes from Benincasa hispida, assembly GCF_027475165.1. Classification (NCBI taxonomy): domain Eukaryota; kingdom Viridiplantae; phylum Streptophyta; class Magnoliopsida; order Cucurbitales; family Cucurbitaceae; genus Benincasa; species Benincasa hispida. The sequence goes on along the minus strand of NC_143489.1, from coordinate 40,077,043 downwards.
CTACTATAAGTTTGAGTTAGGCACGATATGAAATCATTTGATAAGGGCCTCGATAACTCTCCCATTAATCATGGACTTATGCTCCCTAGTTTGCTATCTTCAATTTGAAGGAACTCATTTTAAAGAGATCCTTGAGCGGAAGCGGATCGTCCAAATTCTATTTTGATTGAAAAACTAAATTCACAGTAAACACAAAAAATATGCATTCTATATAAATTACAACATGCTTGAAAGAGATGTTACCTTTGAAGAACCTTTCTTCTTGTAAATCTCTCGAACAGTCACGAACTCAAACATAATAACTTGAAGACCTTCTTCAAGAACTTCACGAACCAAACCCAAGAAGACACTGCCACAGTGAACCTTTGGTATTCTCAGGGTGAGAGTCCAAGAGTGGTGGGCTCTGTCTATTTTGGTTTGGAGGGTTTGTTTGAGTTTGGAGGAGAAAGAAGATTGAAGAAGACAGAATGATTCTGCAATGTTCAATCGTCTAGTAAATCTTTCTATCGTGTAGGTTCTCACGTTAGTCTTGTTGACTGGAAGAAGAAGAAAAACCAAATTTTCTTTTTATTCCTTTTTGCCACAAAAAAACCAATTAACCATCCACTAAGGTGGTTGGAGAGAAAATAGGTATTTATTATTCAAAATAATAAAATAATATAAATAAATATGATAACTAACTTATCATATCTTATTTATATTAAACTATATGTTATATCAAATATAACATATAACCTATAGTTTTAATATTGTATCATATACAATATAAACTATAGTTTCTTTTCTCTGTTTTATGGCATTTAATATAAATCATATTTATATTAAATTTAATAACTTTGGATCAAATTCATAGAAAATATATTTGAATCTCATTCAAATATTTATTTCCTCCAAATAAACTATAATGTATCAAATACATTATAATAATTATATCATATATAATTGAATCATATAATTAAATTCCCTCTTATTAATTTGAACAATTCAAATTAACCAAAAAACTGATTCTCAACTAAATCCTTTTGAGTTACCAAGGGGACCTTATAGACCTGTAACTTGAAGCTCCAATCGCACGTGAATAATTAATTAAACTCTTTAATTACATTATTCACCATCTGTTAACTTTTGGACACTTCACTAAAGACCGATAACTGCACTCTTCGCACTACAAATATATTTTTGTGTCCATTGGATACAATCAATCAACAGTACGATGACCCTTCATAAATTGCTCATAAGTACAGCTAGGCAAAATTACCGTTTTAACCTTGTAGTTACCTCTAACTCCTTAAGTACAACTGATCCCTCTAATGAACAATAGATCATAGTCCTACTATGACTAAACCCCTCTCGGGCCAGGAGAGGGCGTGGCGCCACATTGTTCAAGGTCCAAAATCAACCCTTAAGGGAGCAATTTATCTATTTACCCCTGCTTCGGGGAAGGAGTGAATTTCATCTTGTGTAACTGTGTTCCCAGCATCCCAACAGACGAATCCCCAAAATGGTAGGCTTGTTGAGTCGGCGATCTGGCCACTCTCACCCATACAAATCAATGGACCGTCCTCATAGGCAGGAGTTCACAACTCACTCAGGATTAAGGTCATGTTACCTATGGTCATCCTGGTGAAATGAAAGTCTCTATTATGAACGACATTATATGATGAGACTAAGCATTTCGTGGTCCGATCTTATACAAAATCGTTTGTATAGAATATCCCCTATGTCTAATACATGAATGATGAGGATTTGGTCATTTGTAGCACTTTATAACAAATGTAACACCTACAAAGCGGGCCATACTCGTAGTGTCACAAGGATAAGGTACCCAGCCTTATCCATATACTATAGACCATTTAGGTTATCAATATGATCCACTTGTATGTCAACACATGCATGTTTAAGTTACAACAATAACCTTGGATATTAGTTTATTGGTTTGTGGTTAATGCAACTAAAATATCACATATATTGTAGACAAAACGAATAAAATATCATATATTTTGTTAATCACATAAGAGTTTGTTCATACAAAGTTTACAAACTATAGAACCTTACGAGATTTAGGGCATCAACTCCAACATTCTCCCACTTGTCCTAAAGTTAGTGGGGTGTATAAGATAATAAAATACAAGTACAAAAATAATAAATTAGGGCATAATACGCACAGTACAAGATCTCCCACTTGCCCTAGTCCAGCCGTGGTCTGTCCCATAGACCCATATTGTGCAGGTTACCCTCAAACACTGTAGCTGTGAGGGCCTTCGTAAACGGATCAGCAACGTTATGCTTCGAAGCTATCTTCGTGACAATCACGTCTCCTCGATGCATAATCTCTTGGATGAGATGATACTTCCACTCTTTGTGTTTGTCGCGCTTATGACTTCTAGGCTCTTGGGAATAAACCAAAACACCATCATTATCACAATAAAATGTGATGGGCTTTGGCATGTGTGGAACAACTTCCAGATCAGTCAGAAATTTCTTGAGCCAAACGGCCTTCTTAGCAGCTTCATAAGCCGCTACATACTCAGCCTCCATGGTGGAGTCTGCGATGCATCCTTACTTGGTGTTTCGCCATATTACTGCCTCTCCGTTAAGAGTGAACACTGATCCTGAAGTGGATTTTCGAGAATCCCGATCAGTCTAGAAATCAGAGTCCGTATATCTCATAAGGATTAAATATTTAGAACCATACACAAGCACATAGTCCCTCATTTTTCGTAGATATTTAAAGATGTTCTTAACAACTATCCAGTAATCTAATCCTAGATTAGACTGATATCTACTGACTATCCCCACTATAAAGAAGATGTCAGGTCTAGTACATAACATCACATACATCAAACTGCCAACGACAGATGCATAGGGGATTCGTCTCATATTCTCAACCTCTTGAGGTGTCTTAGGACACTATTCCTTAGACAATGTAACTCCGTTCCTGAAAGGCAATAGGCCCCTCTTGGAGTTCTTCATCGAATACTTGACAAACATTTTGTCGATATACGACGCCTGAGACAATGCTAACATTTTGTTCTTTCAATCTCGAACGATCTAAATACCTAGAACAAAATGAGCCTCTCTTAAATCTTTCATTTGGAAATGGGTCGCTAGCTAGTTCTTAACTGTAGTTAGTAAACCTACATCATCCTCAATGAGTAGGATGTCATCTACATACAACACTAGAAAAACTATTGAATTGTTGATGATCTTCTTGTAGACATAAGGCTCATCAACATTCTGATCAAAGTCATAAGATTTAATCGTAGTATCAAACCTTATATTCCAAGATCGAGATGCTAATTTTAGTCCATAAATGGACCAATTAAGCTTTCAAACCTTTTGCTCTTAACCTTGGATTATGAATCCCTCAGGCTGCACCGTATAAATGGTTTCCTCAAGATTGTCATTCAGAAAAGCAGTCTTGACATCCATTTTTCATATCTCATAGTCATAATATGATGCAATAGATAGGAGGATCTGAATAGACTTTAGCATGGAAATAGGCAAGAAAGTCTCTTCATAGTCGACTCCCTCTACTTGGGTATAACCCTTTGCCACTAGTCTAGCCTTGAAGGTTTTCACCTTCCCATCATACCTCGTTTCCTCTTGTAGATCTATTTACAACCTATAGGTTTAACCCCATCAGGTTGATCTACAAGATCCCATACTGAATTGAAGTACATAGACTCCATTTCGAGATCCATGGCTTTGATCCATTCATCTCTGTCAACATCCTCCATTGCCTTCTTATAAGACAATGGATCCTCAACCTCGCCATCAGCTACCATAGCTAGGATTTCAGTTAAACACATATAGTGAATAGGTGGGTTCACAACCCTCCCACTACGTCTAGATTCCCTCAATACTTGAGGTGAATTTGACCTACTAGATGAACCTACTTCAACAACTCTTGTTGAGGTACCAACCTCTTCAACAACTCTTCTTGAAGATTCAGTAGTTTCTTTGGAAAGCTCATTCAACACGATTTTGCTTCTTGGTCTGTGCTCTCTTATGTGGTCTTCCTCAAGAAAAGTAGAATTTTTCAATACAAATACTTTTTTTTCTTTAGGATCATAGAAATAACCACCTCTCGTTCCCTTAGGGTAGCCTACAAATAGGCATAACTTTGAACATGGTTTCAGTTTCTTAGGACTGGCCTCAAGCACATGTGTTAGGCAACCTCATATTCTGAAATGACATAAACTAGCTTTACGACCATTCCATAGCTCCAAAGGTGTTTTGGCAACACTTTTAGAGGGAACACAGTTCTGGATATAAGCTACAGTCTCCACTGCATAACCCCAAAACGAGTCAGGTAAGGAAGCGTAACTCATCATAGACCGAACCATGTCCAACAAGGTTCGATTTCTCCTCTCTGATACACCATTTTACTGAGGTGTACCAGGTGCTGAGAGTTGGGATACTATTCCATGTTCTATCAAATAGTTCTAGAATGTCAAATCCATAAACTCCTCACCTCGATTAGATCGAAGTGTTTTAACCGTTCTATTTAATGTATTTTTAACTTCAGCCTTGCATTCTTTAAACTTTTCAAATGACTCAGACTTATGTTGCATTAAATAAATGTACCCATATCTTGAATAATCATCAGTGAAAGTGATGAAATATCCATAACCTCCCATAGCTCTTACATTCATCAGACCAAAAAGGTCTGAATGTACTAGCTCTAGAGGTTCTTTGGCCCTATGTCCTTTTCCAGTAAAAGGCATTTTAGTCATCTTGCCTTCAAGGCATGACTCACACACGAGTAAAGAATTTTCTTCTAACTCGCTTAGAAGTCCATTCTTTACCAACCTCTCAATCCTATTAAGATTAATGTGTCCTAGTCTTAGGTGCCAAAGATGGGCATTTTCCTTAGGAGAAATTCTAGGTCGTTTATTCTGAGTTACGACAGTTTTAAATATCTCTATGTTATGGAGGGCATTTATTGCTAACGGCCTTAGCACATACAAATTATTTTCCAGTTTAGCAGAACATATATCAACACCATTCTTAGTAATAAACACTTTATTATAAGAAAAGTTAAAATGATAATTATGTTCCAAAAGACACTTTACAGACACTAAGTTACTTTTTAAATCAGGAACAACAAATACATCATTCAAAATGAGAAATTTATTCTGTAATGATAAGTTGAGACCTCCCATTACCACAGTTGAGACGACGTGCCCGATTCCAACTCGCATCGTCATCTCTCCATCATCAATCTGCCGTCAGGAACTAATTTCCTTAAATGAAGAACAAACATGGTTAGTGGCCCCAAAATCAATAATCCAAGTAGAATCATCATTCTCCACTAAACAAGTTTCCAAGACAAGTAAATCACATTTATCTTATTTGGCCTTCTTCTTTTCTGCCAAATATCTGGGGCAGTTCCTCTTCCAGTACCCGTTCTAGGTTCAATGGAAACACTTTCCTTTGCCAACCCTCACTAGTTGTCTACCCCTTGAAGCAACAACTCCTGGGTTAACAGCAGTCTTCCCATACCACCATTCTTCTTCTTCCACTTTTTGGTGCCAAAGGAAGAAGGTACAGACTTAGTTCATGAGGTCGAACCTTTGTGGAACTTTTTAAATGATGAAGCAGCATTTGCTTCACTCTTCTTCTCCTTGCTTTTCAACAAGGATTGGAAAGTCTACAGCTCATTGAGCAGAGTAATAAGGTTGTAGTCAATCTTGTTCAGAACAGCATTGTTACGAAAGTGAAGGAAGCTATCTGGTAAAGATTCCATAATGATGCTAACCTGACTGGCCTTATCGATGCTTGACCTGTTCATCTTAGCCATGTTGAAGTAGATCATCATGTTGAGAATGTGTTCCCAAACATATGAACCCTCTTGCATATGTGAATTGAAGATGTACTTGATAGCATCGTGCCTGAGCTGAGCGGACGGTTGTCCGAACATTACCCTCAAGGACTCCATGATCTCACGTGTAGTGACCATAGACTCATACTTCTTGGCCAAGACTTCGTTAATGCTTGCCAAGATTTATGCTCGGGCTTTCTCATTCACCCTTATCCAGCGCTCATATGCTTCTCAGTTACAGTAGGAGGTGGAATGGGAGGACACTCCTCCATCAAGACGAAACGTAGATCATTGATAATTAAAATCGTGATTATGGTTTTTTTTCTAACTAGCATGGTTTTCGCCAGTTAGTTTGTCGGCGGCAAGTAAACTTAGAATTGAAATAGCCATTTAAATTGCTAAAACAGAACAAACTTAATTAAGTCTACTTGCATTAAATCACTTTTTGAAAACCAATCATGTTTTAGCAAAATAGTCTAGTGTACCCTAAGTGACATCTATTTTGCAATGATGCTTCAGTGAGGTAAGATAAAAGTCAACGTAGGGTGATTAAGTGCCCTTTCACTAAAATGAGATATTCTCAACCATAAGACAGAAGCAACTCCTTATAACTGAATCTAATAGTCACCATTGTTCAGTCCAAAATTTGTTAACATCTTTAACAATTCTATGTAATTGTAACCCCCTCATTTTAGGTTTTAGAGTCCTACTCTAATGAGCCAACCTTAGGGAAAATTCGATTAGAACAATAGACTAAAGCAACCCTATCACTTTTTTGGAGATCAAATAAAGAGTCATGCAAAACTGTCAACCTTTAAGGGGACACCCACGATGCCACGAGGCGATGCATGAAACTTTATCCAACCTAATGAGAGAGACTGGGGGATATATTGTCACATGTCTCACTCTCACTTACTATAAACACTCTCTCCATTCACCTTGGTATTGACCTACTCAAACGCCACCTGTAGGTGGACACCCATGGTGCCTCGAGGCTGAGAGTAGATCTCACGGTGTGAAATTTTAGGGAGAAACGTGTAAAGGTTAAAGTGAAGTATCATATACTCCATTTTTCTTCCACTGAGTGTTCTACCTAGGGTTCATTAACTTAGAAAATCTGGCTACTGATTTTATTTAAGTGTTTTTTTAATTTGCTAAAAAAAATATTTGCTTTTGATGATTAAACAACTTTGATTCAAGTCTTATTAAACTCTTTAACAGACTTACATCAAACTTGCATGCATGTAACAAATCTATCTAATTCACCTTTTCAGGTAGATTCCCAGGTAAGGGTGCAACGTTTCCATCGACTTAAGTACCCCAGCCTAGCCAGAACCAGCCTTAGACAAAAGGTTCTTTATAGATACATTTTTTACATATTTATTCTTCTATTAGGAATCAATTTAATCCTATTAAACCGATTTAAAAGATTAAATTTAGATTTCTAATCTCATTCAAAACGTGATTTTAGGTCTATCTCAATCAAATTTTAAAAAACTTTTAAAAAATGATTAAAGCCTAAGGTTTGTATGCAACTCTTTATCATTAATTTTAATTTTATTTATTATAATACTTATAAGAAATGAAACAATTAAAACCAATCAACATTGCAAGCTAGACATATATAAGTTATTTATAACAATTATAAATTAACCTAAGGTAGTGTCATGCAACAAGGTAGTGTCATGCAACATGCAATGTTCATTCATTACTAATATATAACTTTTATATAACTAAGTAATGAACTATGCTACAACATACATTCCATACAAACATTCAATCTTATATTATAATATTTATAATATAAATGATGCATGGATATGCTATAATGCATGCATACATATAGTATAACTCTGATATTATATGATGCATGAGCATGCTTACTAATATATTATAACATTTATAATATAAAATGATGCATGAAAATAAATACATAACCTAAAGTGGGTTTTAAAACTATATGACATACATTATGACATATAAAATAAATATACATCACATGTATATTTAACTAAAATTGATTGACCGGGATAGATAATCTTAAAAACCGAAAATAAATGCCTAAACTATTACAAAATTTTGAGTCCATCAGTTCGGAACAAGTGAACCGAGTCTTGAACCGCTCGCCTTGAACCACTCCACCAAGAACCCTTGCAACTTGACCATGTAGCAAACTCTTGATCGTCGAGCAATGAGGCATCGAGTATAAATGATCATTTAATATGCGATTGCGTAGCGACTATGCGATGAGCATGAAAGTCTATGCGATCATGCAACGTGCATCGAGTATCACATACCATGCGACCTTGTAACTAATGACTATGCGATGAACATGATAGTCTACACGATCATGTAGCATGTGTCAAGTATCGTATACTATGCGATCGTGTAGCTAATTACTATGCGATGAGCATGATAGTCTACACGATCGTTTAGCACGCAAGCTTTGCGTTGAGTATCACATACCGTGCGATCGTCTACCCATCGAGCGCCTATGCGATCATGCAGCCAACGCAACACGATTATGTAGCAAACTCTATACGATCGCATAGCATTAGCTATGTGATCGTTTAGAAAATGCTACACGATCTTGTAGTAAACTCTACACGGTCGCATAACAAAATCTAAACGATCGTTTAGCTTAAGCTACACGATGCGGCCTTCACCTTTTCGTCTTCTCCATCGAAACGCACTGCAACCCTTCTTCTGAAGCCTCACGAGCGACTCAAAACTAAATGAATATAGACTCGATTGCAAGTTTAATGCCCAAAATCGCAGGGACCATTACAAAACAACATTGTAAAAATAAACAGAAAGCCATAAACAGAGACTTCTATCCTGTAAACATCCAGAAACAACCATCCACAAAGATTTATCGTATAAATGCAATGCAGAAATTAAAACCCACTACTACTGTAAACGTATTCAATATAGAAATGGAATTTGGAATCGGAACTGCAATCTGGCTCTGATACCAATTGGAGGAGCTCATTTTAAAGAGATTCTTGAGTGGAAACAAATTGTCCAAATTCAATTTTTATTGAAAAACTAAATTTACAGTAAACACGCAAGATATGCATTCAATATAAATTACAGCATGCTTGAAAGAAGAAAAGGATTCAAGAGATATTACCTTTGAAGAACCTTTCTTCTTGTAAATCTCTTGAACAGTCACGAAATCAAACACAATAAAAACTTGAAGACCTTCTTCTTCAAGAACTTCACGAACCAAAACCAAGAAGACATTACCACAGTGAACCTTTGGTATTATCAGGGTGAGAGTCCAGGAGTGGTGGGCTCTATCTATTTTGGTTTGGAGGGTTTGTTTGAGTTTGGAGGAGGAAGAAGATTGAAGAAGACAGGATGATTCTGCAATGTTCAATCGTCTAGTAAATCTTTCTATCGTGTAGATTCTCATGTTAGTCTTGTTGACTGGAAGAAGAAGAAGAAAAACCAAATTTTCTTTTTATTCCTATTTGCCATAAAAAACCAATTAACCATCCACTAAGGTGGTTAGAGAGAAAATAGGTATTTATTATTCAAAATAATAAAATAATATAAATAAATATGATAACTAACTTATCATATCTTATTTATATTTAACTATATGTTATATCAAATATAACACATAACTTATAGTTTTAATATTGTATCATGTACAATATAAACTATAGTTTCTTTTCTCTATTTTATGGCATTTAATATAAATCATATTTATTTTAAATTTAACAACTATGAATCACATTCATAGAAAATATATTTGAATCCCATTCAAATATTTATTTCCTCCAAATAAACTATAATGTATCAAATACATTATAACAATTATATCATATATAATTGAATCAATTTAATTATATATTATATGATCGAATCAGTTTATTTATATCATATATGATTGAATCAATTTAATTATATCATATATAATTAAATTCCCTCTTATTAATTTGAACAATTCAAATTAACCCAAAAATTGATTCACAACTAAATCCTTTTGAGTTACCAAGGGACCTTATGGACCTATAGCTTGAAGCTCCAATAGTACATGAATAATTAATTAAACTCTTTAATTATATTATTCACCAGTTAACTGTCGAACACTCTACTAAAGACCGACAGCTACACTCTTTGTACTACAGATATATTCTGTGTCCATTAGATATAATCAATCAACAATACGATGACTGTCCACAAATTGCTCGTAAGTACAGTTAGGCCAAATTACCGTTTTTCCCCTATAATTACCTCTAACTCCTTAAGTACCATTGATCCCTTTAATGAACAATAGATCAGTCCTACTATGACAAAACCTCTCTCGGACCAGGAGACGGTGTGGCGCCACATTGTTCAAGACCTAAAACCAGTCCTTAGAGAGCAATTTATCTACTTACCCCTGCTTTGAGGAAGGAGTGAATTTCATCTTGTGTAGCTGCGTTCCCCCTCCCTAATCAGACGAATTCCTAAAATGGTAGGCTTATTGAGTTAGCGATCTAACCACTTCAGCCATACAAATCAAAGGACTACTCTCATAGGCAGGAGTTCACAACTCACTCATGATTAAGGTCATATTACCTATGGTCATCCTGGTGAATGAAAGTCTCTATTATGAACAGTGTTATATAATGAGACTAAACATTTCGTGGTCTGGTCTTATACAAACTTTTTTGTATAAAATATCCCTGCTCGCATGTCTAATACATGAATGATGAGGATCATATGATTTGTAACACTTCACAATAATTGTAACACCTACAAAGCAGGTCATACTCGTAGTGTCACTAGGATAAGGTAACCATCTTTATCCTTGTACTACAAACCATTTAGGTTATCAGTTAAACATGATTCGTTTGTATGTCTCCACATATATATTTAAGTTACAACGATAACCTTGGATGCTAATTTATTGTATTTGTGGTTAATGCAAATAAAATATCACATATTTTGTAGATAAAATGAATAAAATATAATATATAATATTAATCACATAAGAGTTTGTTCATACAAAGTTTACAAACTATAGGATCCTACGAGATTTAGGGAATCAATTCCAATACAATTTTTGTCTTGCTCCCTTTTGTGTCCTTTTTTATCTTTCATGTGATTTATGTACCTTTTTAGGATTATTCTCTCTCTCTACTTATTGCTTCTCGCGCCTGCCTTACCTTGAGTCCTTTGCCTTAATTCTTTTGAAAAGTGGGGATGAGACTCTCCCACGCTCTTTACCAATTGTGAACTTTTTTCTTGGTTGGGTCTCATACGAGTAAATTTTGCTGATCGAAAACTTGATGAGGTGGACACTTTACTAAACTGTAGAGTTGGTGCTGATTCTACTTCAGGTAGAATAGAACTAAACAGGTGGTGATGTTGATGATATTATAATTGATTAAGTGTTGTTTTCTTATTTTATTTTTTTTTTCCAGATTTTTTTGCTTTTTAAGATAGACAAAGGGGGAGAGCTCCCTGGATTGTGTTTTGTTTGGTTGGTTTGCTCTGTTTTGTTTTCCTTGTTGGCTAAGATGTTATTGGTTGGCTCAAATATTGTTGATTGGCTTTGTTGTTGTTGTTGATTTTGTCTTCACATCCTCTATATGCCATTTGTCATTGTTCTAATTTCTATTTGATTGGTTCTACATTTCTGTGTCTTTATGGTTGGTTCTCTTTTATGTTGTCTTGCCTTAAAAATAATAACCAAAAAGGAAGTTTGTTAGAGTTTTGGTGTTGACAATTTATTTTTAAGGTTGTTGTAGAAGTTATCCCTTGAGATATTTGTCAATTTGTCACTCGGGTTGTCTTTCAGGAAGTCTCTATAGAATGCTAATCTTATGGAGTATATTTTCCTTACCTGGAAAATACTAGTTTGTTATTTTCTAAGGATTCTTCACTTCTCTATTTTGGGCTGACCGAATTTGAGATGGTTATCGTTTTATGTTGTGTCTATATATGGCTACCTTGCTGATGTTTTCGTGTTACAACTTTGAAGTTTTTTGTGCCACTTTTATGAGGTTGTTTGGAGTGTTCTTCCATAGTATAAATTCTTGTGATTTTGAAGCTTTCATTATCGTCGATCTTGAGGTGGACTATTGATTAGATTGAATCATTCTATTGTAACTTGAGAAGGGATTCGTACAATTAGGGAGCCTAAGTATTTCAAGTGAAATGGTCTTCATTTGAAATTTGGAAAGATAGACATTTTTGTTGAGAGAAAGTCTCACACTTAAGGGGAAAGTAAGTTTTCTTGAAAGAGAGTCTTGCACTTAGAGGTTACCTAGATGATCATTCACCAAGTTAGTATATTTGTATGTCTCTGTAATTGCTGTCTAGTTACATATTAGTACAATATTGTAATCGCTTGATTTTATATTAGTGAACTTATCTTACCTGGGCACACTGCATCCCAGATGTAGGTGGTATTGCACAGAATTGGATTACCATACAAACCTTTTGCTTACCATTTTTTTTTTTTTTTTTTTTTTGTATCTATGCTTTACTATATGTCTTTTGAAATATTGTGTAACAAGTTAAATGCTGTGTCAAATAACCTTTTTGAAAACCATCTTGCATACATGGATTTATTATTATTATTATTATTATTTTTGTCTTTTGTTTTCAATTCGTTTTATTGTCAATAATATTAATTGCAAGAATGGAAGATATTTAATGGAAAGTTTATTTCATTTTCAGTATTATTTTTTAAAATAATAAAGATTGCAATATTGGAAAGTAATGCGTTATATAAAAGTCCATAATTATTTCGTGTACAAATTTATAAATATCGAAAATCAATGGATTGGCCCAATTATGGAAAAACCCAAACTATTTAGTATTTAGTATATTATTGGATCATGGAAAGGATCCAACACAAGCTCTTATTGGGTTGGGCTTTGGCCTGGAAGTCAAAATGAATTTTCCTATTGGTTTTGTGTCCTTAATTTCTTATTCTTATGGGGGAAGAAATCAGAAACATTGGAATTGGTGATTATTATATTAATTCCTTCTTTTTTAAAGATGTCTAAAAAAAGTACAATTTAAAAAAAAAATACATTTTTCTTTCATCTTTGCTAACAATCCTTTTTATAATCTACATTCTTATAAATTTCATCTTTTCATGTCAAAGTCTGTTATATTCTTTTCAAAACAATCATAGCCCATTTAAATTATTTAGACAATAATCTATTTAAATTAAGGGAATTTTTTTATAAATAAAAAAACATATCAAACTATTTATAGAAATAACAAAACAAAAAACACTGGGGGCGTTTGGCCCCCAAATTGGGTTGAGTTAGGTGGGTAAAAAAATTCACTCATCGTTTGGTTCATCAATTATTAAATAGGTTTATTACCTTGTTATTCATGTTAACTCACATTTCTTACCTCGTTATTCATATTAACTCTCCCAATTACTCCCTCCTATGATAATTACCAACTCAATTCTACGCGTCAAATGCGCCCTTATAGACACTGATAGACTTTTATTAGCCTCTATCAACTTCTATTAAAGAATGTCAAATTTTGCTATTTTGTGAAAATAATTTCCCTTATTTTTCTATTTTTTGAAAATCTCCCTTAAGTTAATTGTATGATAATCAGTGATGAATGCATAATTTTTATCCAAGGCAACTTCAACTAAAAGTATGACTTTGAGGCTAACAAAGTAAAAAATAATAATAATAATAATAATAATAAATTGTAACTTACTTGTTAAAGTAAATTCAGGTTTATTCTTAATTAGTATTTTTCTTTATACTAATTTTCTTTTATGTATTTTTTCTTTTTCGATATCTTTTCTTTGTAGGGTCTATTGGTGTCTATTTATTCGCCTTAGTATTGGATTCTGATTAAGCTAATTATTCAATATAATATACAAAATTAACATGGTATCAGAGCCTTGAGTCCAAGGGTTTATATTTTTTAGCATTGCTTCGATTCGATCTTTGCCTCTGTCGCGCCATCGATGGAGGTAGATCTAGGTAGTCAGCGGACAGATCTAGATTTGATTCACCTGTTCAGTTGTTTCTACGTTATTTTTCAATTTCAGCCTTTATTATGTTTTTTTAATCTTCCAGAGTCAGATGTAAGTTGGGATCGATAATTTTGTATATTATATTGAATAATGATATTTAAAGATATTTTTAATCAATAGAATCTCTAAAAGAAACTAGGGTGGTACTTTTCTCCTAGTATGAAAAGACTAGGGAAGGTATATTACATTCATAAGTTCATTATTATAACTTATTTAATTTTTCTCTAAATATTCAAAGAGAATTTGGTAAGCTTTTTCTTTACCCATGAAAGATATATAGATTCATTTTCAAATTTATAAAACTAAAAAATAAATAAAAGTTAGAGCATCTAACAAAAGTTGTTGCATATATTTAATATAATTACATAAACATCAACGTGAGCATAACTCACAAATTAACATGTACTCCATCTACATAAATTATTATAACAATAAAAACCAAGAAAGATAATTGTGAGATTCTAAAATAAAAGTTAGTGGTAAAATACAAAGAAAAAAACAAACAATTTAAACATATCTCAGTGAGAAAATAATAATAATAATACCTGTGAATCTAACAACCTATTACGGTCAATCAATCACAAATATTTTTGTTCCTCAAAAAAAAAAAAAAAAAATCAAAATATCTATGTTAATTCCCTAAAAAATAAAATTAATAATAATTTATGTTAAACAGTGATAATTATGATTATAGTTTAATTAATCTTCACTTATGCAAATGAATGATTTCTACTTTTTAAAATATTTTAATTAATCACTATTTTTTAAAAATCAATTATTATCATTTGCTCCAAGATTTTATGCGTATGTAAATATAATTTGTAGTTTCATTGTTTATTAGTCCATAAAGTAAAAAAATAATGTTATTGAAATAAGTCGAGAGATCAAGTGATATGATTAGACTTTAGAGTTGGTAATTAAAGAAATACACATTAGGCATCGATTTGAAGTTGTTTCTGTTTCTTTTTTCTTTTTTCCTTTTTCATTATTAATTAATCGATCATTATACATGAAGACCATGTTATCGAACTTTGAAATGGTAATTCGTAGCTTTAGATATTAATTATGTTCGGGTTGATATATATAAAAAAAAATACACATTAGACATGTTTTGAATTTTTTTTATTTTATTTTATTTTATAATTGTACGTGAAGACCACACTCTCGAACTTTGAAATGGTAATTGATAGCTTTGAATACTAAGTTATGCTCAGATTGACGTATATGATTCTTGATCACTTTGATATACTTTGTTTTTTATTTGAAAATTACACTATATTGGCCTATGAATTTCTTTGCTTTATTACCTACTATCAAATATATTTTCCTAATCTAAATTTGAATTTGAAAACTAAAGAAAAAAGAGCTTTATCTATGTTTTTTGAATTAAAATACAAATTGTGGTTGTTGATGCTTGCAATCAAATAAAATTTATATTTTACCAATCTAGGCTACTATATAACTTGTAGTATTTAATAGCGAAATCAATTTCTCTAAGCTAGATTTGCAAGAATAATAAAATAGGAGGGGTTTGGATGGACTAAATAAGGAAAGTAAATCAAAGATAAAGATACATAAAAATAAAAATAAAATAAAATAAAATAAAAACTACCAAGATTATAAATTCAAGTTGTCTTTTCCCATAGTAATTCCAATCCCTGGCTTTACCAAATCCAATCAATCAAATATTCAAATACTTAAAGTCTACTTATTCGAACAAGTCGGGATATGTTTAATTCTCTTAAGTATAAATACAACTTATTCGAACAAGACAAAATTAGCAAGATAGCTACACCTAAACAATTTCGTTTCGTTTATCCTAGAGTCTATCATTCAAGTTATGTAATCATGTAAAAGCCATAGAAAACACACACATGAGCCAACTCTTATTCTACTATCACGAACCTTGAAATCATGCATACCGACCATACATAAAATAAATACAATTGAGATGTGAATTCAATCAATGAAAGCCCATAAAAAGAATAACAACAAGACCAAAGATTACTTGGTTAAATACTAAAATTTACTATTAAGAATTCCAAAGTCTCATGGTTTTACAATTGGACTCAAGCCGATCTTTGAATAAGAAAATTGTAGTCTAATCAAACATCATACTATAGCTGAAATTTCACTTGAAATCCATAAGATCTAATACTGTAGATGGATAGAGGGCGAAAAAAATGAAGAAAAGAAGTGGTCATCCACCCAAAATGACCACATACACCAAAAGTTATGACCTAAAAATCAGATGCTTTACAGAAAATGCCTGATAGCATCATGTTGTTGCTCAAATTTTCAAAGCAAATAAAATTGGCCCCACACGTATATTTGATCAAATCCTATAGCGTTTACAGACGCTATATATACAATGTCTCAACGTTGTCACCTCAGATTTTTTGGCTTTGACTTCAATTTACATGATTCGATTACTCAATTTATAAGTTCGATTATCTCCAATTTGATCGTGATTAATTGAAAGTGTTTCAAGGCGATATCAAATCATTCATATCTCTATGAACACTAAAGTACATAAGAGTAATAGATCTAGCATAACTAAAGTACATAAAAATAGTTAACTAAAAGTGCAATATATATATATATATATAATTAGAAAAAAATTGAGAAATAAAATTAGAATCCACTCATGGTGGATGGTCTTCAAGTCAAATTGTTGAGAGCCTAGAGCTACGAGCATGAGAAGACAATATGTGAGTGGCTAACTTACATTTGCAGTTGACAAGATGGAAGCATTGAACTGAATCTCAATATAATAACAAAGCATTAATAGAATCAATAAAATGTTAGCTCATTAACAAAACAATCTTTTTCTCATTAATGTGAATAATATAATCTCTTCAAAAAATGTGAGTAACATATACTATGCTATAATATACATATGTTTACAAAGAGTAAATACTACACCTAATACATAAATTGATTTTTTTTTCCATAAGTGATTGATTGGTTAAAACATATTTAACTATGAGCATAATATATTATATATTGTGTCAACTCTTAGCACAATTTAAATTAGTCGAGACATATATCTTAGTAGAAGATCAAATATATTTAAATCTCTTCCCACTCCACACGTGTTATGTTTTTCATAGCATTAATCCATGATAAAATAAATGATATACTATATATTTCATAAATTATTGACAATTATTATTTTTCTTTGTTCAATAAATGAAAGTAAGAAATTAACTCTTTTTAAACATAGAAAAAAAAATCACTAAACGTAGGTTCAAGCATTTGCATAGCCTCAATAACTACTTGGTATATAATTTTAAGGGTAATTATCTTAAATGGTAAAACGTTAAAAATATTTAAAAATATAACAAAATGTCATTATCTATTAATAATAGACCGCGATAGACATGGACAGACTGCGATAGATATATTTTGCAGTCTATTACGGTCTATCACTGATAGACAGTAACAGTTTGCTATATTTGTAAATAAGTTGATTCATTTTTCTTTATTTGAAAACAACCGTAATTTTGATCCAAATGATCTCTCTATACATCCAATCATAAAAACTATTAGTCACATTACATCTTGATGGTCTCACCCAACAACTTCTCAAGATTGAGTATTGTGTTTTAGTATAGAATGTGAAAGGATGATGGGAAAGTAGAGTAGAAATTGCTTGAAGTAAAAGCAAAAGAGAAAGGGGAAATAAATGGGGGGCGAAATCTCTGAAAATGACATCACACAAGTTGGTACGCGTTAAATGTTCATATTTTTAAGTTTTCATACATCCCAATTTCTCCAAAATAAAAATTCAAAAAATTAAAATAATAATAATAATAATAATAATAATATTTTTTAAATAAAAAAAAAACTAAAATAGAAAATTGCCACCTGGCTACATTTTAGCACAACCAAAATAAAGGCAAAGTCTCCCTATCTCAACTCAGTGGTTTTCCCTCCATATTCCATGAAGCTCTCTCTATATATACAAATGTTGGTTCCATTGAGAGTTTTGTAATTCTACTCTCTTTCTTTTCTTTTCATTTCTTTATTCTCTCTATCTAAGAGATTTTATAGAGAAAAAAAGAGTTTGGGAATTTGGAAATTATGGGAAGGCAACCATGTTGTGATAAAGTTGGGTTGAAGAAAGGGCCATGGACAGCTGAAGAGGACAAGAAGCTCATCAATTTCATCCTCACCAATGGCCAATGCTGTTGGAGGGCTGTCCCTAAACTTGCAGGTCTCCTCTCGTTCATTTCTTCCTCTTCCCTTTCCTTTGACTTGAGGGTCGATTTAAAAGATATTGATTAATGTCTAATTACTCGAACTATGTTATTGGATTTTACAGGATTGTTGAGATGTGGAAAGAGTTGTAGGTTAAGATGGACAAATTATCTAAGGCCAGATCTAAAGAGAGGCCTTTTGTCTGAAGATGAAGAGAAAATGGTCATTGATCTTCATTCTCAACTAGGCAACAGGTCTCTTTTAATTACCTTCTTTTTTTCTTTTCTTTTCCCTTTTGAAAAAATTACTTCAATTTTCTTTTTAGTTTAAATTAATCAATGAGTTATTTTTTTTCAAAATAGAAAAAGATTCTGAAAAATTCTTCTCATTCTCTTCATTTTTCTTTCTTTTTTTTGGGGGACAATTGGAGGTTTCAGCCATGTGGTATAAATTATAATCATAATCATGGAAGAATATAATGTAGTCTTTCTTCTCAAAAGAAGGGGCAATTTTGACTTTTTATTTTTCACATTTTCTAAAAGAGGAAAAGAAAAAAGAGTGGAACTTTCTAACTACTCAAAAAGAGTGGATTTTTTTTTTCCACCCATTACTATATTTTGACAAACTAAAAAGAAGAGAGACTTTTTCTTCTTTAAATAATTAAACACTTAAACAAAAAGATTTAGTGGTAGACAGTAAGAATTTTTTGTTTAATAGTATTTTTTTTAATCATGAATACAATATTAAAGTTTTAATTAAGGTTAAAATTTTCATCCGTACTTTAAGAAAAGAATTAATGTTATGAAACTAATCTTCATTCTTTTTACTTTAACAGATGGTCAAAAATTGCCTCGCATCTTTCAGGAAGAACAGACAACGAGATAAAAAATCATTGGAACACTCACATAAAGAAGAAGCTAAAAAAAATGGGGATTGACCCTCAAACTCACAAGCCCATTTCTCCATCTTCTGACGACACCCATTTGCTCCAAAAGAATCAAAAGCAATCACCGCGACGGCCATCGCCATCGGAAGAGCCTGAGAAAGAGGCGGCGGGGGACGGGACCGACATAATAGATTTGATTATGGATGGGTTTTGCACAGAAGAAGTCCCTCTAATTGAGCCACATGAAATTCTAGTCCCTTGTGCTTCTTCTTCTTCAACAACCTCAACTTCTTATTCGTCTAACTCTTCTTCCTATTCCTATTCTTCAATTTCTTCAAACTCAGAATCAGCTGCCAATTTGCTTCAAGATTTGGTCAATGAGTTCCCTGAGTTTGAATGGCCAAATATTTGTGAAAATGGCATAGTGGAAGGGCTTTTGGAAGATGATTTTGGTAGTAGTTGGGATTTTGTGGTTAATGATTATGAGGGAGGCAGTGGCAATAATGGGAATGATCCTTGTGTTGATTTTGAATTGGATAATTCTCAATCTTGGGTTTATGGGTTGTTATGAGTAATCCACATCATGTCAAAGTTTATATTATATGATCAAATATTATATATACCATAATATGTAATATTTTCTATGAGAGACTTTGGTTGTTTTTTTCCCCTTAATATAGATTCAATAAAGTTGCAACACATTTTGGGGATAACCCCAACTTTTGTTGTATTGTATATATTTTGCCCTCTCAATTAAGTTTTCATTTTTTTTTTTACTTTAATGTATAAATTACTTTTTAGATGAATCGATTTTAATCTATATAATTATCGAACTTATAAAATGAAAAACAAAAAAGATATAATTTTGATTGATGTTTTAACTCTTCTCCTCTTTCTTCTTTTAGTGTTTTTAAAAAGTTTTATTTTAACCCCTCACATTTGGATAAATTTTAGATTTTATAGTTGTCGTTGGATTCATATTTTATAAAACAATATATGACAAAATTTTTCTTTTTTTTGATCTTAGACACGAAAAACTTCTTCATTCAGTATGATTTATTTGACTTGAATGAGTTCATCAGTAATTTGTTTTGATTTCACAGTTATACCCTAACTTAACTAGCAGCGTTGATAGAATCTTCAATTGCCAAACAAAAAAATTGTGAGCCTGAAAAAAATATAACCTTGAGATTCGTAGTTGAGTTTTATCAAAGTAGTGAGTGGCATATACTTCAAAGGGAAGAGAAGCATCTATACAAAAAATTGATGGATAGATTATTATTTTAAGACCAAAATTGTTGAAAATATGATCAGAGGTCTAACATTGGCCAAGATAACTAGACAGATAAAAAAAGTACACTAAAGTAATATTTTTTTCTTTGGTAGAAGAAAATTTTTATTTAAGTAAAGTTTAGTTAAATAATGAACAAATAATCTAAATTGATTCACTTATTAATGTTTAGATATAATTGATATAATTATTAGCTCGAAGATTTAATTGTAGAATAGGACCTTAGAAACTTAGAAGTACATATTAATTTTTTTCTAAAATTACATTTAAGAAATTAAAAATGACATTATCCAATATATGGTTAGAAAGAATTAAATTTAAATAACATTAAGAAGAGATTCGAACCTCAAACTTTTTAGTCAAAAATATATATTTTATAATAGTTGAGCTATCGTCCGGTGGATTTAATAAACATTATAATTCACCTAACATATAATGACGTTAAGGTTTTGTTTATTATTATTATTATTTGTAATAAACTTAAATTATAATACATATTTTATTTCTAAAGTATTAAAAAAGAGAAAAAAAACGCGGGATTGTTTTACAATATATAATAAAATAGTACCACTTGAAGAAATCAACTTTTTATTAATTGTTTTGACTAAGTTTTGTTTTTGACTTGTAAATAAAAATGCAAACTAATGATAGGAATTTGGTTTTTCCTCTTAAAAAAGTTGAATAAAAAGTTATTTTTTAAGAAAAAAATAATAATTGTCAGCAAGCATTAGGGATGATGAAAGATCAAGTACAAGAAATTTCCATAGTACTTAAACAAGACTGAATTAAATTAATTGAATTATACAAGTCAAATTAAATTGTCTATTTTACTAAGAAAAAGATTGAATTAACAAAAAAAAAAAAAATCTCACTCCTCGTTGGAGGATTTAAAAGATTTAACTATACATCTAATCTTTTAACTCAATAATTTTATGTCAATTAAATTATGTTTATGTTGGTTTATTTTTTTTACAATAGAGATAGGAAGAATCCAAACCATATATCTTTTGATCACGGATACGTCTATATGTTAATTGAATTATACTCACTTTAGCACATTTTGTATATTTTAGTATTTATTATAAGAAATTATATAAAAGAGCAAGAAAGGAAGATAAACTGTCAAAATTATTTAGACATGGTTTGATAACTATTTGAGTCATTGATTTTAGTTTTTGAAATTTAGGTTGATTTTCTTATTATCCTCCAATTATGGTTTTATCTTAAAAAGAAATACTTGAATTCATAATGAAATTTCAAAAATAAAAACTATATTTTTTCTAGTTTTTAAAACTTAACTTGATTTTTTTAAAACATTACTACAAAGTGGAGAACATAATATGGAAACTTATGGATAAAAATGGTGTTTATAAACTTAATTTCAAAGAACCTAAAACCACACAATAGATTTTGAAATGGTCCTTGATTTTTAGTTGTTGATTTTGAAAATTGTGCTTGTTTTCTCACATTTTCTTTTTTGTATAATGGCTTTCACTTTTGTTAAGGAAAAATGACCTGATTTTTTTTTTTTTGTTAAACATGACTTGTATTTTGAAAGTACCTCCAAGAAGTAGATATCAAAATAAATAACTCTATGGAGATATTTAAAAAAAAAAAAAAAAAACCGTATTTATAGGCTCAATTAATTCTTAAAAATCAAAAACTAAAAATGAATATCATGTGTCTCACTTTGATTTTTTGTTTTTGAAAATTAGGCTTATAAAGATATTTTCACTCATACATTTATATGTTTAGTTATCCATTGTTTATTAATGTTTTAAAAAACGAAGCAAATTTTTTAAAATTAAAATATAGTTTAAAAACTTGCCGCGAATGTTTCTTTACTCAAGTTGAAATCACGTTAAAAAATTAGGGGGAAATCGACTTTAATTTAAATAAACAAAATTGTTATCAATGATTATCCAATCGTGAGTTCAAATTAAACATTGATATTAAGTTTAACTTTGACCATATTTATTTGATCAAATGTTTTAAAGTTAACTAATTGAGTTTGAAATCTTACTTAAAGGATTATATTATATTTTGAAGAACTATATACTCATTTTCTTATTCTTCCCAAAGTCTTCTTTTCCAAGCTGGCAATGCTTGTAACTACTGAAACTTTTGAAATAGACAAGTCTTTGATTAATCAGAAACCCTAGGACTCTAAACACATGTGCTTGATAATTGATATTGTCTGTTTCAAGAATATAAATAAATATTCAATCAATTCACTCACAGAAAGATTCAAATTGGAAATTATACCCAGTTCCAGGACTTCCAAAATTAGACTTAGATGATAATTTTTTATAATTCTGCATTGCAATGCAATATATATTGATTTTTTTCACATCTAATTGATTTAATCTTAATTAGGATGTCATGATGTTTTACAAACTATTTTATTACTTGCAATATTTGCGAACCAGCTCGACTGATAGGGAAAGGAACAAAAATATCATTTGATTCGTCGATTTTTTAAAAAAAGAAATAAGTAAAGTTCCATTATTGAGTGAGAAATGGGAAATTCATTGAAAGTAATAATCCCCACTACGTCGTAATAGTGCACCTATAATCATCAACGTTGTTTTTTAACCAAAAGACCGAGAGCTAACTATTGAGACTTCGGGCTATCTAAACGCATATTTCATGAAATAGTTCATGCATGCTTGTTGCCCTAGTTCTAAAGGCAAGGGATAAATCTTCTAGAAAATTGTCTTGTTTACTTGTGAGGATAATTTGGATAATCATTTTCCATTAGGGGTAATACATGGGTTGGGTTGGGATAGGTTGGAGGGATTACTTAGACCAACTCGAATATTCGGGTTGGTCGGGTTGACTAAGTTGGCTACCCAAATGACCCGAACAAGTTATCTAATCCAATTAAAATTTGGACTAGGTTGAGTTGGGCTGGGTTGTTGGGTTGGAATGGGAGACATAAAAAATCACTACAAGAAAAATGAGTTCTCCCGACACCTAAATCAGTCATCGGGAGACAGGGTCTCTCCTGACGCCATAATGGACCATCAAGAGTTCCTAAGGAACTCCCAACGACGTAAAGACCCATCGGAAGTTCCTAAGAAACTTTCGATGTGTAAAAAACTACGTCGGAACTCCCGACGCCTAAAGAAACCCGTCGGGAATTCCTAGGAACTCCCGACGATTAAAAGAGGAGTTCCTTAGGAACTCCCGACGACTTATTTAATCGTCAGGAGTTCCTAGGAACTCCCGACGCTGCCCGAGTGATTGGATTTGGTAAAAACCAGATTCTTTCTTCTTCATTTTCCCCTTCTTTTCATTATCAACCCTAGCTGCGCACCCTTTTTCCTCTTCCCTTCCCCTTGCGCCCGTCGTCGCTCCCCCTTTCCTTTCCCCTTCTCCCTTGCACCGCGCCGTCGCCCCTTCCCCCCTTGTGCCGTTGCCTATTTCTTCCATTTCCCCCTTCGCCACCACCCTTTCCCCTTCCCCTTGTTGCTTCGCCGCCACCTTCTCCTTCCCCCTTCGCGCTGCCACCTTCCCCCTTCATTGCTTACAAATTTGTTGTTCTTTACCAGCTTTCAACAAGGTTCACTCACATCCCTTTTATTTTCTTTATCTTATTTTGTGAATTGATTTAAGTCATTGTTTAATTTCTCATGAATTTGAAATCTGATTAGTCTTTGAAATCTGATTACTATTGCTTTGATTTATTGTCATTTAGCATCTATCTCATTTGCTATTCTTTAAATTAAATCTAATGTTTCTAGCATCTATATCATTTGTTGTTTTTTATTTCTAGCATGTTGGTAATCTAATGTGAATTATGGATTATGGATTATGGATTGTGGTTGTTATTGTGGATTGAGTCTTTTTTTTTTCCTTTAATTCTTAAGGTTAGGGATTACTTAATTTACTATGATGGATGTTACAATTTCTGCAATTTGGTGAATTATTGTGAATTGTGGATTATGGATGTTACAATTTATGTAATTTGGTGGATATTGTCATTTAGCATGTATCTCATTTGTTATTTTTACGTTATAATTTCTGCAATTTGGTGGATTGTGGATATTATTGGGAATTGTGGAATATGGATGTTACATGTATTTAATATTATGGATGTTATTGTTAATTTACTATGATGTTTGTACCCTTAAACTCTATCCCCTAAAAACACTTTGATTTTTAAACCAAATCAATAACATTTGGGGCAAAAAATGGACCCCTTTACTTATTACTTAATTTTAGACTTAGTTTAGGAGTAAAAAAATCAATAACATTAGGGACAGAAAAAATTAAATCACCTATTAGAGATTATTTAAATTTTTAAATTTTTTTGAACAAACTTGGAATTGTTTATTAAATTAATCAAAATTCATGCTTAATAAAGACGTTGTACTTTATCCACTAATCCAGATTATTGTTTTAGATTACAAGTTGGTCAGAAAAGATTTATTTTTAAGGATGAATAAAGAATGAATTAAACTAAGGAATAAGTTATCAGTGGAGTATAGAGAAGGAGTATCCCAATTTTTAGATATAGCAAAGTTTCATGTTAATGATTCTGGACGAATAAGATGTCTATGCAAGAATTGTATGAATTTAATTTGGGAAAAATTAGATATCGTGGAACAAAATCTATTAACATATGGAATATCTCCCTCATACTGTGAATAGGTATATCATGGAGAGCCAGTAAACTTATCTAGAGGTTTTGAAAGTCATACAACTCATTCAATACATAATGTTGAACTATATAGTATAGAGGGTAATGTTGTCGAAGAAAATGATATGTTGAATCTTATAAACGATCTACAAGTTCCAATTGAAAATGAAGATGTAAATGAAGAAGGAATTGAGAATGAAATGTCCTCTAATGGTCAAGAAAGAGATACCACGAACTTATTCGAGGATTTAATGACCAAAGCCCGTAATGAATTATACCCTGGTCGTTCGCCATTTTCGTCTTTGAACTTTTTAGTGAAGTTGATGCATATCAAAGTTCTCAAAGGCTGGAGTAATAAATCGTTTGACATGTTGCTGGAATTGTTAAAAGCAGAGTTTCCGGCTGGCACCACTATACTTACTTCCTTTTGTGAAGCCAAGAGAAAATTGCGTGATTTAGGCCTAGGTTATAAATCTATTCATGCGTGCAAATATCATTGTTATTGTATTGGAAAGAATTTACAGATTTGCAACAATGACCCATTTGTGGTGAGTCTCAATACAAAGTTAATGATGGTAAGGGTAAAAAATACCACATAAGGTATTGCGTCATTTTTCATTGATATCGAGATTAAAATGATTGTTTGCATCAAAAGAAGGCGCTTCTGATATGAGATGACATAAAGATAAGCGAGTTGAAACAGAGGATGTATTGCGACATCCAGCTGATGCAAAGGGGTGAAAACATTTTGATCGTGAATTTCATCATTTCGCTTTAGATCCCCAAAATGTTCATTTGGGATTAGCTTCAGATGAGTTTAATCCGTTTGGAAATATGAGTACTTCTTATAATATATGGCCCGTGGTGATAATTCCTTATAATTTACCCCCTTAGAAATGCATGAAGGAAACAAACTTCTTCATGTATTTGCTCATACCTAGTCTAAATTCTCCTGGAAAGGAAAAATAGATGTTTACTTGTAGGCGTTGATCGAAGAGTTGAAAGAGTTATGGACAATTGGTGTGCGAACTTATGGTTCTGTTACTGATGAGTTTTTTCAACTATATGTTACCTTATTATGGACTATTAATGACTTCCTTATGTACGGTGACATATCTGGGTGGAGTACAAAAGGTTATCAAGCATGTCCAATATGTAAAGAAGATAATTAGTCCTTCAGGATAAGAGAGAAAATATCATTTATGGGACATCAATGTTATCTTACAGAGAATCATAGCTGGCGTCGAGGTAGACAACATAATGGAAAAGTTGAATGTAGACCTCCTCCAGTCGTAATGAATGGAGTAAAGATCTTACAACAAATAAATACGTTGAACTTTCTTGTGCTTAGGAAACATCCATCGAAGCAAGATAAAAAAAAAAAAAAAAAAAAACGAATTCTAAACTGGACTAAGAAGTTTTTTTTTTTTTCCAACTTCCATATTGGTCTAAACTATTGTTACAACATAAATTGGATGTAATGCATATTGAAAAAAAAAATATATGCAACAATTTGGTGGGTACATTGTTAAATATTGAAGGAAAGAAAAAGGATACAATGAACTTTGGATTAGACTTACAAGATTTGAAGATAAGACATGACCTACACTTGACACAGGTCGATAACAGATTTGTAAAATCACATACAGCTTACACATTAACTAATAGTGAACGGAATTCGTTTTGTAAGTAATTAAAATCCTCCTAATGGATTAGTGTCTAATATATCACGATGTGTGAATGAAAAAAATGAAAAAATAATACTAATTTATGAAATCTTTTATAGAAGCCCAATCAAATAATTCCTCCAATTTTAGTATTAGTTGACATCTTATGCATTTAGTATTGGTATTGGCAATGTGTAAATTGGATTGGAGAATCGAATCTCTAACTTCATGATCAATAATACTAATTCATGTCATAGCTCGTGCCGGTGAGTTATTTTTATTTTAAATTACCTACGAAAACATATTTTTTTAAAATACATTTTCTTTTAAACACTTTTTATGAAAATGATTTATAAATAAATAAAATGCTCATATGTTTACTTAAACTTTCTCAAAAATGTTTTTATAAGAAAGTTTGTTTGGTTTGCTCTATCTTTAAAATGCTTTCATAATTAAGTTTGTTAGGTTTATATTCAAGCGTGTCTCCCAAAGCAACTTATTCCTTAAACCTAATTTCTAAAAATTTATTCGGAATATATTGATTGCCAAACATTACAAAGTTTATGAAAATAATTTTTTTGTCCAAGCTTACTTTCAATTAATTTACAATCAAATTGAGATCAATTCATTAGAACATTAATATTATCATTTTCATCCAAAACATACACTAATGTAATGAATTACTTGGCGTCTTTTATTTAAATACTTTTTTTTTTTTTTTTTTTTATGAACTTAAAAGGCTTATAATTAAAACAATAAAACCCATTATCCTTTGATGACACGTGTAAGAGCTAGAAAATGAATAAAGATGTCCAAATGGTGAAGTATCAAAAGAGAGGGAAATTGTGTAAGAAACTAGTGGTTTTTGTTGAAAGAAAAACAATTATCAAAACATTTTTTATACACTTAAAAATTATAAAAATGACAAAAAAAAAAAAGGGTTTTGTTTTTCTCTACACATTACTCATAGTCAATGTGAAAGCTTGGATTAAGTAGAATATACCTCAAAGAAATTTATCATTTCCATTTTGTTTGTATTCTGGTTGACTTGGACCATTCTCATAACTTTTATGTCTTGACCATTGAAAAATTCAACCAAATAAAACGAACAAAAACAAAAAGATAAATATACATATTTGATCATTATTTATTATTTTGGATGGGTAAGTTCGAATCTTCACTTCAGTTTCATATAAGGATAATTGTTTTTTCAGCTTTTTAATAACAAAAAGATAAATGTAGTTCAAGATGCATCAAAATATTATTCTATATATAAGAAAATCAAAATTAAACTTATGCAGTGTAGATATTAAAGTGCGATATTAATTATTACATTACACAAAATTATATTTTACACATTCTACCTTTCTCTTTTCTCATTTCTGAAAAACATATAATGTTATGATTTTTATTTTTCCAAATATAACATTACAAAGGTAAAGATAGGATAGAATATTTTTTTAAGTACAACAATTACAACTATGGAAGATTGAACTTCCAACCATAACAGAGGGAGAATATGTTAATTATTGTTGAATTAAACTTACTTCAGTATCATAGTAGAAATTAAAAAGGGATATCCTATATACATATATATATATATATGGGCAATGATTAGTTATAGCGCAGATGCATTAATCTCATGCATCCTTCCCTCGATACATGGTAAAAAAAATATAAATAACTCAATTTTTTTTAAAAAAAAATTGCTCCATGAAATTTTTTTTATTAGACAACGTAATGATAGATACAATCGAGACAACATCTACTTAATTAATATCTTAAAAAAACTAACTTATCGTTTCCAATCTAGCACATCATAGATTGTGTTTGTTCATATAGGTTACTTCAACACTTATATTTAATATCTAAATTAATTTTTCCTCAAAAAATGTAAATTAAATTTTATCAATAGAACTTTTGTTTCAAATATTATTTAAATTTTGATTTATATCTAACAAAAGCTCAATTGATCAACCTTTTGAAAAGTTGAATGTTGAAACCTCTCAATCTATTACGTTTGTTCCCTTTTTTTTTTTTAGAAGAAATAATTGTAATCTCAATCTATTAGTCGCTACCTTTAAAAAAAAACAAAAATAATCTATATTTCTTCACATCAAAATGTACTTTTCATTTGTTATTATTCAATATAAATCTAACCCCTTTTTTAGGACATATTCTAACCCAAATTAATTGAACTTTTTTTGTTTTAATCTTAGTTAAAATGACTTGGTGCGTTTGTTTATTTGTTTTTTTTTTTTTTTCTAAAGCTTTTAAATTTTGGTAGTTGGACATATTGATATACATCATTTTAAGTGTATCAATTAATTGATATACCTAAATATCAATTTTTGAGTCCTCTTTTATGTATGTATTTTCAAATTTTGAATCTTATTTCTTCTCTCTCAATAATGGGTTTTCCTCCATTTTTAATATGATCTTAATACACTCATCACATATATACTTTTATCAATTTTATTTGTATGTTAATTTTTTTTATTTTATATATTTGATTTCTTTTTTATTTATTATTATTTTTATTATAGGAGATCTTTGGTTTTCATATTCATGTTCTTTTGTACAATTAATTGTTTTTTTTTTTTCCTGATTTAGGTTTTGATGAGTTGATTTGATTTCTTGTTTTAAATCAAGTTATAATCTTTCTATTTACTTTAAACATGATATATCAGTAATATAACAAACAACAATCAACATGTCAAGTGTATCAACAATAAATCTAACAATAATCAACATTCAATTTGTAATATATGTTGAAGTAAACTCATATTTCAAGTGTATCAACAGTATATCATATATAACTTATAAGACATAAGTGTATTAGACATCAATCAGGAAATATTTATAGCCAAACATGAGTATATTAGTAGTATATCTAATAGCAATTAACATTCTAAGTGTATATCAGCAGTATATCTAACAACATTCTGGTTGGGTTGAATTATTTATTTTTTTCAGGTTTGATTGAGTTGAGGTTGCACTTCTAATATTATTTAAAAAATATATATTAAAATTTATAAATATTATAACTCATATATATCGTTTTATGTTTGTATGAAGTTTCTAATAGATATCTTGGATTTTTATATTTAACATTTGAGTTTTATGAAATTTTAATTATAGTATGTGTTGTACACAAATTAAAGTATTTTAAGTTAATAAAAAATATAATAAAAAAAAAAGAAAAAGAATAAATAACCCGATAACCCAACTCAACCCAACCCGTATTTTAAGGGTTGGGTTGGATTGGGTTGGAGACCTTATTCGGTCATTCGGGATGTCAATCTGACCAACCTAAATTTTCAGGTTGGTCCAAAAAAATCCCCCAACCCAATCAATGTACAGCCCTACAACAAACATTTAGATAGTACATTTTTGTTTTGAAGTAAACCATATGTTTCATTTTTTAAACATAATATTCAAGTGTATCAACAATATATCAAATATAAGATATGAATGTATAAGTAGTAAATACTTTTAGATAAGACATGGATGCATCAACAGTATATCTAACATCAATCAACATTCCAAAGTGTATATCTAACAATAATAAATATTCAATTATTAAATTTGACTATCACTTATTTTAATTTTTTGTCACAAATGGATACATACTACACTATTTTATCCTTTTTTTGTATTTTTTCCCTTTTAAGTAGTGTATTGCTTAATATAGTATCGATATACTACTATTTTAATAATTATATACCTAAAACGAAATACATCAGGGCACTACTCATAGACATCATTTTAAGTATATCAGTTAATTGATATACCAAATGTATTAATAAAGTATATTAAAATCAACTTCGAAAAGCATGCATAGGTTTTTCTTTATGTTGTGTGGATAATTGAAGGACATTTTTAACGTTTTCCATTTTTAGTTGGATTAGGTTGGGCTTATTTTGCCCTTTTTGCAGAACAAAAAAAAGGAGATGACACGGGCCTAATTTTACAAAAATATTTTACTAATTGTTCAATTGCCCACATATTTTTAAGAGAAATTTTCAAAAATAGAAAAACAAATGATATTATTTACACAAAATAACAAAATTTAATCATTTTAGATTTCTATCAGTTTCTATCATTAAAGACACTGATAGTATCGGTCTCTATCAATGATAGACTTCTATCAATTTCGATCAAGCATCTATTAGTGTCTATTAATATATATATATAGTTATTTCTATAAATAGTCTAACATTTTTTTTATATGTAAAAATGTTCTTATTTTTAGTTGGTTTATAACCATGATATCATATAACATCATTCACAAGATGTATATTTATTGGAAAAAAAAAAAAAACAAATTAAAATAGAAAGGGTTTAAAATTATATTACGAGAAACAAAATTGTGAAGATAGAATTCTCTAGTATGAAATCTTTCAATTAAACTCGAAAACAAAGTCATGCACATAGGTTTAGATTCAAAGTAAACATAACAATATCATCATATAATGAATAAGGTAAGAGAAAGAGAGAGTTTTAGTGTGTGTAAAAGGGTTTGAATTGAAAACTCAAACTTCAAAGAACCCTAATTGCACAACACATAGAGAATTGACTTATTTTACTAATAACTACACACACCGATTCCATGTATAATGCCTTTGCATTTCTAATGTTTCCTTTGTCAAATTCTTTTCACAAACTTCCACAACAACTTTGAATTTAATTTTGTGGAAAACCAAACCCCCCAACAAATATTCACACCTTTCTCCATTTATTCCCATCACCAATCAAATGTAATTATGTAACAAAACTACAAAATATACTAAATATATTATTATGTCTACTATTCAAATTTGTGATTGATTAATGTTTTTATACCCAAAAAAATATCCATTTTGAGCTTAGTTTTCATTTTATTCCTATCTTTTAAAATAAAAGTGAGTTTTGAGATTAATTCTCATTTTCCCCTCTAAATTTTAAAATATTATATTTTTAACCTTGCATTTGGTTCCTAAATTTCAATATTTTACATTTTTATCTTCAAATTTTTATTAATGTTCACCTTAATCTTAGGTGTAAACTTTCAATAAATTAACTTAGAATAATTATGATGTGAAATCCTTTTATCAGGGGACATTTGCAAATATAGACATTAGACTCAAAATATTAACAAATATAACATAATGTTTAAAAAAATTACAAATATAGCCAAATTTAAATAATCTATCAGTGATAGACCATATTATTGGTAGGAGTCTATCAGTGATATCACTGGTAAGAGTCTATCAACGATAGAAGTCTATCGCTGATAGACTTGGGAGTCTATCAACAATAAAAGTCCATCGCTGATAAACTTGACTATATTTGCAATTTTTTTTTTAAATAATGTTATACAGTTGGTTATTATTCCTAAAAATGCTACCTATTGTAATTACCCTTTTATTAATTTTATTACTAAAAAATGAGTATTTAAAAAAGGTTAAAAAGTGTAAATTTTTTAAATTTATGGACCAAATGGAAATAAAACTTAAAACTGATCAAGGTTAAAATGATAACATTATAAAACCTAAAGATCAAATAGAATTTAAACTCAAGCCTTTGGGATAAAAATGTAACATTTTGAAACATATAATTCAAATGAAAATTAGATCCAATTCCTCGAAATTAAAAAAAAAAAATTCCCTTTATATATATAAACTCAAATACATACATATATACATACACAGACGTCCAACACATACATTTAAGTATATGGGGTTTTTTTCTTTTTTAATTTAACAATTATAAACTGTGCAAGAATGAACATAAAATACTATTTCGTGTTTTATTCACTGAATTATGTACGACAAATGTCGAGTGTATGGATTATTATTAATATTGTTGGTAGAAAGTTGACTACGGTCCTCGAAATTCCCAAAGTATTTTTATTAAGTCATCTTTATCAATCAAATGGCCACTTGTACCCTCTGCATGTTCATTTACTGTATTTATACATTTCTTTTGTTTTTTCTACGCAACCAAATACCATTCTTTTTACATTAAAATTTTCAATATAAATACGTAAAATGGTTTCCTTTCTTGTTCACGTCAACCATGTTCTCATTTTTTTTTTTTATTTTTAAAAATTTCAGGTGAGATTCGAACTTCTGACTTCTTGACGAGATTATGCAATTTATATCTGTAAACTATGTTTATATTTGCATATTCGACAAATATCCACCTTATATTTTTCAGTTCAATCTTATTTTCAATCATACTTTAACATCTTTTCAGTATTAAATATATATGGTTCAAAAGCTTATTTTTCAATGGTACTTTAAAAATATCATCAAAATATTCAAACACAAAATTAGAAACAACTATTTTGACTATTATTGTTGTTATTTTTGTCACCAATATACATTTGATCTTGATTACCACCACCTGTGTTCATGCATTATTTTATATTTATGATTTAATAAAAAAAAATTATTTACGGTCCATACATTTTATAAATTGATAAAGTTATTTTGCATTGAATTATCATTTTATTTGTTGTACTTTAGAGATGGTTCAAATTTTAGTCCATGTAATTTTAATAAATATTAAATTTAGTGTCTCAAGTTAATAGTTATCATAAATGATTAAATAATAATAATAATTTTCATGCAAATAAATATAATAGATCACAAGTAGTAATAGAGACTGAATTTGAGATTTTTTTAAAGCACAAGTACTAAAATTGGACATTTGAAAATATAGACTAAAAATTAAACAAACTTCAAAATACAAAGAGCAAGATGATATTTTGACTAAAAAAATCGTCAATATGAACTCAACAATAGTTGCATGAATTTTTTCATGAGATTAAAGGTTCAATTTCTTGTACTTTTTACATTTGTTATATACCAAATTAGAAAAAAAAAAATCATAGAACTTTTAATATTCTGAAATTTTCATATTGTATAATTAAAATATAATTTGATAAAAGTATTGATTTTATATTTAGAATTAATATATGCAATGGTAAACGTTTTTAAAATTTTAGCTTTCACATCTTATACGTTCAATCTTTAGTGTATATAAATTGAATTAATTATCTCATGCCACAAATTTATGGGTTAATTTAAATTAATTGTCCTTTTCCACATTTAAATATCAATTAATTATATAGATATTTTTTTCATTGGGAAAAAACTTTAGTTACTTTATTTTTTAAAAAAATATTTTTTTTACCCAATTTTTGGAACCATTTTTTTAATTATTGGTTATTGAAAATTCTAAAGATTTCTAAGTTAATTTTTGTATAATGAACTTTTTCGGACTCTATCCAAATTAGTGAGCTAATTGATTTCATTTATAACAATGTTATCTCAAATTTTGGATTGGAAAAATATATTTAATTTTCACGTGACAATAATGGTAAATTTATAGTTCAAAGAATAATCGATAAAATGAACGAAAAACAAAAATACAGAAACTAAAGTATATTTTGTAAATAATTAAAGAATTGATAAAAGTGTCCAAAATCAAATGACCTTCTAGATATAGTTCTCCCTACCAACTTTATACTTCAATGTTATGTTTGCTTATTTAATATACACATACGTACCAAGCTACAATTTTAATTATCTATCTAGTAAATAATTTATAAAATTGTGAGAACTTAAATGTTTTCAAAAAGATAAAGTTGTAATAGATATTTTAAAAGTTTGTTGAAAAAAGTTCAAAATATGAAATATATGTGTGGTAGATGAGATAGAACAAAAATTTAGACCATCGCGTTATTTTAGGTCATCTAAGTCCCCTATTTATATATTTAAAATTTTAAAGAGTTCCAAGAGTAGTTTTGAAATATTTATGAAAGTTGAAGGATAATATTACAACTTTTGAAAGCATAATACTACTTGTGGTTTCAACTATTGCTCGTCACTTATATATTCATGATCTTTCTCTTATCTTGCTAATATATGACTTTGATTATAGCACACTCAACAATTCTCTCTTTAAATAAAGTATAACACCGAACATCCTCTCTCAAATAATGATGATCTATATCCGTCTAGCTAATATCGAGACCACCAACTCCTCCTCTTTGGAGCACATCGTCAATCCAATAAATCTCAATCGTTGATCTCATTTATGACTATATTTTTCTAAAGCTCACAACAACTTATTGTTTAGACATGAGGATTCTACTAACATAATTAAGTCAAAGGTATGACTTAATTTCAATTAATAAGGACAACTAACTCTCCATATACAACTCCACATTCATATGATATATATTGTCTACTTTGAGTACAAATCTTCTATTAGAAATGTTGCCTCAACTTATAATAGTTACTCATGATGAATTATTTTTTCTTTGTTTAGCCAAGATAGAACATTGATCCCTATTCCCAACAATATCATATTATATTAAGAAAAATTGTTTTAAATGTCAAACTGTTAAAAATATTTTCAAATATAGCAAAATGTCATAATCTACCAGTGATAAATGATAGTAGTCTATCAATATCTATAATTGATAGATATTGATAGACAGTGACGTTTTGCTATATTTGTAAATATTTTGTTCATTTTTCTATATTTGAAAATAGCCCCTATACTAATTTAATGTGATTTTTAACTCTTAATTATTATATTGACAATTATCTAACAAATTACTAATGGTCAATTCGAATTTAGTGAATCAAGTATAGATTTATTATTATTTTTTTTTAACTTTTTGTAAAGATTTGACTGGAACTCACATTGTTTAGTCAAAAAGTTTATACAATTTATTTTTAAAAAATGTAATGTTCAATGGAATAAGATTAAATAAGTCTGAAAAAGACTAATCAAATGACAAATAAATAAAAATAAATTAAGTTGTATTATTTTTCGTTGTAATTTTCCACTTGGATGTGAGTTTATTCTTGTACTTCTACTATTTTCAATTTCAACTCTTCTACCATGACCATGAAATGCTACCTTTTATTTTTTTTTATAACTAATTTAACCTTTTATTTAGTAAAATATATAATTTTGTTCTTAATATTAATTTTTTTCACTTCCCTTCTACTCAAATCTTATTTGATAATCATTTAAACGTCATCAATAATGTTTATAATTTTTGTTTTCTATACTTTCTCCTAAATATTTTTGTTTTTGTTTTATTACTTTGTAATGATTTTTTAAAATTCAACCCAAATTTTAAAAATTGAAAAAAATATATAGATTTTTAAATAGTATTACACTTACAAGAATTGTTAAGTAAGTTAACAGATTCTGGACCGAACAATGGTGACTGTTAGTCGCAATAACAAGGTGTTGTTTCAGTCTAATGATTGAGAATGTCTCATTTCAGTGAACGGACACTTGATCAACCTACGGTGACTTTTGTCTTGCCTCACTGAAACATCATTGCAAAATTAGATATCACTTAGAGTACATTAAAGTTTTTCTAAAATTGATTGGTTGTATGAATGGTTTAATGCAAAGTAAAGTAATTGTAAATAGCTTGTTCTATTTTAGCAATTAATTATTATGGCTACCGCTACATTAAACTTGCTCACCGTGGATAAAGTAACGGGTGAAAATTACACTAGTTGGAAAAACACAATCAACGCAATACTCATCATCGATTATCTTTGTTTTGTCTTCATGGAGGACCTCGAAATGTTTGGGAAGCTTATGGGCGTTGGACACGGGCAAACAATAAAGCCCGAGCATATATCTTGGCAAGTCTTAATGAAGTCTTGGCCAAGAAGCATGAGCCCATGCTCACAGCCCGTGAGATCATGGAGTCCCTGAGGGGAATGTTCGGAAAACTATCCGCACAGCTCAGGCATGACACTCTGAAACACATCTTCAATGGCTGTATGCAAGAAGGGGCATTTGTTCGAGAACATGTTCTCAACATGATGGTCCACTTCAACATGGTGGAGATGAATGGGTCTAGCATCGATGAAGCCTGTCAGTTAGCTCATTTTGGAATATTTATCTGAAAGTTTCCTACATTTCCGTAGTAATGTTGTTTTGAACAGGATTGATTACAATCTGACCACTCTACTCAATGAGCTACATACCTTCCAATCCTTAATGAAAAGTAAGGAATAGAAGAGTGAAGCAAAAGTTGCTTCATCTTCTAAGAAGTTCCATAGAGGTTCGATCTCTGGGACTAAGTCTGTATCTTCTTTGCCCGGCAACAAAAAGTGGAAGAAGAAAAAGGGTGGAAAAGGGAAAGCTAACCCTGTAATTGCTGCTCAAACAAGCAGAAGACCAATTAAGGCTGCAAAGGGAATCTGTTTCCATTGCAACCAAATGGGTATTGGAAGAGGAACTGGCCCAAATACTTGGCAGAAAAGAAGAAGGCCAAGCAAAGTAAATATGATTTACTTGTATTGGAAACCTGCTTAGTGGAGAATGATGATTATGTCTGGATTATAGATTCTGGGACCACTAACAACGTTTATTCTTCATTTCAGGCAATCAGTTCCTAGCGGCAACTAAATGCTAGTGAGATGATGATGCGGGTTGGAACTAGGCA
The DNA here is from genome assembly GCF_027475165.1 of Benincasa hispida. NCBI lineage: Eukaryota > Viridiplantae > Streptophyta > Magnoliopsida > Cucurbitales > Cucurbitaceae > Benincasa > Benincasa hispida. Next base: position 40,040,024 of record NC_143489.1, on the reverse strand, counting down.
TGACGTCTCAGCTGTGGCTGTGGGAGGTCTCCGATTGACTTTATAGAACAAATTTCATATTTTAGAAAATGTACATGTAGTTCCTGATTTTAAAAGGAACCTTGCTTCTGTAAAATGTTTGATTGAACAATCTTATATTATCAACTTTCTTTTAAATAAAGTGTTCAATTCTAAGAATGGTGTTGATATTTGTTCTGCAAAATTGGAAAATAATCTTTATGTGCTAAGACCGTTAGCAACTAACACTCTCCATAACACAAAAATGTTTAAGATTATAATAACTCAACATAAAAGGCTTAAACTTTCTCCTAAAGAAAATTTCCAACTTCGACATCTAAGACTAGAACACATCAATCTCAATAGGATTGAGAGGTTGGTGAAGAATGGACTTTTAAGTGAGTTAGAAGAAAATTCTTTACCTATCTATGAGTCTAGCCTTTAAGGCAAAATGACTAAAAGTCCTTTTACTGGAAAGGGTCAAAGGGCCAAAGAACCTTTAGAGCTAATATAATCAGACCTCTGTGGTCCGATGAATGCAAAGTAAGTGAGGATATGAATATTTATCAACTTTACTGATGATTATTCAAGATATGGGTATATTTATTTAATGCAACATAAGTCTGAATCTTTTGAAATGTTCAAAGAGTTCAAGACTGAAGTTGAAAATTCATTAAATAGAACGATTAAAACATTTCAATCTGATCGAGGTGGGAGTTCATGGATTTAACATTCCAGAACTATTTGATAGTGTTGGGGTTAATGCCCTAAATTCTCGTGTCCTATAGTTTGTAAACAGTTTGTACGAACACATGTGTTGTTAATATATGATATTTACTGCACGTCTTGTATTTTTGCTCAGTTTCTTGTTTTATTTGCTTTACCAAAACCACTAAACATAAAATCCCTGGTTGTCTGTATGTGACTTAAACATGTATGTGGTGACATACAAGTGGATCATGGCTTGAGTGATAACCAAAATGGTCAGTAGTATATGGATATAGTAGGGAAACCTTATCCTGGTAATGCTACGGATGCGACCCGCTTAGTGGAATGGTCACAAGTGTTGTGACTTGTCACAGATGGTCTGATCCTGATCATTCGTGTTGGGGACATGCGAGTGGGGGCGTCCTATACAAAGAGTTTGTATAAGACCTGACCATAAAGTGTTAACGTCTCGTTATATAACTCCGTTCATGATAGAGACTTCACTTCACTAGGATGACCATAGGTAACATGACCTTAATCCTGAGTGAGTTGGGAACTCCTACCATTGAGGGCGGTCCTTTGATTTGAATGGGTGCAAGTGGCCAATTCACCGATTCAAACCTACCATTTTGGAGATTCGTCTGATTTGGGAGCTGGGAACTCAGCTACACAATATGTAATTCACTCTTTCCTCGAAGCAGGGGTAAGTAGATAGATAGCTCCCATAAGGGCTGATTCCGGGGCTTGAACGATGTGGCGCCACACACCTTTTCTTGGCCCGAGAGGTGTTCAGACATAGTTAGACTATGTTATATTGTTCATTAGAGGAATCAGTGGTACTTAAGGAGTGAGATGTAACTACAGGGGCAAAACGGTAATTTGGCCTAGCTGTACTTACGAGCATCTGTGAAAGGTCATCGTACTCATGATTGGTTATATCCGATGGACACATAAATATATTTGTGGTAAGAAGAGTTCAGCTGTTGGTCTTTAGTGGAATGCCTGACAGTTAACGGATGGTGGATCTCGTGACTAAAGAGTTTAGTCAGCTATTCACAGACCGTTGGAGCTTCGAGCCACAGGTCCATCAGGTCCCCTAGGTAGCTTGGATAAAGTCGAGAACCAGTGTTTGGGTTAATTTGAAATATTCAAATTGACAAGAGGAATTCTGATTATATATGATATAATTGGACTGGTTAATTATATATAATATAATTGGCTAAATATATGAGATACATTATTTTGGAGGAAATTAGATATAAATATGATTTATATCAAGTAGAGGAGAAAATACTATAGTAGATATGTGATATCAAACTATAGGATAAATATATAATATGATTATATTAATTAATTAATTAATTGATTAATTATATGATAATTAATCCAAAATTCACGTTTGGACGTTGGTTAGTGCGATTCGTCGGTTATTGTAACTGATGTATTAAAATGAAAAGTGTTTTCATTTTTGAATCGTTCGTTGTTCAATCGTCCCAAAAGAATAGAGAAAGGCACTCGTTGTTAAGAATAGTAAATGACCGCTTACGTAAAACGAGAGCCTATACGATAGCACTCTCCGCCTAAACGATCGTCTAGCTCGCGCCTTAACGATCGTACACTGTCGCCTACACGATCGCATAGCTTCTCTAAACGGTCGTATAGTGTGTCGATTTAGCTAAATGATCGTATAGTAAATCCTACACGATCGTGTAGCTCCTCCTAAACGATAAGCATTTTTGCTATGCGATAGCGTTTTCTTCCCTCCCACTTGCTTGTCACCTACACGATTCATGTTTCCTCTTTCCTCTACTAAATTCACCAAAGACCACCCTTTGGGTTTTTACTCCGAGAATACCTGGGGATCTTTAGTGGTGGTGTCATCTCCACGGTGTTCGTGTGTTCGTGCGATTGTTCGTGCTGCTGTCGTTGACGCTGCCACTGGCCGTTGGTAGATTGTTTGGAGGTTTTTTGTTGCGTTGGAGGTCCAAAGTGTGAAGAACGTCTTCAAATGGTATGAAACTCTCTCCCTTGTTATTTATCTTGTTCATAGCATGCCGTTAATTAAATTTTGTTTGCATATCTGTATGTTTTGAATGTATAATGTGTATTTCGGTCACGGTGAGATCAGAGCAATCCGAACGCGCTCATGGAACTCTTAGATATGAGATTCTTCAGATAAAACATGGAATAGTATCCCAAATCTCAGCACTTGGTACACCTTAGTAGAATAGTGTATTAGAAAAGAGAAATCGAACCCTGTTGGACATGGTTTGGTCAATGATGAGTTACGCTTTCTTACCTGACTCGTTTTAGGGTTGTGGAATAGAGATTGCAGCATACATCCTGAACTGTGTTCCATCCAAGAGTTCTGCTATAACATCTTTGGAATTATGGAATGGTCGTAAAGCTAGTTTATGCCATTTCAGAATCTGTAGTTGCCCAACACATGTGCTTGAGGCTAATTCTTAGAAATTAGAACCATGTTCAAAATTGTGCCTATTTATAGGCTACCCCAAAGAAACGAGAGGTGGATATTTCTTCAATCCTAAAGAAAACAAAGTGTCTGTATCGACAAACACTACTTTTCTTGAAGAAGACCAAATAAGGGAGCACAAGCCTCGAAGTAAGATGTGTTGAATGAAATTTCTAAAGAAACTACTGAATCTTCAACAAGAGTTGTTGAAGAACCTAGTACTTCAACAAGAGTTGTTGAAGTAGGATCATCCAGTAGGTTAAATCCACTTAAAGTGTTGAGGGAACCTCGACATAGTGGGAGGGTTGCAAACCCACCTATTCACTATATGGGTTTAACAGAAATCCTGGCTATGGTAGCTGATAGTGAATTTGAGGATCCATTGTCTTATAAAAAGGCAATGGAGTATATTGACAAAGACGAATGGATCAAAGTGATGGATCTCGAAATGGAGTCTATGTACTTCAATTCTATATAAGATCTTATAGATCAACCTGACGGGGTTAAACCTATAGGTTATAAATGGATCTACAAGAGGAAATAGGGTGCTGTTGGGAAGATGCAAACTTTCAAGGCTAGATTAGTGGTAAAGGGTTATACCAAGTTGAGGGAGTTGAATATGAGGAGGCTTTCTCACCTATTGCCATGCTTAAATCTATCAGAATATTCCTGTCCATTGCCTCATATTATGACCATGAGATTTGGTAGATGGACGTTAAGACTGCCTTTCTAAATGACAATCTTGAGGAGACCATTTACATGAAGCAGCCCAAGGGATTCATAACCCAAGGTCAAGAAAAAAAGGTTTGCAAGCTTAATCGGTCCATTTATGAACTGAAGGAAGCTTCTCGATCTTAGAACATAAGGTTTGATACTGTGATCAAATCTTATGGCTTTGATCAAATCGTTGATGAACCTTGTGTATACAAGAATCATCAACAATTCAGTAGTTTTTCTAGTATTATATGTAGATGATATCCTACTCATTGGGAATGATGTAGGTTTACAGACTGAGATTAAGAACTAGCTTGTGACCCAATTTTAAATGAAAGGTTTGGGAGAGGCTCAATTTGTTTTGGGTATTTAGATCTTTAGAAATCGAAAGACCAAAATGTTAGCTCTGTCTCAAGCATCGTATATTGACAAGATACTTGTCAAATATTCGATGCAGAACTCCAAGAGAGGCTTATTGTCTTTCAGGCACGGAGTTACATTGTCTAAAGAACAGTGTCCTAAGACACCTCAAGAGGTTGGGGAAATGAGACAGATCCCTTATGCATTGGCTGTAGGCAGCCTAATGTATGAGATGTTATGTACTAGACTTGACATTTGCTGTGTAGTAGGGATAGTCGGTAGATATGAATCTAATCTAGGATCAGATCATTGGACCACCGTTAAAAACATCCTCAATTATCTACGGAGAACGATGGACTACATGCTAATGTATGGTTCTAAAGATTTAATCCTTAGGGGATATATGGACTCTGATTTTCGGGCTGATAAGGATTCTAGAAAATCCATATCAGGATCTGTGTTCACTTTTAACGGAGGGGCAATAATCTAGAGAAGCACCAAGCAAGGGTGCATCGCTGACTCCACCATGGATGCCGAGTATGTAACATTTTTGTGCAGCCGCGAAGGAAGTTGTTTAGCTTAGAAAATTCTTGACTGATCTGGAAGTTGTTCCAAACATGTCAAAGCTCATCACACTTTATTGTAATAATAGTGGTGTTGTGGCTCATTCCCGAGAGCCTAGGAGTGAAAGCGCGAGAAGCATATAGAGTGAAAGTATCATCTCATCCAAGAGATTGTGCATCGAGGGGACGTGATCTTCACGCAGATGGCTTCAAAGCACAATGTTACTGATCCATTTACAAAGACCCTTATGGCTAAGGTGTTTGAAGGCAACCTGCAGAGCATGGGTCTAAGGGATAGGCCACGTCTAGGCTTGGGCAAGTAGGAGATTTGTACTGGGCATGTGTTATGTCGTGGTTTATTATTTGTGTACTTTGTATTTTGACTATAATGTACACCCCACTAGCTTTAGGTCAAGTGAGAGATTGTTAGAGTTGATGTCCTAAATCTCGTAGGGTCCTATACTTTGTAAATGTTTTGAACAAACTCATTATTTATTTAATAAAATATATGATATTTTATTTCATTTTTTAGTTGCATTAACCACAAACCAATGAACCAACATCCAAGGTTATCGTTGTAACTTAAACTTGTATGTGGAGACATATAGATGGATCATGTTTAAATGATAACCTAAATGGTCTGTAGTATATGGATAAGGCTGGATACCTTATCCAGGTGACCTTACGAGTATGACCTGCTTTGTAGATATTACAAATGTTGTAAAGTGCTACAATTTATTTGATCCTAATCATTCATGTATTAGACATGCGAACGGAGTTATTCTACACAAAGAAGTTTGTATAAGACCGAACCACGAAATGTTTAGTCTCATTATATAACGTGGTTCATAATAGAGACTTAGATTTCACTAGGATAACCATAGGTTGTTAGGATTGGTGTCTTAATTCTCCCGGAGTCTGGTAATTTGTAAACTTTGTGCACATTGTTATTAATAAAATAAGAGTTATTTTATTTGCATTTACTCATATCCAATAAACATACATTCGTGGTTATTGTATGTAAACTTAAGCATGTATATGAGATATACAAGTGGATCGTGCCTTAAGTAATAGCCTAAAAGGTTTGTAGTATACGGATTAAGGAGGGATATCTTATCCTGGTGACACTACGGATACGACCTACTTTGTAGAGGTTTATAAGTGTTGTGAACTACTACGGAGGTCTGATCCTGGCCATTCATGTGGAGACATGCAAACGGGGGTGTCCTATACAAAGAGTTTGTATAAGACCGAACCAAGAGATGATTCGTCTCTTTATATAACGCCGTTGATAATTGAGACTTACATCTCACTTAAATGACCGTAGATGACATGACCTTAATCTTGAGTGTTTTGGGAACTCCTGCCTTTGAGGGTGGTCCTTTGATTAGTATGGGTGAGAGTAGCTAGATTGTCAACTCAACAAGCCTACCTTTTTGGGGATTTATCTGATTGGGGAACTGGGAACTCAATTACACAAGACAGAATTCACTTTTTCCCCAAATCAGGGGTAAGTAGATAGATTGCTCCCTTAAGGGATGATTTCAGGTCTTGAACATAGTGGCTACATCCTCTCTTTGGAAGAGAGGACCCAGTCATATTAGGACTATGACTTATTGTTCATTAGAGGAATCAGTAGTAGTTAAGGAGTTAGATGTAACTATAGGGGCAAAATGGTAAATTGGCTCAGCTGTACTTACGAGCAATCTGTGAAGGGTTATCATACTATTGATTGGTTGATATGGACACATAAATATATATAGTGAGAAGAGTGTAGTTGTCAATCTTTAGTGGAGTGCCCGGTAGTTAATGGATGGTGGATCTCGTGACTAAAGAGTTTAGTCAATTATTCACGTATCGTTGGAACTTCAAGCTACAGGTCCATAAGGTCCCTTTGGTAGCTCAATGGATTCAAGTTGAGAATCAGTTCTTGGAGTTAGTTTGAAGTTTTCAAATTAACAAGAAGAAATTCAATTATATATGGATAATTGGTGTGATGTATAAGATACATCAGATGGAGGATTAATGTAAATATGATTTACATTCAGTACCATAAAATAGAAAAAGAACTATGGTTTATATGTTTGATGAGATGAAATATTAAAACTATAGGTTATAAATATAATATGGTAAGTTGGTTATCATATTTATTTATAATATATTAATTATTTGATAATTAAATCTTTTTCTATAATAAGTGATTGAGTGAGAGGTTATTGATGGTTTTATGGTAACCGTGAGATAAAAGAAAAATTGTTTTCCTAAAACGAGAGTTGCCTCATTCGAAAATAACTCACACGGATAAGCTATCAAGTGAAAGTGTTTCACTAACCGATAGCTAGCAGATACTAAACGATCATGGATCTTTGATTAGTTCATCACCTGATCGTAGCTAAATGATCGTGTGGCTAAGTGTATACAATAAGCTGTCATTTACTGAATGATCGAGCACATCGTTTATACGATAGACAACTTCCTATCTCCCACTTGCTTGATCGTCTACATGATCGTTGTTCGCAGTCTCTTCCTCAAGCCAAGTTCATACAGAGCCCACAACTTCTGCATTCACACTGAGAATACCAAGGTAATCATTGTGGTGGTGTCTTCACTCACTTCGTGAATCGAGTGTGACTCGATTGGTTTCGTGGAGGCCGTTCGTTGAGTTCGTTGTGTTGGTGCTGTGTACTGGTCGTTGAATTCAAGCGTTGCCATGTTGGATGCATAGGAGACTGTTCGAGGGATTCTTGAAGAATGTTTCTTCAAAGGTACATATACTCTATCCTTTGTATTCTATCTTAGCATGCTGTAATTTCGTGTTGTGCATGACCTATTAGTTTCTGTTCTTGTACTATAATTGTTTATGTTCAATTTCAAATGGAATTTGGAATGATCCTTCCGCTACTCATGGAAATGCTCATACTTGATTTCCTTCAATTGATGTTAGAGCTAGGTTCTTCTGATATTCCAAATTTCACTTCTGTTTTGAACTTCTTTTTCAACCGTGGTAGGTTTTAAGGTTTCTGCATTGCATTTAAGTGTTAAATACATATGTGGATGTGTTGATGAATGTTTACGGGTTAATTGCCTCTATTTAAAGCTTTCTTTTTTTATTACAAAGTGTTAATTTGTAAGGACCCCTGTGTTTTTGGGCATAATTAATAAGCAATCGAGTCTGTAATTCAAAGTGTTTGAGTTTGTTGTGTCATTTGTGATGAAGTTTTGAAGCATGGAGATGTGGTTCTCATTAAGGAAGATGACCAAAGGTTGGTCGTATCATGTAGCCTAAGGTAAACGATTGTTGGGATTTGGCTAAACGATCGTGTAGAAAAGTTCTGCCCGATCATGTAGCATTTACTAAACGATCATTTAGCTAATGCTAAACGATGGGGTAAAGCATTTACTCTATCACGTAGCGTTGGTTGCTCGATCGCGTGGACACTGGAGGTAAATGATCGTGTAGAGCATTTGATGCTCATCGTTTAATAAAAAGCACGCGCACTAAACGATCATGTAGTTAGCATGCTTCATCGTATAGTCACTAACTGCACGATCACGTGGTATACGATACCTTGATACTCGCTCAACGATCCTTTAGACAATTATGCTTCACCGCTTCGTTGTCGTTTAGTCGATCACTTAAGGCTTGCGTTGCACGATGCATGCAACACGATCGCGTGCCTTCATGCTTAATTGCATAGTAAAAGGTACACGATCGTTTAAGCTTAGGAAGCGTTGGTAAACGATTGAGTAAAGAGTTTACTCTCTCATGTAGGCGATCACTTGGATTTGGTACACGATCAAGGAGACGCGTTTCTTTGCCCGGACGGTTCAAGACTCGTTCGCCTGTTTGAACCGGAGACTTTTTGCTCTTTGTAATAGTTAGCTTTGTTTTTTTGAGGATTTTGAGGCAAATTATCCCAGTTCATCAAATTTCATTTAATATACATGAGATGTATGTTGTTTATATGCCATAATGTATGGCATATAGAGTTAAAACCCACCTTAGGTTATGGATTTTATTCATGCATAATATATTATAAGTGTTATAATATAGTTTCTGGCATGATGAAATTACAAGAAAGCATGCGCATGCATCCTGAAATATAAGAGTTATATTTATACATGCAGTAAGCATATTCATGCATCATCTTTATATTATAAGAGTTATACTATAAGGGTGTATGGACGCATGTGAGCTTGGTCCGTTTCTTGGTTATATAAGTGTTATATAAAAGTAGGAATGAATGGACAATGCATGGAGCATGACAGTTAGGCTTTTTTATAAATGTTATGAATGCCTTGTATGTGTTTGCTTCGCGTTGTGGTTGGTTTCGGTTTTTTCCGGTTATAAGCATTATAATGGAAATTAGAACTAAAATCAATAAGAAAGAGTTGCATGCAAACTTAGGCAAACTCATGTTTTAAAAAGGTATTAAAATTGGATTGAGATAGACCCTAATGGGATTAGCAACCTAAGTTTAATCTTTTGAATCAGTTTAATAGGATTAAATTGATTGGCATAAAAGATTAAATTTGTATTAAATATATCTTTAAGGGACCTTTATTTAAGGCAGGTTCTATCTAGGCTGGGATACTTAAGCTGACAGAAATGGAACACCCTTACCTGGGAACCTACTTGGAAAGGTGAATTAGATAGATTTTCTGCAAGCATGTGACAGTTGCAAAAACTTTGTTAAAGAGTTTAATGAATGATGATTAAAAGTTGTTCCACTTTCCAAGGTAAAAGTTACTCTTGGGCAAACCTAAAAAGTCACTTAGTTAAAATTTTTAGCCATATTTTTCCTGAGTAAATTTAACCCTTGGTTATAAAATACTCAGTGGGAGGAAGAGATATATATGATATGTCAATGATTCCACTCACGTTTCTTCCTGAATGTTCATGCTGTGACATTCATGCTTGGACTTGTGGTGCCCTGGGAGCATCCCCCTTCGGATGGTGTTTGCATGATTCAATATCTAGGTGGACGGAGAGAGTGTTTATAGTATGTGGGTGAAGGGTGTGTGTCAACACATCCTACAATTTCCTTCATTAGTTCGCACCGTTAGATCTTCTTGCACTCCTTCGTGGCACCCTTGGAGCGTCTCTCTTCAGATGGATTTTGTGCAGTTGGTCAATATCAAGGTGAACTCCAGAAATGGATAGGGTCACTTTAGTTTTTTCCCTAATCGAACTTTTTTCCTTCAGATTGGCTGCTTGGGGTGGAACTCTAGTGCTTAAAATGACAGGTCACACTTACAGAAAATTGTTAAGCAAGTTAATGATTTCTTGACCAAATCAATGATGGCTAGTCGTTATAGGAGCAAGAGTTGTTCTGGTATTAATGACTGGTTGAGAATTTCTCAATTTAGAGGAGGGATAAATTGACCTCCCTTCGGCGGGTTTGGTCCTAAACCTTTGAAGTGTCACTGTGAAACTAGATGTCACACGGGGTTCATTTGAGTTTTTCTAAACAATATTGGATGTTGTGTTTTTCAATGAGTATTTT